>NC_142196.1:4752812-5069375 GCF_026936395.1 Plectropomus leopardus
AACTGCCCTCTCTCTTCCTCCAACTCTCCCAAAACTCCTGAATACTGGAGCAAAAGGTGGCATCTGGTAAGAACTTTACATTCAATTTTCAATAAGCAGAGGGGCGGGGCCCTGGTGAGATAACTAAATGTTCAGCCACAAAATGGTGATCAGAAAAACTAGTCGGGTTGAGAGAGAGAGAGAGAGAGAGAGAGAGAGAGAGAGAGAGAGAGAGACTAAAGGAGAAAGAAAAGGTGAAAGACTGAGTTGAAGAGAGAATGACAGATTCGTAGACAAACAGGAGCTTGTAGACTGCAAGTTCAAGAGAGAAAAGATGGGAATATCTATCCATTTAAAAAAGACTACTGTTTTATTCACTCTTTTTAACCATTGGTGATATTTTCCCTTTCTTCAACACAACAAAGACACCTATGCTCTCATTCTCCCCTTCGACCCCACCCCCCAAAAAACATAAAACCACACAGTTGGTAAGAAGATTCAAAGACTTACAGGTAATACCCAACAGGGGTAGTAGCCCATTCTATACTGAAACCTCTACATGCTCAGTGCCAGTTTCCTATTGCAGTTTACCTGGAGCATGATTGATTAAGCTGGTGAGCAATTGGAGTTGGACAATTGAGCGTGAGAGCGAGAAGGGAGATCCATCTTTGTGAAGGCTCATGTCTGAGCTTGGCACTAGATAAATGGGCTCAGATGAAGCCTTTGTGTGCACATAGAGTGTGTGTGCAGTGTATTCATGTATGTGCCTGTGTTCTCTGCATGCATGTACAGTATGGGTCACAGCTACACAGTCCCACCATTCCAAATAATGCACAGACGCCTGCACACTGACTGCATAGGTAACTTTTGGAGATGAAAGGAAAGGTTATTCTTTCTTTCCCCTCTTTGCCTTTGCAGGAGGAGAGATGAGTTAGGGAGGGGAGGAATAAGGGGGGACAAGAGGAGGTGGCATAGTGTTTCCTCCTTGTGTGCATTATGGATGAGGCGCATCCACGGTGTTCAATCAGTAGCTCTCTGATGGCTTGGAGGTGGCCCGCTGGGGTTACCTAAGACTCTGTGTTTGTGTCTTTGTGTGCTTGAGTGTGTGTGACTATGACTGAGAAAAAGTGTCCCAGGGTCATATCTGCCCACATACATATATAAAACAAACACCTTCCTGGGAATTTTTTTTTGTTTTTCAAAATGTTTAATTAAGTAGAAATCCATGAGCATTTTAAGAGCCTTCGGTCAGCACATAGACAGAAAAAAAGTTTTGGTCCGATGTAAACCAATGGCAGTAGGTGCCAAGAGGTATCGTTTAAGATAAAGACATGACCTGCCATAATGGCTCTAAATACTTTACCTTTACTTACAAGCTACAATACACCTCTAGGTACATGCACTACACTATAATATAAACCTAGAAGCAGTGTCTCTGGCATAAAAAGAAATGTGTCCAATAAAAAAGGAGAGCCAAAATGGCTATTTACCATCATAAAACTATATCTTGGTTAATGTGTTGAGGGCCTCTCTACAAACTCCAAGGCAATTTGACACATTTCCATTCACAGAGCAGGGTATTCCTGGTGTGAAGGTGTGGAGTGTGTGTGTTCATATACTCTTATGTATAATCAGCTGAGCTCAGTCACAGTCGATAACAGCTAGATAATAGCTTTATACTTTTCAGTTATCTCAGCACTCATTAGTAGGGATGGTATAATTTATTGATAACTATGTCAACACTGATATTGATTATTAATACATATACCTATTAAAACACTTCTCAATAATACTCTGGACATATATTTATATGTTATTAAATATTTATCATTTACTTTGGCTGTACCAGACTCAGAATTTTGTAAATCGAATTAGATTTGACTGTTTAACACAAATATTTTTTTTGTTGTTGTTTTTTATACAAAGTTTTAAAGTTAAAACAGGCACAGCAGAATAATCAGTGTGGCAGCAGCACTCGTGTAATATGGAAAACAAGCTAATGATGCCAAGGACAGGTTGGAAATGTACTACAACATTGTTTGCTGACACTAAATATCAAATAAAGGTCAGAGACTATATCATATCAAGTTGCTGTGAGCTGTAAATTTACCAGTTGTAAGCAGAAGGCAGAAAATAGTGACATATCAGAGTCTTAGTGGGCTAAGCCTCTCCTTCTCTGTGCTGCTGCCTGCGTGTCTGCAGCTCCCTGAACATATTTAAAAAGAACATATGTCGATTTTAAAGCTAATTCACTCATTACTACTTAGATTTCCTTCTTTCCAGAGGGTAAAGAACATAGGAAGCAAATGCCAAAATTTTGCATTAAAACAGAATTATGAGTGGTGTGTCAACTGCCAGCCAAAATAATCAGAGCAGACAAGACCAAAATGCCATCAAAGGACAACAGCAAGTTTTGTGGGGGTTTTTTGTTTGTTTTGTTTTTCGTGTGGATTATTGAACTGTCCATCCATTCACAGTAGGAGTCAAAATAAGCACCAGCCATCAGCCAGATGCTGGTAAAATATGCAAGGAGCTACTAGATTTGCTTCACTCACCAGGCGATAAAACCATGGTAATCTATTGAGTGGCTGGTAGATTTTTGAATCTCGGTTTTTGATGTCTAGTAGATTTTTTTAATCTACCACAACAGTGGCAGGTGGACAAAAAAATTGATTTCCAGGGAGCTGGAGAGCTAGCATGCATGACTAGTGTGTCACAGTCATACTTGCCAACCCTCAATTTCTCCCGTATTTCTCACGATTTAGAGCCCTCAACCATGTATGTAATCTCCACGGGGACCGGGGGTCACGTCCGTCCCATTACGAAAGAGGGAAATTTGACCACTCCAAAAACTGTCACTGTGTGTCCTGTGTTTTACTGAACATCCAACATGCAGCAGCTGATTAGAGAGTTAATACTGAAAATGCACAGAAATACTTTTGTTTTTACAAAACATGCCTGAGTACAGACTGTGCCAAGTGTGTGCGCATTAGGATACTAGAGTGCAACTTGGGCTGCACATTACTGTCTAAACACAAGTAACTGAGCATAAGAGACTAATTTTAGTATGTTCAACCACTGACAAAAACAAATAGGCCATATGAAATTAATAGGCCTAACATATTTTGCTGATCACACAGCTAATCGATAGATCACAGCAGAATGACAGCACAGCGCAGTGACAGAGGTAGAGGCAGAGGCAGAGGCAGACATACATACATATAAATGACAGGGTACATTCAAGCTACTGCAGAGGATATGCCAACAGCAGCTTTTGACGGCTGCCCTCCCATACTGGCACAAGGCCGTTGCAGGCATGAAATGTTGTCACTACCAAAGCCTTTAACTATGTGTTAGCATGGCAGACTCTCGTTAACATAGCTAGTGGGACAGAAATGACAACACCTCTGCAATTCTATAAACAGGGTTATAGCTTTTTACAAGGTACTTTGGATCGCTGGTGTGTGTGTTTGTGTGTGTGTGTGTGTGTGTGTGTGTGTGTGTGTGTGTGTGTGTGTGTGTGTGTGTGTGTGTGTCCACATCTCCAGTATAAACAGTGGAAAGTGAAATGTGCAGAGGGGAGGGTTGGATTGGCAAAGCACTCCTCAGAAGTATCACTGGAGAGGAGACCACTGGCGCCATCTCAGTGATTCTCTCTTTTTTTTCCTACTGGATTTCTCTCACCACCATCAACACTATAAGATTACTTGAAAAACACATTTTCAATCTCTCTCTCAGTCATTCTCTCACTTCGTTTATCCCACCTCACACTCACTGGTTTTTCCTCACTTCTCAGAGCTGTACTGTTTTCCTGCACTTAGTCATCTTGCCCTCTTTTTCTCATTGGCTTGTTTCAAGCTCTTTTCCTCCTCCCTCCCTTTCCTTTCCTTTCTTAGTCTCTGTCTCTTTCACTCTGTTGCTCTGTTGCTCTCTCTCTCTCTCTCCCTCCCTCCCTCTCTCGCTCTCCTTCTCTCTCTCTCTCTCTCTCTTTCCTTCCCCCTGCTGCTCTGGTGTCTGTCTACAGGTGGAAAATGTCCAGCAGATGCTTTGGCCATAGTTCAGGGAGTTGCTGATTTTATTACCATGGCAGCTCTTTATCACCATGGCAGCCGTCTATCGCTGCGATGTCCAGCGCCCTGTTACCTGGTCCTGGTCCAGTTGGCATGTGTGTAGACATATACACTCTTGCCATTTCAGAGAATTCTCAGAGGGCTTTTCCTATTGACTTCCCTTTGAAGTAAATCTAACCATAAAGGTTAATTTGGGTCAGGTGTATTGAAATCTCCACTACTTCATGAAAATGCAACCAAACCTCTGTTATGTTTTTAACTCTGACATGAATTTTATATCAAAGTGTCAGTGTGAATTCAAGTTGTTTTTGAAGGTATTCAGCTGTAGTCTAATCACAGTTATAGGTTAGTCTTGTGTAAATACAAGCTGGAAAAGGTCCAAATGTACCATACTGCATTCTCTGCACTCCAAGCTCATCACAACAAGAAAGCTGGCACTAAAAAGTTGCAAGACACACAAAGCACAGCATGGACTTATCAGTGAACAGAAGTCAGGTCACTCACACATAACAGTTCAGACATAAACATAAGCTGCCAAATATTCTCAGCACACCTTGCACAGATAGTGTAGCCAGCTGACTAACAAGTACACTTTATAGTGACAAAACCATTTAAACACTTCAGGATTTCACATATAATCACACAGAAACGCTTTCAATCCATCCTAATAAATGCAAACTCACACAAACACAATACCTAACATATTCTTCCAAAATCTTTGTTAAGAACCATCCCAACACAAGGAATGAACACTCTGACCCTCTTTTTGTTAAAATCTATTTCCACAGTTCTATAACTACATCATGTCCAAACACTGCCATCTTTCCACACAGTAAGATCATCTCCATATACATGTCCCACACAAGTCCATACACACTCTCCTAATTCCACACACACCTCTCAAAACACTCAAACAATGGGTTTTTTCCTACCATCTTTGCGGTACAGGTTGATCTCCACTTTCCTCTCCTCCGATCCCAGCAGGGCTTGCGCCATCTGGGCAATGGCCAGCCGCTTGGTGTCAGGTCCGTACAGGAAGTTACATGTGCATGGCTTCTGCATGATCTCAGCACGCGAGTAGCCACACATGTGGCAGAAGCCGTCATTGCAAAAGATGATGGCGCAGTTCTCCACTCTTGCATTGGCGATGACAAACTTGCGACCTGCGGACAGAAAGAGAAAAGTTAATGTTCAGTTTTCACTGAGACAGCAACACCAAGACCCAGTCAATAGTGCTTAAGTGTGAGTGTCAGAAGAACAGTTGTGAATGAGTCTTTCAGAACAAATTTGTCGTTGAAGTTTACCCCCAGCCCAAACTGGATAAAAATCCATAAAACTTCTCAAATGCTGTTCTTTATAGTAGAAAAACATTATCCTCCCTCTTATAATGTACAGGACCACGGAACCATTTCACTGGCATCTGTGACCTACAATATTTTCCTGTAACAAACAAAACATACTTGCAGAAGAGTTTTGTCTATTTTTGTACCACTGGTGCATCCAAATGTGGATAAATGTAGATATGTGAGGTGAGCAATAAATAGGTTTCTATCTAAAATATGTCTACATGCTGATCCATGTGCCAACATATACATGTATGTATTACATTATATTTATGTACCCCATAAACTGTGGATTTGCAAAAAAGCAAAAAAAAGTTTCCATATGATTGCTGATTAACTGGCTTTCAAAGTAATTGTTCACAAAGGCTTCAACAATACATAACAGAAAACATAGTGTAGTTCAACTATTTTAGTCAGTCTCGAAAGCCATGTTCACACACAATAAATTAAGGCCTATTTGACGAATGCAGAGTAGAACACTGACTATTTTAAAGTAAAATCAACACAGAAGCCAAGAAATGTTGGTAGTCTGTGTGAATTACATGTAGCTTTAACCAAAAACTGCATTTTGGGCGATTAAAATAAATAAGAAAATACAGAGAATAATGTGATGAGAACAAATCTGATTTAAGTAAATCGTCCTGAAATTGAAAGTAGAGCAAGAAACCTTAGATGTAATCAATAATATTAATAATGTCTGCATTCCAATTAGACTTACCAGTTCCAGGGTCCTCTAACAGCATGGCATAACCGTCATTAATTTAAGTTATTAGTAACACCTGTGTTTTTCCTACTAGGACATGTCAAAATGTCCACTGTGAGAAATGTGTATAAAGTCTTGTTTCATTGTTTATAGATAATAAAGACAATATCGAAACTCCATGAGGACTCAACATTATGAAAGTTGAGTTGTATATTTTGAGATAAAATAATAATTATGCAAAAAAAAAAGTCGAAATATTTTATGTTTTGGTGAAATGCTAATTGGCGAACAACGTGAACATTCATGAATGTTACTAATTAACTACCATGAAAATCACCTGCGCACTTAGCTAATATAGCAGTCTTGCTATTGTAAGCTACAAATGCAAATTTTCGAACTAGGTAAACCTATGTAAAGGGCCTGTAAATAAATTTAATATCACATACAAAATGAAATGAAACTTTTACAAACCTTGTGTCCTTTTGGCCACCTGCTAAACAATATATAAAACAGTATTTTTCTCGTTCGGAAGAAATGTTTACACTGGAGTACGTGCCCTCCTCAAGCTATTAGCCTCCAGCTGCCACGTCATCCTCAAAATAAGAGTGTCACTTTCAAAATAAAGTTGAACTTACATTAAAAATCCACATAAGAATATATATGAAACATAGACTGTATATACCGACTAAAAACAGTATAAGGTATGGAATCAATTAAAACTTAAAACCTTAAAATTTGCAAGTGTATTTATTGTACTTTTATGAAGTGACTTTACTGCTGATGGCCTTGTTTAGATATATTAATCATATTATGTCTAGAAATGTATATGTTCTTCCTTCTGAAATTCACCTTCATGGCAAATTAACCATTTAACACAGCGGAGCAGATTGGCCTGCTTTCACCCAAGAAATGTCCCAAAAATCTGCAACAAATTAAAGTTAAAGGTTGCAAGAAAAATAACCTGAAATTACCACTTAGAATGTGCTATATATTGTTTTATTTATTTTTCTCCAATTTTTTCCAATTTTTTTTACATTATCTAATAATTCCCCCAGCTAATTCCCAGGTCATTTGTTTTCTGTCAACTTTAACCATTTTTTTTGCAATTTGTGGGACATTATTTCCAAGTTGCTCATGCTTGTATAAGGTGTCTGAATGCAGCACAAAAAAATGATGCCAATCCAGGTGTTAAGGGTTAAAAGTGTAACTCTGTCCATAGGTTTGCATTCCTACATTTATAGTCAGCAGTGAATGAAGTACCTGAAAGCACTATTTTAATAAAAGTACAGTTTTGTTTTTGTTTTTAAAATCAGAAAATGACTGGTAGAAGTTAAAGTTACCTATGAGAATATAACCCGAGAAAAAGTCTTGAAGTATCTAATATTGACTGTGCTTCAGTATAAAAAGTAATTTATCTTTTTTCTTAAGAATTAAAATTAAAGGTACAAGTAAATGCTGTTCTTAAAATGGAGTGAAGAAAACACTTGAAGAAAACAAGGTCTTGTTTACAAATTAAAGGATTTAAAGATCGAAATCCAGCTTTTCCTTCCCTCCCATTCCTCCATTTGTCCATTTCCTCCTTCCTTCCTTCATCCCGTCCCTCCCTATTTTGAAGTAAGTAACTGCTTTGGGGAAATGTAAATGGTAGATGGACTGCACTTGTATAGCGCTTTTCTAATCTTTTTGACCACTCAAAGCACTTTCACACTACATGTCACATTCACCCATTCACAAACCTGTGGCAGAGGCTACCGTACATGGTGCCACCTGCTACTCAGTAACCATTCACCCGCACTCACACTCCGATGATGCAACATCAGGAGTTCAGTATTTTCCCCAAGGATACTTTGACATGTTGCCTGGAGGAGCAGGGGATCAAACTGCTGACCATCTGATAAGAGGACGACCCACTCTACCTCTAAGCCACAGCCACCACAGTGGAATAAAAGTATACATTTTATTTGGGCAATGTAGTGGAGTAAAAGTAAAAGTTGACAGAAATATAAAAACTCAAGTAAAGTATCAATTCGCCACAAAAAATACTTAAGCAACAAAGTATTATTACTTTGTTACATGACACCACTGCTTATAGCTGTGGTCAAATCTGTAAACCGCAGCTGCTGGTGGCTCCGTCTCCCGCAAAGCTCTGATGTGTGTCTTCCTCTAAACCACTTACTGTAGAAAGAGCCATTTGGCTCTATGGCCTCTGTTCAATGTCAATGGATGATGTTAATGCACTGTGAGAGCTGTTTCCGTGCCTGAACACACTCACACCAACACACATACTTGCAAACACTCCCTCACCCAGCACTCATGACTTGTGATCAAACCACAAGTCTCCAGTTAGTGCGAGTTGACTCTCTTGTGTGTCTTGCAGGAACACATACATACAAAAACGTGTGCATGTGCATAAGGCCTCTGTGGACGTGCGATTGTGTTTGTGCTGCATCAAGGTGATAGTCTGTCAGGCTGATAGATGGCTTCCACCGAAGAGCTTAAAGCTTCTGAAGAGCCCCAATCTTTCCTGTTACTTTCACTTAGTACATGGCCCCACTGTGAGAAATACTGCACTCATAAATAGTCATATGAATGGTTAGAGGGAAGGAGGAGAGGCTGGTGACAGAAAAATGGTGGGTGAGGCAAGAGACAGCGGGAGAGCTGGATGAGGATGACTACACAGATGGAAATGGGATGGTTGGATGGAAAGACTTTGGGATGGAAGGATGACAGAAAAACAGAAGATAAATGAGGAAGGGATGGATAGGATGGGAAATAAGTGAAACAGAAAGAAAAATAATGAATGAGGGGATATTTGGGGAAAAGGATAGAGCAGTGTGGGGATGGAGCAGAAATGATCTGTCCAGGGATTGAAAGCCAGAGAAGTATCTGACCACATCTCTCAGCAATTAGCCTGCATCAAGTAAATGAGGTGAAGACTGTGGTAAAAACACAGTCAGTTTTCCTCAAGTCTTTGTCAAAAGATTTCACCTTGTGGACACAATGAAGTGTCAAGTGCATCAAGTTACACACTCAGAATTCAGACTTAATTATAATTTTAAAAAAGATGGTGGAGGGCAAACATAGTGCACCATAAAGTAAATTGAGAGTAATTTTGGTCACAGCCATACTGCACTTTCAACACTTAAAGGTACAGTTATATATATATATATATATATATATATATATATATATATATATATATATATATATATATAGTCATTTTATATATTTAAATTGCTTCTGTATTTTTTTATTTTCTGTTCTATTTTTTTTCAATTCACAATTTTGTTTTTCCTCTATGTTAAGTTTCAAGTTCAACTGTCTTGACTATATGCCTTAAATCTAACACTTGGGGGCAGCGGAAGCAAGTTTTGAACACAAACACTGATGTGATAACGTTTCAAGTTTATATGGTTATCTTGTTAGCAAACAGTTGCTTATCTATATATATATCCACAAAGCAACATTTCTTCGGGGTCTTTGTTTTTGTGTCCCATTCTCCCTTTTAACTCTGTTCTTGGTCTCCATTAACTCCCCAGGGACATAATGTATCTCTTTTTGTCAGATTATGCACCATGTTCACCAGGTTGTCTTTTATTGTGTGTATGTTCTGTTTGGTGCTGTGCAGGTATTGTGTACAGTGGATTTTTCACTGACAGCAGCTGCCTGATGTGGCTGAAAACAACGCTATGAGAGCACTGAGAGTGAACCAAAACAGACACGCTGGGAGCCGGAAAACTCAACAATGAGCTGAGAGCAGAAAGCCAAGGGGAGTTGCAGATTGAGGTGGGAATTCTCCATAGATTCATCACTTTGAGCAATCCCTTTCAAGTTTGCAGACAACACCACCATCATCAGCCAGATTACAAACAATGATAGGAATTCATTTGGGGGGTAAACAATCTTGCGGAGTGGTGCAGAGAGAACAACTTACTGCTCAACCAAAGAGGAGATAGTTGATTTTAGAAAAAGGAGATGAAGAAACGCAATCCTGTTTCCTTCAGCAGGTTTAAGGGTCTTGGGAATAGGCATCTCAGAGAACCTGACATGGTCATCTCGCATCTCCATCCTTGTGGAAAAAAGCTCAGAAACTGTTGTTTGAAGAACCCCAGTAATGAGTCCTAAAACCCGGGAAATAGTTAACATTTCAGCACCTCCGGTTCCCTCATCTCAGAGTCAATATGTTTTTTTAATGGGTTTTTGGTTAGATGCCTAAAAAGAGGTCAGTGGTTAACACAAGCGTAAGAGACGTTCTCGTTTTGTTCTACAACATAAAATACATAAGTAAATATTCCACTTGCAAACCTTACTGTTTACCCGCTTGTTGGTAGGAACTGGGAACTAGCTGAATCCAAAATACCTCTATTAAATCTTGGACTACCACCTCCCAGAAATCCCTCATATGTGGCCACTCCCATGTATAAGAGGCTTGCCTTTCCACCGTTGCTAGCATAACACACCTATGCCGCCTTCGATTGGAAATAACAACAGTTAGTGCCGTGGCTGCAACAGACATAAACCTGCTAATGTTAAAACTTTCTTTCTTCTCTTCTTCTCTCATTCTCTGCAGTCATCTCGCAATTGCGTTTTATTGACATTTTGAAAATATCTCTTAAGTTTTGTGCAAACCTGTAATGGAAATGCACCTAGTGAGAAGAGGGGCCTGCACAGGGCCCTAAGGTTATTAAAAGACAATACCCGCCCCCCAGCAACAGCCAGTTCACCCTGCTGCTGTCTGACAAACAACTGCTTCTCCCCTCAGGCTGTGAGACTCACCCTCCATATCCTACCATAAAATGACAATAAATGAACCTTGAACTTAAACCTTGAACACTGTCATTTGATGCATCGTTGTTGTGAAAATATCAACTGTAGCTGCTTCAGCTCAATTGATCGGACTGAATTTGGGAGCATAAGCTTAACTATCTCCCGAGAGAAATCACTGGTTTTCGATTCTCCACCAGTTTGAGACGAACTCACCAGTCTCACTCCTCTGCCTGTGTCAGTTAATTAAACCTGATTACTTCTTTCATGAAAAATATCTTCTTGGGAATTTAGTCTGACCTATCTTCGATGAGGAAGGAAGTGAGACGTATGCACACTGCCTCCGCCTCCTTCGCTTAGCACTGATTGAATCTTACTGAAAGTCAGATCACAAATTTGTGAAATATTTCTGTTTCTATTTCTGTCTTGAATGCTCCTGTGAACCTAGATTAAATGAGATGTATCTTCCTTCAGTTTAAAACTACAAAAACACTGTATGTCTGAGGAATATTCACAGGTATTCCTCTATGCAGTGGGAGGATTTGGGGAGAAGGTAATGCATCATTCAGTGCCCTTTATAAGGGATGAAAATTAAAACAAAGTCTGCACACGGAGGCAATTTTTCTTGCTAAGTGTTCTTCATTAGACTTGATTATGAAACGGCCCCTGAACAGAAATTATCCCCTAACAAGGAAGAGGGTAGACAGTCATTATTCCCTGTAAATTATGTCTCAGCAGTTCACAGAGGTGATGTATAGCAATTCCCCCTTTGAACCCGTGATTTATACGTCGATTTATAACCACTGTGAATTTGCTAGTCAGCCATCCTCAGACATTTCTGCACACCTTGTTTCTTTCTAAAATCACGTTTTAGCAAACAATATAAAACCCCTGTGTCAGACTCAAACTCTTTGTGCACCACATTGTTTTCGGAGGAATTGCTCGGCCGGTGTACTTATTATGATGTTGGAATGAGTTTGAAGGCTGCAGCTAAATGATTTATGGACCCTGGACAGATTTGTTCCTGTATCAATTGTTGAGCCATAACTTGGATATGCAGGTTATTACTGTATTGATTGAGTGCACTTTTGTTTGTGCTTTTGTGTGTGTGTGTGTGTGTGTGTGTGTGTGTGTGTGTGTGTGTGTGTGTGTGTGTGTGTGTGTGTGTGTGTGTGTGTGTGTGTGTGTGTGTGTGTGTGTGGCTGACTGGCTGTGGGTGTTGTGTTTACTTTCTCAGCATCATGTGCACGGATGAGATTTTTAAAAGAACAGATGACAATGCATCAAACACAAACTTGGAGGGGAGAGAGGACGGAACGAACAAGAGAGAGCGCAGCAAGAAATGACACAGCGTGGCCCTGTGTTAAAAATACAGAGACACAGCATGCACCTCAATGGCTGATAGATAAAAGGCCTCTAATCAAGACAGCAAGTCAAGGAGAGCAGACTAAATGCACTAACCCAGCATGCTGGTGAGGAGCAGTACTTACAGACTGGCCTATATTCACACAGAGGCCTGTATCAGGATGTATACATCATTAAATTATGAATAAACAGGCATATGGAGGCTGAATACAAACACAGCCATATATTGTTCGTTTGCCATGTGTGGACCCCAGGAGGAGTAGCTGCTACCTTAGTGGCAGCTAATGGGGGTCCAAATATAGAATAAAAGTTATGTCTAAGTATATATCATCTTGTTTGTCTTGAGATTTTTTCCCCCTCAGTTATAATTTGGTCTATTCTTCTAGGTGATAGTTAAACTCCTTCATGCTTCTCAGTGCTGGACCACTGGCTCTCCTGGGACCGCTCTCTTTCTCTCTCCTGTCTGCATCATTCCTCATGTAGGATCCAGATCTCTATCCTCAAGAAGATTCAGCCTCTCCTCCTTACTCTCTCTCCCTTTGTTTGTTTCATTCATTCTGGTCTCTGTGTGAATGATGATGAGCTTCAGCTCAGCTGTTTGTGCAGCCATCCACTTTCTAGATTACATGGCAGCGAGGAGGTCGTGTGACGCAGGATCTAGTTGTTTGGTGACACCTAGAAGCTGCTTTTTTTCATTTGGATTGTTTATATTGTAATGTTTACATTAAGGAATCCCTCCTCAGTTCCTCCTCTTGAGGTTTCCCCCCATTAAAGGATTTTTGAGGGATTTTTAAAAGAAGCGTTTAAAGGACAGAGGATGGCCTATGCTGCACACATTGTAAAGCCCCTTGAGGCAAATTCTGATCTGTGAAATTGGGCTGTATAAATAAAACTGACTTTACTTGACTTTAGTGCTGATCCTAGACTCTGGGGGGCCAGGGGGGTCAAAGGTGAAGAAGCCCATAAATTGGACATTGGGAGGGCTTAGTGGCAGTACACTGAGTAATGACTTGATGGGCGATTTAAGAGTGGTTATAGATGTGATTGCAAAATTGGCCAATATGAGTGACCATCGGGGACCCCTTTTCCAAAAAGTCTTTGAGGGGCCCACATTTGCCTGGTTTGCCTGGTTTGCCTCTCCTGCATTACTTGAAATAAAGTAGTAGCTAAAATGGGTAAACCACATTATTATCCAAGTGTTTCTCGGTCCTTTAGAACCACTTCCAGCCTCTGTGCCACTTTTCTGAGATTTTAGCAATTACTCTGATGGGATCAATGCTATCATGACTGGTAAAATCTGATGGCCAAAGCTACAAAATGAAATTAAGGTTGTAGTAAACCATAGTTTTCCTTTAAATCCACCAGCGCCTCAAATAATGTGACTCTGCCGGTGTCTCCGCTCTGCCTCCAATAAAGCAATCTACAGTACAAACTAACCTTCCATGGCATGCACACTTGACATTGATCAAGCTGACTGGTCTACTTGTAACTACAGTTATGCTCTCAAAGGACTTCATAGAACCTGAATTACTGTCAGCAGAATCAAAATGTCTATTTCTCCCTTTATTCCCCGAAAACACCCATCAATCAAAGTCAAGCTACAAAAATCAAAACTGACCATGCCCATTTTTCCAATGTGAATATTGATCAATGCAGTCTATGTCTGCTGTCATTTCTTCCTGTGTTAAGCACACAAGTATCACATTTTGTCCCTGCTTCCTTCATAAAACACACATATCATCTATAGAGGCTGCCTGTCCGGGCTTCAACAGGCTGTTCTCCAGGGAGACATAAAGTAGTGGAAGGGCCTGTTCAGATATTCATGGAAACAGTGGAGATCGGTAGTGTGGATGCGCTTGATAGTCTGCCTCCATGAATTAGCGGCAGCAGCAGCAGCCCGCAGAGCCTCATAAAGCTTGATGGGTTTGTCTGGCTGCAATGAGCACTAGGTAATACAAAGGCAGAGATGTGTGTGTGTGTGTGTGTGTGTGTGTGTGTGTGTGTGTGTGTGTGTGTGTGTGTGTGTGTGTGTGTGTGTGTGTGTGTGTGTGTGTGTGTGTGTGTGTGTGTGTGTGTGTGTGTGTGTGTGTGTGTGTTCATTTCCCAGCCTTGGAGCTGTGGATTTCAGTCATTGATAATGGCCAACAGGACCAAGCAGATGGGTTTTCCCAAGTTGTTTAGGTCTTTAAAAGAGCCTGGGTCCTTTAGAATGCATGATAGCTCAAAAGATGAGTCATGTGTGGATAAATGTGGCCATTCTTCAGACAAATGCACAC
This sequence comes from Plectropomus leopardus, assembly GCF_026936395.1. Taxonomy (NCBI): domain Eukaryota; kingdom Metazoa; phylum Chordata; class Actinopteri; order Perciformes; family Serranidae; genus Plectropomus; species Plectropomus leopardus. Next base: position 4,767,313 of record NC_142196.1, read on the forward strand.
ACATAAACAGGAGATATAATGCAATCTTGATGAAGACATAAAGTACATGCTGAATGATTCAACCACAAGAAAACCACAGAGGAGGGAACGTTAGGAGAATGAAACAGGGACACAAATGTGTGTTTGGAGACAGACAGGTGCGGATAGACAGATGAGAAGAGCAGCAGGAGAGACAGCAGAGTGTAAAAACCAGCTGTCTCAGTGTTTGTGCTGCTCAGTTTTCAGGCCACAGCTGGACATGAAGGAAGGCTGGCATTATTCTGCCAGAGAGGAGGTCAGCTGCTGTATTATTACGCCGCGGGCATTCTGAGGGAAAAGTGCAAGAGATGGCAATATTTGGAAGCAGCAGGCAATGTGTTCAAATTAAACAAGGGTAATGGTGGGCAGCTATTCACAGCAAGTAAATGGAAATACCATTATGTTTGGAGCACGCTTCTCTCTGTGGTGCTTTACAATGTCAGCACATGGGCCGAGATATTTAGCTTTCTTTAACTTGTGTTGACCTCCATCAGCAACCTGCAGGTGGGCTGTTATCTAACTCACAACTGTTACAAGGAGGGGTGGCGTGAATATGGAGAACAAAACCCAATCACCAGAATAAATGTTGGCATTGTATGTTTCTGCAAACCATGGATAAAATACAATTATACATAATTATGTAGTGGATATGTTAAAACTTCACCTTTCTTTATATTTCAGCAGTGCTGTGGTTAATGCAGTTATGTTTAGGGAACAAAAAACAAATAGAACACCTACACTCGTAAAAGTCAACTTATTTACTATGTGCAAAAGTAGACACGGATGTGTTTCAGGTAGGGAGCCATAATCATTGTAACAAAGCAAAAATGAATGTCAGATTAAATATACACAGGTGAGGTTCAGACCACAATCAGGATAGAGAATACATATTTAGAGATTTGATACATTTGAAATGTATAATTGTAATGTATTTAAGGTTTGCAGAAACATACAATGCTAACTTTTTTTGTGTGTAGTTACTGGGCTTGAAAACACATAATGTGTAAATGTTTAAAAATCTACCAAAAATTTATCAAATGTCAAATCCAGTGTCACATATGAAAGTCTCCCAATCCACCACCCCCAGCCTCCACACCCTCACCTTCTCCTCACTACATAAAGGGTGCACTACCTCTTGTATCGACACTGAATATTGACACTGGTCATTCAATTTTAGAAATCAAAAATAAGAGAACTTTATTGATCCCTGCAGGGATATTGGGACACGTTAAAGTTGCTACTATACTCTATATAACCACAGAGAAATTATAAGAAATTAAAAAACAAGTATGCAAGAAAAAAGTGCATTATGCTAAAATATGTCACATTACATAAATGTGATTATATAACAAATAAGAGATATGTTGTGTAAAAAAAAAAAGAAATATGTACAGATTCGTGCATTCATTGTACTACAAGTGTCCTAAATATAACTGCAAGAGTAAACCAGGTAAGACTTTAATAAGAAACAGTAATGTAAAGCTGGAATATTGCACAGGATTTTGCACTGCTGAGTTATTATTTATACAAATAATGCCGAGGGCAAGTCTGTATTGCATATTGTGCAGTTTTGAAGTTGAAACAGTACAGTACTGCACAGTTGGAAATATAAATAAAAAATAAATGATGGGTTATAGCTGCTGCTGACAGGTGAAATAAGTTTATTGACTCAGGCCGTCTGACACTAAGGGAGGAGTTGAAAAGTTGGATGGCCACAGGCAGGAATGACTTCCTGTGGTGCTCTGCAGTGCATCTCAGAGCAATGAGTCTTGCACTGAAAGTACCCCCGTGATCGACCAGCACATCATGAAGTGGCTGGGAGACTTTGTTCAAGATACCACAAAACACAGGCAGCATCCTCTTCGCTGACACTGCCACCAGAGAGTCTAGAGCTCAACCGCCACCACATTTTAGTGGCCTTGAGGATCAGTTTGTTGAGTCTGTTGACGTCAGCTTCCCTCGACCTGCTGCTCCAGCACACAACAGCAAACACAATAACACTGGCCACCACAGACTTTTAAAACATCCTCAGCATTCTTCGGCAAATGTTAAAGAAACTCAGCCTGCTCGGAAAATAGAAACAGCTTTGGCCCTTCTTGTCAACGCATCCTCATACAATGGGTCATACAATGATTCTTAAAATATCTGACTAATTAGCATAGCACTACAAAAATAACATTATGTACTTCAGTTATGTACATACTGTAAGTTACATACATAATGTACATAACCTAAAATTAGAAATGTTTAGGCAAGTAAAGTTACTGTGGTTGAGTTTAGGAAAAGAAACATGGTGACAACATACCTTACAATGACTCAAAGTTCACTGAAAGTTCACATAATTCAGAGCACCAATCTCCTGGGGAAAGATGTGTGCCGTGATACAAAACTGCTTCTTTCTTTACTATTGTCACTGCATTGATCAAGTGATCACAGCCTTACTTACTGTACAAATTTCCAGCCCATTCTCATTCCCAACTCATCAAATACCACCACTTGGTCAGTGATTTCGGCGTCAGACACAGAAATAAAAGGTGGAATGATACGCCAGGCTTTGCCTTTTTTAACTCCACAGGCCTGCATCTGCCTGAAACAACATCAATAATAACATAATAGAAGGACATAACATAAGGAGCTTGAAAGTCCTTGTAGGGCAGGTGGGAGGGGGGGTCAATGGGTCCAACAATCCCTGGACTTTCACCCTGGAAGCCAATTTTCGGTTTCTGTATGAATGTTGAGCCAAACCATGATGTTTTTTTTCTAAACCTAAACACGTGTTTATCTACACATGGAAATAAACAAAAATCTAATGTGTTTCAGCAAAATTATCAAAAAAAAGACTGTGTTTCTAAGCCTAATGAGCAGAAACTATGACACAATGCATATAACAGACATAAATTGCTATGGGGTCCCAAAATGTCACAGGCAGGCAGGAGGATACCTAGTGCGTCATATGAAGACATGAAAGTCCTTCAACCAAGCAGCAACATTTGATGAATTGGGATGAGAATGTGTTGGAATTTTAGTGCATTACTTCTCGTAGGAAAATGTACAAACAGTGTATGAGAACAGCCTTCTCTTGTTGAAAGCTTCTGTGTGTTACACCCATCTTAATTTCTATGAACTCTACTGGGTATTGAAGCACTCCAAAATGTCTAAACTGACTTCCCGCATTGAAACTGGAGTCACCTGTGCCTTTTCCTCAGATCTACATCCATATAGAAGCAGAATATAGTTGGATATTCAGATGTGCATCATACTGCTCTTGTAACAACAAATGGCCACTTTAGAATTATGAGGGTCCATCTATGTTCGGAGCATTTTTTAGATATTGAGCTCTAAAGTTTTGCATTCCAGATAGCTAAAATTATGTTGGTGTTTTCTAAATAAAAAGTCAGAAAATGCATATAACTTAAAAACACCTCACATTATGTTAATAAACTGTCACAGAATAAGAATGTATGAATAACTCAATTCTGGGAAAATGTCAAATAGAACCTCATCATTCTAAGGTAACGAAATTAGGATGAGACAAAAAAAAAAAAAAAGAAAAAAGACGCACTACAGAGGGCAGGATTTCAATAGTCTTGCAGCTAGTTTATTTAATTATCTGAGCACTAGCCCCCCAAATCTGCTTTGCATAGTATCTAATCAATATATTACAACATCCATTGTTGAGAAACATTAAAATCAGCACATTTGCCTTGTTGAATGCTCTCTTGGATTGGATTAAATACAACATATTGTTTTTGATCATAATCAGTGATATTTGCTTTGCAACACAACCTCGTGTCATGATTGAAAACTATGGATTACAATTTAATAAATGCATGTCCCACACACCACCATGTCAAGTTATTGAGTTTTAGGTGATCTAACCCCCCCCCCCACCCCCACCCCCCGACAGTTTTGCTTTTAGTGACATCATTGACCATATCTTGCTTCGCCCTGTAATTTCCTTCTAATGAGCTTTTGAAGCCGTAGAGGAGGGAGCTGATGGAGAGGCTGATTAAAGACGAGCTGCTGCTGCTCAGGAGGAAAACACCATTTCATATTCCCACAGACACACACTCTCACAGATTCATGAGACACGCACACCAACACACATCTAAGATCTTCGACGCACGTACATGTTCACACAGACCCACCAACGCAGACTGAATAATTCACTAAGACCAGACCTTGGGGGCTCTGCAGTCTGCCAGTTTGTGTGTGTGTGCACACCGTGTGTTTGTGAGTGAGTGAGCGAGTGTGTATCTGCGAGTGTGTGCATGTGCTTGGAATCTCCCTGAGTACACTGCGTAGGCGGGTAAGGAGGGAAGCCCATGTGTTAGAAGCACAAGTCAACACAGTAGCTCTCGCCTGCTAGCTACAGAGAGATAAAGAAAAAGCAAGTGAGATTAAGGACAAAGAGAGAGAGATGAATGAAGAATAAACAGGGCGAAAGGATGAAATAGAGAAGGACACTAAGAGCAAAAGAGAAAAAGAGAAAATGGACAAAGAAGAAGCGGACGTATGTGATTGGTGGGTTTGGCTGAAGAGAATTTTTTGGTGTCTACCCGTTTCTAACCGAGCAATTGCCATGGAAACTGAAGATGTGACACATGCTTTATTCTCAAACACAGAGAGCCGACACTCACAATGAATTCACACTAAATGTAGAGCCACTTTACATGCTGGAGTGTCTGTTAAACCAGCCAGCCAATGTTCAGAAACAAAAACACTGTTTATTCTCAGATGTCTCTGGTAATCAGAAATGAATAGCAGCCTCAGGTAACTAATGTATACCCACCAAATCTCCAGAATAAATACTGGCATTGTGTGTTTCTGCAAATCATCAGGAAGGTACATTTATGTGTCTTATGCAACAAAAACAAGAACCAAGGCTGGGATATTAAGTGCACATGATAAGGATTACACAACAAAGGTATGGATGGGTAGGTTCAGGAGAAAAACATGGCTTGGCTTTACATACAGGAAGGAAATACTGGGCTCCCAGGTGAAAGTGTGAGGTTTGTTGGACATACCCCTCCTGCTACTTATATTATATTCAGATTCTACTCACATTCTATCCGGCTGTATTATAAACTGATGACGCTTATCCATGTGTCACACTGCCGGTATCTTAAGTTAAAATCACTGACACTGACAAATCTTTGGAATAAGAACGTGCCTGTCTATCCTGTTCAAATGGGAATACTCATCATTACTCTTTGGCCCAGAATGCCCACTTGAGACAACTACAGTAACTCCATATGCTAATGAATACCAACAGACGCGGGTGCAATCTGTGCAATTAGCTAGTAAGAGGACCTTGAGTTAGTCTAAATTTTTCAAATTACCATTTCATCAATTTGTATAGTTTCATGACTAAACATGACTGTATTGTATTATATTGCAAAGCATTACTACCTCACCATAAACTTTACTGTCTTGGACTAAAGTTGTATTTTTGCCTGCTCCACTGGTCCAAGCTATAGAGACTTCCAGAAAAATGATGACTAGGAATAAAACAGTCCATTGAGTCATACTCTATGAATTATAAGGGGGTGTTTCCAGCTCAATACTCGCATTTTCTTAGAAGCTGTCAGACCTAAAAATAAAACTCTTTTGAGGGAGAGCTATGTGTCATCATTTCAAATTCTAAAAGTAATGAGATTTCTGATAAGGGAGCAAATCTGGACATTTTATATCAGTAGGTTTCCAGTTCTTTAGGACAAGTGTGAAACAACGCTGGAGTCAAAAACTCTTCCAGGGCACCAAGTGAAATTTATATGTAAATTGCTATTGACCGCTGATGTATGAGCAATGTTCCAGTGATCCCGTGCATCATGTAATAGCATTGTAGGTGTAAACCAATCCAGTCCACACCTGTCAGATCACAGATGGGACAACTTCCTGTCTGAGTCCCTCCTGATCACCTCATCAATCAAACTGTGCCAGAAAATAATTACACTTCCTCTAACTTTCATCTGGTTTGCTCGGCTTTGCAAAGTGTTACAGTATTTCCCCGAAATGAAAATGCTGCCAAAGCACAACATGTCTTTCCAAAATGTACTTGTATTTTTTGTCCCATTAGAGATGCTGGCTGCACACTCTGTTGGCAAGACAGAAGTGAACACTGCTAGAGAAGTGCTGATGTCATCAGTGTGAGACAGCTGACAGGAGGACGGGGGGTCCTGTCATGTTTTGACAGCACAAGCATTTATTTCAGTCCACTTAGTGTTGCATTTTGGTGTCGTTTCTAAACACTTTGTATAAATAATACATTTCCACAAATATGCTTTCATTTATTACTGAACAGAGAGGTGTAAAATACTTGCTGGCACGTTGTCCTCTGTGTCCGCTCATATTATGAGACATGTAGCACATATTCTGGCAAATACATAGAAATTACTACAGGGCTACAGTAGTAAAGTAGTACAGTACAAATATGACTCGACACTTCACTGAACACTCGTTCACACCTGCTAATAACGTGTTTTGGTGATCTAAATTCAAGTTGACAGCTGAGACACATTTACACCTGTGTCAATCATGTGTCTTCAGATGACCACTCGTGTTCAGATTTTGTTGAAGCCTTCGTCACTCAAGCTGGGAGGTCAAAGAGCCTCACGCAGTTATTATGTCCACACTCTCACTAGCTGGAGATATTCAGTGCATCTCTTTCCATAGGGCAGAATGATGGACAGCCATGCAATTATTTCATCCAACTTGTAAAATGGGTAAGTTATGGAGCGTTAACGCACTGTCACCAAAACAACCACCACGTCCTGAATTGATGACATAGTTCTTGTCAGAATGCATCAGGATGCATTAGTGTTTACACTACAAAAGATATGTGGTCAAATGTGTCCCAGACCACCTCAGCAAGTGGTTTGAGTTACCGGTTGACAGTGTGTCTTGGTGGTCGTTTTGTACTCAGCACTGTCCACTTTTGATCGGCTCACCGAACATGCATATCAACATCACCAAGCGGCGACCTCTGGGGTTGAAAAATGAAGTTAATGCAGTTCCTCTAATGGCCACTTGAGACTCCAAAACAGAGAAAATCCCTATAGACCACTGTGTTGGGGTGCCTGGTGGCTCAGCTGGTGGAGCAGGCGCCCCATGTACAGAGGCTGTGTCCTCGCCGTGGCGGCCGTGGGTTTCAGTCCGACTTCGGTCCTCTATCTGTCCTGGCAAATAAAGGCATTGAAAAAGCCCACAAAAAATATCTTTAAAAAAAAGACCACTATGTTAATATGCACAACTTTTCAACATGTTTACGGCCTGGTACAAAAAAACAGTTTTGGTCTCGATAGGTGAATTATTATATAACTCATCCAATTACAATGCATTATGGCCCAAAGTTAAGCATATCCAAGGGCAGGCCTGCTTAAATGACAGCCTGTCTGCCAATAGAATAAATGACTTTCAGTCAGCTCCACCCCTCGCTCCACCACAGTGCCAGACTCTCATCTAAATATGGTCACTTCTGGTTCCAAAAAAACGAGACAGCTACGGCCAAAATGCCAAACTTGAAGCTTCAAAATGGCAGGCCACAAATCATCAGGGAGGCTACATCCATCATTTACACAGATTATGATCCAAATACAAGTGGACAGTCGAGAAACATGGCCGTTTATACCTGTGTCTGTCATGCATCTCTAGCTGATCACTTATGTTAAGGTTTCTTCACTGCTTATGTCAACTCAAGCTACAAGGTCAGGGAGCCTTTTGCACAGTTAATATGTCCACACTCTTGCTGGCTGCTCGCTAGCATGCTGGCTATTCCTGTTAGCAGTGTGTCGGCACAGCTGGAGAGATCGCTATTAGCAGAATTCACAGGGCAAAACTATGGACAGTGACAGGTTTTCATGAATCTGGCCTGTTTTCCTCTTAAAGTGTAACAGATTGATGCGTCTCCACAGATCATCTTAAAGGGTTTGGAATCCCTCTATTGTCATTTGACAAAATAGGGGGCCCCAAACAGCATCTTGCATAGGGCCCCCCAAAAGCTAGAAACAACCCTGGAAAGTTACACAACACTTTGTCCAACTTGACTTAAAATAGGCAAGTCATCGAGCGCACTGTTAGCTAAACAACCACCAGGTCCTGCATCAAGCTGTATTAGTGTTTACCAAATATATGAAAAAGATAAGTGGTCAAATGTGTTCCAGACCACTTTTAAGGTGGTTTTTGAACAATTGCTCTGATGCCCATTTTTCTCATACAGCTACTACTGAATATGAAATAGTTTTTCTTAAAGCTCACAAGTTTTTCAAAGAGGTAACGCCTGTTGCTATGTTACTAGGCTACAACTGAATTGAAGCAGTTTAAAAAAAGTGTTCTTCGACCTTGTCTAAAAGCAAAGATGCTACAGCTGATTTTTATGGCCAGACATTCAGTGTTGCACCCCGTTGTACACACAAGAGACAGAAGTAATGGGAAAAGAGAAAACTTCAGATCCTGCTTACTCTCTCATTTCCTGACAGATAGCTGTGTGAAATGTCTGTGCTTGTCAGATTGCCAGTTTGGGAAAGCTACATAAATTGTTGGATACAATTCCGACTTTGGGAAGGTGTGGAGGGAGCAGGCATTAGACTCCATTCCAACACCGACAAGCATCTCCGTTGAGGATTAACGGCCCCTTCAAGGAGAACAGCTAAAAAGGTTTATTCTAGTTCCACAGGGTTAAACTAGAATAAACTAGAAGTTGACTCATATGTGCATTTAGGAGCCAGGCAATAAGTGGGAGAAACTTTGTCAGTGAATGTGCTGAGTAGGCAGCTTTCATTAAAACAAATGAGCCACCGTGTTTGTATTCTTAATCCGTGCTATCTCCAATACGCTACTTGAAATCATTTTAATGGAAATAAAAACATAGGCAGGAACAAATCCCACACAAATGCAATCCCAAAGTCACCTGACTCAAATCTTGGATCCCCTCACTCCACACAGCTTTGGATGCGGTCATGCGACGTAGCACTTTTCAGAGAGTACACACCGGTCCAGTCCCCCAACAGTCGTTAAGAGTGATAATCCCATAATCACCACAATCCTTAATGGGCTGTTTCGCTCTGAAGTGTCTCAAGCTACAGTGTGTACAGCGTCTTCCTCGGCCTTAACGAGGTTATGCAGATTTATGCAAATGAGGTCTAATCCCCGGAACGCAGGGGACTCCGGGGTCTTTAAATCGGTTAGCTGGCCTTTTCTGTGGCTCAGCTCTCGGGGTGGCAGAGGAGTCACGGTGAATGAGAGAGGGAGTTCGAACAGGTGAGGGGGAGACAAAGGAGACTGGATGAGAGGGAGGTGTGATCAAGCTGGAGCAGAACCCGGAGGAGGGAGACTTGATGAATGGGAGGACGAGAGTGAAAGGGCAGCTGCCAGGAGATAAAGCAGTGACAAATCGAGGTACAGGCAAAGGGCTGAGAAGTGAAGGACAGCAAAATGCAGGGAGCTACCAAAGCGGCCGGACGGTCGCACTGGCCTCTGTTTTGCCTTCACACTCTGTCAACTTTGGATTTCAAAAGATAGGTGATAAACAGGCACTCCCACCCTCTTTAACTTCTGAGTCCTAAATTTGATCACTACATCCATATTTAAATATGAGGAGTTGATCTTGACTATGTAAGATTATAATTACAGGTTTTAGTATGCTGTAACATACTGTGTTTCCAGACAGCAGCAAAGGAAGTCTGCTCCCAAGCCCCATTTGCATTACTTTTCAAATCAATGCATCAGCTGCAGACATCTGTTTTAGTGTGCTGCAGCAGTATGGAACAGCTGCTCTGTGGAATTGTACCACACAAAGAGACACATAGGGGATAGATTCTGCCAAACAAAACCCAAACCCAAACCCAACCCAAAACTCAATTTCTTTAACGCAACTGTTTGAAATGAAACTTATGTATAAACTTTTTGTGCACGACTACAACAGTAGGATCCATGGTAAGATTATGGCTACTTAATTAACTATAGTTATGACTGGTTAAGTTTTGTGCAACTAAAAAATTTAAAAATTAGATGGAGACTGTGGTTACAGCTACAAAAAAGTACAGAAAAAAAGTAAGCATAGTAAACCCTTTACCTTCCACCTTGCAACAAAGCAACAATAATTTCTGCAGTGGCACCAAGTGGCAACCTCTAGTGCTGAGAAATGGAGCCATTGCAAAAGAACCAACAACTGCAATTCCTCTAATGGTCACTTGAAGCTGGCTCAAAAAGTGAGTCAACCTCCACAGACCCCCATGTTAAAATGTACAACTTTACAGCAGGCCATTTACAGCTTGGTATAAAAAACCCCAAACTTTTTACTATATATAGCTAATTTCCCAGTTCATGATAACTGTACACTATTGGGGTGGGAGGGCTTTGAGTTATGCATACTTAAGACTGCATGCTCACTTTGAGTGACAGGTGGACACCATTGTTGAAAAGTTGCTACAAAGGCAACACTGCTTACATACTGTACTGTAACTATGGCATAACACCAGATTTACAGGGTATAGACGGAGGTGTTGCTATTATAATGTGTTTTCATTTCATCGAAGTTAATTGTAATATTTAAGTCCCCTAAAAAAGTCTTGTCTAGTGCTTGGTTGTACTAAAAGACCCTCTAAGGCAGTGGTTCCAAAAGGGTGGATCCCAGTCCAAAAGTGAGCCATGACATTTTGTGAAATAAACATGGTAATTTATAATGTGAGGGCCTTGAACTAGTGACTAAGAAGAAATCTGGACCCCGTGAATGGACCAGTTAGGAATCACTGCTCTAAGGGGTCGGATATGCAGTTAAAATGCCAAACTCGAGACTTCAAAATCTGGAGTCCCTAATTATTGGGTAATGATACAGTGGCTATGTCCATTATTTTATACAGTCCATGATTGGCACTTAATATCATTCGTGTGAATTATAATCCAATAACATAATTCCAAGGGATGGACTCCTATTGGTCTAACAACTGCTCAAGTGTTTAAGGATACTGTAAATACTACAGCATTGGGAATTTATAGCTGTTTTTGTTTATTTTTTAATGCATAACCAATAGTAGAGCAAAACTAGAAACAAAGGGCCCACAACGTAATGCATGAATACTTGTCTGCATCAAACTCTGAACAAGTCTGATGCATTTTCATTTGTATCATTTTCTTCTTTATCATTCTTTGTTCAGTTTCAAGGAAAATGCTGCCCCTCTTTACAGCTTAACATCAAAGAATGAAATAAACCTGACAAGGTGCTGTTGGTGCATTCAAGACTGTCTCATCCTTTCCAAGAAGAAACACAGTAGAGATTCAGCGTTTGATGCTTTGGTCTTTGGGGCACACATTTTTTTTTTTTTTTCATAAAGACATAGCCAATTAGAAGCTGATGATGTGGAGGGAGATATAACTCTCCCAGAGATGCTTTTAAAGTGTGTGTCATCATCTGAGAAAACAGATTGGGAGCTCATTTTTCCCTCAATCGCTGTGCAGCCACAAACATTCAGCTCTGACTTTGAAAAGAAAAACAGACTTTCAAAGGTGTTTTTGTAAAAGCTGGTTTCGGGGCACTACAGATTTTCATAAGTTCAGCTTTCTCACAGGGGAGCCTGCATGTTCCCGGCTTTTTATCGAAATACGAAGAACACCCAACCGCATTGACTGGTAAACTTGATCATGATGAAATTATAAAGCAATCCAACACATCCATTAAAGGACAGAAATAAAGCATTTGGTCTCCATGTCCATTTCCCCTCCATGGCCAATAAACTAGATCTTCCTGTTCTGGTCTTTATTAATCATGTTACATTGCAGTAAAATTATATTACATGAATTATGTACGGTTCAAAACTCACAGGATCTGCAATCTTTCTGGTATATTTTTAGACAATAACATGCTTGACCCTTAGGGAGTGTTTGGTGGATTTTCTGCGATTTTCATTCTTCATTTTTGATAAATTCGACTGTGTTCATGCATACATTTTAGCATACATTTTGGCAAGATTGTGTATTTTTGTTTCATCTTGGAATTGCCAACTCAACTCCTATGGTAAGTCTAAAATACACTCTGTTAACAAAATCGTTACATTCATACTGTTAAGTGTAAAAAAAAATGTGGCATTTAAACCCAGCAGCAACAGCAGATTTTTATCCCACAGGCATCCAAGTATAAAAACATGCATTGTATTATTTCTGGGTGTCATTTGTCATTGTTGCTATTTTCCAACCTGATGACATCATTGTTTTTTTCCTTCTGAAAACCTAGTGGCATCATGACAAAAAATCTGTACCTTTGAAGGATTAAAGTTCTGGAAATTAATGAATATTTGATATTTGATGAGAACTGATGTTAGTTAAAAGAATTACCTCAGTGAAAGCAGAAAATCATATTCATGTAAAATATTTTTTAAAGCTTAATTTTGAAAAGTGCATTTTGTGTGCGCAGAGCAATACAAGTGTGTGTTATCTTTAAGCAGTCCCTAAGGGTTAAATGTGGTTTAATGTTTATAAGCTTCGCTTTTCAAATACTAGTAATACAAAATCTAACTCTGTTCCAGGCCTAAAAGCTATAGCAGTTATTTGACATGTTAATGGCACCTTTAGCCAGGGTACCAACCAAGGTATCACATATTGAATCTGCAACTCATGAATGAACTGCATGTTTGAATGGTCTGCAAGAAAAACATTTTGCATGAATGTTTAATTCAACCCAGGCAATTAATAAATAACATTTTTTTAAATTTTTTATACATTATAAAAAATACATGCCCTAGCTAAGTTACATTATGATCTGCTGTTGTTTTCATACTAGTTCCCACTGTAAGGTCAGATATGGCCATATGATCATACTCGAAGACAGCTAGGGCCGATATAGATCCAGATGTGGTCTTTATCAGTGCAAAGGTTGGTCAGATTTTTAAAACATATTTTTATGGAGCATCAGCAGTCGCTTTGGGTAAAACAGAAAACAGTACTCACATTAGGTTTAAAGAAGGAAGGAAGAAAAACAAAATAACAACAGTTTAAAAAAGCAACTGAACAGGTGGGTGAAAATAAGGATAACAATTAAAAATAAAAAATTTAAAAAATAATATATTATTGTTTGGGCATAATGTCCAGAGTGGTGATAAGAAATAAAAGTGGTCTCCATAGTTAATAAACAAAAAACGCCCCCAAAAAACAACAACAACTGAACAGGAAGGTGAAAATGAGAATACAAATAAAATAAAATGAGATGAAATGAAATAAAATAAAATCTTATTCTTTGGGCATAATGTCCAGAGTGTGGATACGAGATAAAAGCGGTCCCCATATTTTGTCAGTTTTTTTAAAAAACCTAGAGGACGGAGCCTCAGCTTTTCCAGCTTGGCATTGTACACAACCGCTTTGGTCAACTGATGGGATGGGGGTGAGGCAGGTTTCCAATGTAAGAGAGTTGAGCGCCAGGCTTGAAGGTTGGTAAAGGCCATGACTCAACTGAAAGGACATTGGAGGAAAGTTGATCAGATTTCGATTTCAGAATGAACTTTGTGCACTTTGTGTGTGAACATGATTGGCTCAAAGTAACTAAAATTCAATTGAAAAATTAACCATGTAAATGTGTTGACTTTCTTTCAGAAAAGTTGACTTCACAGCTGCTGCCCTAAATACAGATACAAATCCTTCTACAGGCATGATTCCTCCTGTTATATTCACTAAAGCTTACAGCATCACTGTGCTCCAAAGCCCCGGTGGTCAAGATGGACCGATAACAACAGGGTCAAAAGTAGGATTCTCCAAACAGCGCTAAAGCATGCAGTCTTATCAAAGCGTCCTTGACTAGAAACAGAAGCTGCTGTGTGCCCCAGCGCTCCAAGTTTGTCTTATTTTATAGCTGTAATAATGACACAGTCCAAAACTCCTACGGAACAAAGTGTCTCAGGTTTTGGACTATGTGTTCTCTCAGTATTTATACTAGCCAAAATAAAGCAATTAAGACTGAATTATTGCTCAGGTTTATGTGTTTATGAATGAGTTGAAGACCAGAGGGACACCAGTTAAAATCCTGGAAGCAGTTGGGACGATGAGGGTGGTCATACTCAAACACACTCTCCCCTCTTCAACAACTACTGCCTGTGTGCTCTGAAGCAAGACATCAAGCTCCATCTGTTCCATTAAAATAACTGTAGTTGTACTGGGCAATACTTGTAGGTTATGGACTGAACCCTGTCCGGCCATAGAAGACTAGAGCAGAGGATTAGGGCCTCATAAAAAATGTAAATGAGTTTTGAGATAAAACTCAAGTTTAAGTCAAAATTTGAAGATTAAAACTCAGAATTTTAAAGTTTAAATCAAAAATGCAGAGAATGAAGTCATAATTCTGAGATTAAAGTGACAAATCTGACAGTAAAACAGAATTCTCTTTGAATAAAGTCAGAACTCTGAACTTTAAACAAGTCACCAAAGTCAGAACCATGAAATTAATGCTAACTTTAAAATCAGAACTCAAAATTTTCACCTGGCCCTCATCCTAAGAATAAATGTGGAATAATCAACTATTATTATGTTCTCAAACTCACAAGATCTGTGTAGACCATGAACTATTTATAGGTACAGACAGGAACATTTTAGTTTAGTATAAAAAAAAAATCCCTGAAAATGTCAGAATATATTTGGTTTTGTTTGAAGAACAAAGGCACTGAGAAAAACAGCCAGTGATACAGGCAATTCAAGAAAGTCGTCTTGTTTCAGAATGACTAAATAGCATGTTCTTTTAAGGAAAAAAAAAGCAATCCTACAGAGGTTAGTGCAGATGCTGTGGCAGCATCAGTTACATCAGAACAGTTTTTCTCTGAAGAAAACAAAGCAAAGCAAAGCAAAGCACAGTACTGAAGGTTTTTCTCAATAGAAAAATGTTTCACTCTTCTCCTGACTGATTTCGGCTTCTGTGATAAACGGTGATAGACAGATGGTTCATCCAGTCACCTGCCAAGTACTTTTTCAAAGTATCTTGCCCTTTTCCAAACTGTTCCCAATGACGTCTTTTCAGATGGTTTTGTGTAACAAACCATCTGGCGAGTCAGGTTGGCCAGATCTGGCAATTACGGGATAATGGTAAATGCTAAAACATAATGTAATAGTAGCAGAATTAGTAAAAAGTCATAAAGTCAGCAAACTGATTTAGTGATAACAGTTAACCAGCAGTTAGCTAACATTTTGTACATTAACATTGCTCTGGCTTTAAGGTCACAGTGTTCTGTACTTGCCTGTTGGTGTCAAAAAGTCATTTTTGCTTCCCCCATTGGCAGATTCTTTTTGTTTGGACAATCACATTTCTGTACACTATAGGATTATTTTACTCTTAATGGGAAGCTTGAACTCACAAGCACACACATAAAGAATCCAAAAACCACGCACAACCGCTTTCCTCTCAGCACTGCCCAGCAGGTGCCATGTTACCCGGTTGGATGCATGCCGATTTGAGATGTGAAGGCAGTTGGGCATTGCAGCACAGTGGGCATCTGCTGGCCACTGAAAAAGATGGAGGTGTGGAAGGAGGGAGGGAGAAAACAGGTTGTCAAACGAGACAAAGAGCAGAAAGAAGGAAGGAGCGAGGAGGGCAGCGGGAGAGAAAAGTGTTTACAGGCTCCAAGAGTTTGCAAGTATGAGCGAGTGCTTGTGTCTGTGTTCTTTTGTGTGCCCGCTTGGTAACGTGTGGGTGTATGTGTATGAACGAGAGACGGGGAAGAAGCCATGAGAGGAGACAGAGAGGGAGAGCGTGTGATTTCACACCAATAAAGTGCAATCATGAGGCACTGACTTTCTCCTGACATCAGCTCAGTGTAGCAGTGTTGCTGTGTTTGCACCCTCTGAGTGAAACAGATGGAGCAGAGAAATAAAACTAACCACTGCTGAACAAGGGCTGAGCCAGGGGGTGGCCTCTGGGGCCCCAGGCCTGGATTGTTTTCTCAAAAGCCCTGAAATCTTGAAGGTTTTTAAAATACCTTCAACTTTGTGTCAGTCAGACAATAATATAAACCCATGTTGTTTATCACACTATGCTGTTCCCTACAGAAATGTGATATAAGGGAATAAGTGTGCTTTTGTTGGCCTAATATTCAATTCAGAATATTAATGCCTGCATTTTTGGGTATTGTTGGGAAACCTTGATTTGTATTTGGAGCAGCCTAGAGTATTATCGAATAGATTCACATGCAACACATTTGTCAGCTTAAAATTTAAAATCTACTCCAAGGTAACAAAACTATAACAAAAATAGGTTTCAAAATGAGTAATTCTATAATCTCATAAAACGGGTTTTATGATATCCGACAAGAAGTGCGCGCAGCAGTTCATATTGTGCTTGTCAGGCGGTCCTCTCTTGCTGCTGCGTGACCCATTTTTCTGGCGGTTTTTGGGCATGCATAAAAGTTTAAATATTTTCAACTTTTCCACTCAAGGCGGAGAGTTGCACCCATCTGCAATGTCACTTTTGGCACGCAGTATGCTAGCTCTGCTCCACAGGTGCTGTTGCTAAAATTTTAGGACAGTTCTAAAATTTTAGGACATTTCTGTGGTTTTAAGACATTATGATTTTAGGATGTGTCTAGGATTATAGGACATTTTTAGGATTTAAGGGACATTTCTAAGATTTAAGGACATTAGGGGCTAGGACTTCTGTTGGGGATGCGGAGGATCCTCCACTGGCATTTTTTTTTATAAGCAAGCTCTATTTTGATGTTCTTATATGCACTCTGGCACCTTATGTATACTAGAAGTACAAAAACAATTCCCTGCGTACAAAAACAATACCTAGCACCCTATTGGGGGTCAGAGTTGGCCTGCAGGCTGCAAGTTGTATGCATTTAAAAAAAAGCACAAAATTGAGCTTGTTAACAAAAACATTCTCAGTTTTTTGCCCCAAATTTCCTCAAGCCTTAAAAAAGATGCTCATTCAGTTTTGGATAAAACATAAGACTGTTCAGCATACAGTCCTGAATAATAACCCATATTTCCAACCAACATCTCGTACCGTCCCCGCTAATCAAAGCTGTCTAGAACCAGCCTTGCCCTGGACCCCCCTGCCCCCCAGGTTTGGGCTGAGCACCAAAAGTCTGTCTCCGCCCCTGCAAATAAAGCCTGTCATAATGTATTTATTCTGTACTGGTACATTACGGCAACAACAAAAGCCTTTATGCAGAATGATTTTGAGACTGTTTGATTGAACATCTGGAGGATGATCACAAAACTGCAGGAGTGTGTAGTGACTCTGTTCCAGCAAGAAAAATCCAACAAGCAAGCTGGCAGATCGAACCCTCCAATGTCTCCTCACAGCCTAATCCACATATACAAGCCATATGTTGCTGTGTGTGTGTGCAACATTTGCATGTACTCAGCAGCACTTGTGTGTGCTCACAGGAGCACAGAAGGCTTCTCCTCCTCCCTGCACTGGGAACATCAGTCTCTGCACCTTATGCAACTCTAAGATGAGCTCATCAAAGCAGGAGGAAGCACAGAAGCATTGAGCTCTAAACGCTGAGGAGGATGACCTGCTGTTGAAGGCAAAATGCTGGTTTGACTGACACGAGCTGAGAGGAAGATTTTGGAATGCTGAAGGCAGTAGAAGCACCTTTCTTGGCTCTTTTGAAGTTATGACAGTTATGTTTGTATAAGTGCTACATTTTGCAATAAATGACGCCATTGGTTTGGGCAGACCGAGAGAGTGTGTCCCTGGGCCCCACCATATCTCCATAGAAGCAAGGCCCACAGACTTTGTGGTGGTTTAGAGTCTATCTGCAGTCGTTATGCATCATTTTGTGTTTCTTTGAGGGAATATTTTTTGTCATTTTTGTGTCTCTTTGCAATCATTGTGTTTCTCTTTGTGATTCTTTTGCTTCTTTTTGTGTTTTTTTTAGTCTCTTTTCATGCCATTTGTATCTATTTGTGGTCATTTTTAGTCACTTCTTAGTCACTTTCTGGTTATTTTATTTATTAATTTCCATTATATAACAGACAACAGACAACAGCCAGCAGGGCATACTATAGATCATATGATCACAGCCACCTGGCTCATGTTTATGTGGCTTAAATATGAATTACAGTGCATTATATTTTGCTCAAACAGTTGATCAGAAATGGCTAAATAATTCAATTTATCAAGTAAATGCACTTAAGTGTAGAGTACAATATTCTCTGAATTGTACTAAAGTAGAAAAGAGAACAGAAAATGAGTGCAGGTACATGGACCCGGAGAACCTGTTTATGAGGCTTTTTCAGGTTATGATCATATTCCAGATATGGTGATTACAAAAGCACAGAGGTATTGGGTTGTTTACATTCCCAGCATTTATTCCAGTCTCTCCAGCTAGCATATTTGGGTTTCTCATAAACCGAATATGATGTTTATATGGTCAAACACATAAAAAAAAATTAACTCCAACAACCCAATTATTATATGATAATTCATGTCCATGTAGGGGTGGGCTATATATTGAATATTCTCAGGGTATCATGGCTTGTTCCATGAGATATATAAAATTACAATATCATAAATGTTGAGTATAAATTGTTACATTGTATTTATAAGCCATCAAGATTTAGGTTCCCTCGCTCTCTTCTCCAGCCCTCTGCCTCTCACAGACACACAACAAAAACATTGACACTTCCTTCCTGAGATTAGCCAGGTCCTTCAAAATAAAAGCACCATGGATCCCCCCCTTTGATTTATTTAATTATTAAAGTACATTTTTAAATTTCATTCTAAAAGTACTTAAATTAACTTCTTCATAACCATATTTTATTCGATATTATAGTAGTGCATTAAACTGTATTATAGCTACTTTATTTAACTTTGTGACTGCAGTTCATTCAATAAGTTTGTCATTTAGTAGTAAACATTAGTTTAAAAGACATTTAAAAATATCAAGTTATTTATCATGTATCGTGATATAGCCTTAAAATATGATATTATTTAACAAGCCATATTGCCAAGCCCTATTCACATCCATGTAAATTACTCAAGAATATACAAATACATCAACATTGTAGCTACATTTCTTGAGTAAATGTATTTAGTCATATACACCACAATCACTCAGTGCAACAGTGTGGCTCAAAGATGTATTTTTCATAAAGATCTCTGAAACACAGAGAAGATTACTGTATATACCAGGCCTTGGATACACAATACTTGTTAGTAGGATCATCTTCTCCTACACGCGTTCTACTCCATCTAAGCCGTGCCTCTTATACTTTTGTACAACTAAAATCTCAATTGTCTATATTTTAAGTTCAAACCTCGCAGCTAGTTACTCCAACCAATCATTTCTCCTAAAATTGGAGGCAGTCAGTTGTCAACATTAGCTGCACCTGTGGCAAGCAGCAGTAGTACATTGTAATCATTCAAAAATACTGCAATATATATGAACTACTTCTCCATGACAGAACGTAAAATCACCTGGAGATTATTACTACTCTACCTTTTCCTGCTCTGTGTGCATGTGTGTGTGTTTGTGAGGATGGGTGGGTGGGTGTGTAGGTGGGGGAGTCATGGGGGGGGGCAGTTGCTATGGCGACAGTGTGTTTGTACTTCAGCTGTGGAGTGGGAACATCCTCCCTGGAGGACAGTGGCTTCAAGGCTTGTAATTGGGCAAAGTCTTCTCTAAGGAGCGGCGAACAGACAGCAACACATTCCCCAAAAGGTTGCTATGACCTCATATTGAGGTCGAAGATGTTGTTGGTTGAGGCTCACAATCTGTCAGTGCAGTGTAACGTGTGTGGAGGCTATCACAGCACAGCGAACAGAGAGAGATACACGCACAGGATTGGAGAACAGTAAGCAGAGAAGATGTGAAGTCAGGCGAGAGCAGTGCATTAAGTGCCTGAGCTGGAAACTGTAACATCTACCCATACATCTACTGATTTAATTAGTTTTATAAAGGTAAAATCTAATTACATTTAGTTTTTTGTCCATAACAAGCATTCAGAACAAATAGAAAACGAGGCAACAGTAAACATGTTGTCCCCCATGAATTATGCATTTTTTAGACTCTTGCAAATGAGTAGGTCTCCAGACAAACAGCACACCCTTTGGCCAATCACTGCAATTTCAGAAAGTGCCAACATGGAGAAACGAGAGGCAAAGTTTTGTGAAAATCTGATTATCTGATATTATGCATATTATTTTGAATATGTCATAGTCAAGCAATAACAGAGAATATTTCCGGGAAATTTGGTCAAAATCTGATCAGTGGTGTCTGCAACATTTTGGGTATGGGGCCTGGAGCCAGCTGCTCCCCGCTTGATGAAAAGAGAGGCATGACAGAGATTAAAGCAGAGCATAAGAAATATAAATGAAAGAATGTTGTATTAATATGGATAATATTTTCAGTAAACATGATGTGGCCACATCTTTATCTGCAAAGGATTACATAAGGCCTGGTCTTCTTCCTAAATAAGCAAAGATCATGCTGTCCATTGATTTTCCTCCAGTGGACACATCAATAATCTATATGCAAAACAGCTTTGACCTCCTGCCCATTTTTGTCCAATAATCATTTAACCATCCCATCATCCTCAGAATTTAATAGCCACTGTCCATTACTATCCAGGTGGTCTGTTACCCTGGTTGGATCAGTGAACCATATGTATAATTCCTGTTTTTTGGCCTACAAATGTATCTTACACACATGATGTACGAGTCTTAAATTAACTTAAATGTGAAAAGATTTCTGTCTTTAGCATTGTGATTGGTGGGGACTAATAGTACAACCAAAAGAAAAACCAGTCATCAGACCCAAGTTTTAAACTCCACTGTACACAAGTCATAGTACGTTCCCTCTATTTTAAATCATTAATGTATTTTTAAAGGAGCATACACAGAATTACACTATCGCTAAACGCCACCCCTTTAGTTTACGCAGACAAACAATGGGCACATTGTCTGAACCATAGCTAACTTAAGCTAACGTTTCCTAGCAAAGTTTGCTGCAAGGTGACATTATATACACAATGTTTCTGACACAATGTATGAGATTATATAAACTTGTCACTTTGCAGCAAATGCTAACGCTATGTTGTCTTACCTTTCAACAAATGGAGGCATCTTTGTTTGTTTATCCTCTTTACAGGCCACACAACTTAATCCAAAAGGAGACACTTTGCTCTGTTTATGTGACGTTTATGGATGAAATACAGTCCATTTTTTAGCTTCTCAGGATACCTCGTATCAGTGTTGCATTTGCCCCATGCACATTGTTGACCGTTTTTAAAGTTAGAACTGCATTAATTTAAATAAAACTGCAGGAAATTCAAAATTTCTGATGCTTTTCTATCGAGGTCTACAAGCAGGATGTCCTGCTGCTGCTAGTGTAGCTGTATGCAATGTGATTGGCTTGTGGTGTTTGAGGGCGGGGCTTAGCGATAGGTCAATAAAACAGAAAAGTCACCATCTGACCTTAAAGCTAATTTTAATCTGCAGTCCCTTAAACTGTGTATTTTATGTGGGTCATAATTATAAAGACTATCACACCCTCGAACCCCCCCCCCAAAGCAAAGCAAAGTGCAGCACAAGTGTCATTGCCTGTTTCAGACCAACGCAGTTGTCATTTTCTCTATCAGCGCCCATGTTGAGTAAGTTACTTGCATCCATGTGTGAATCCATCGGCGTGTAGGTTTTAAAATGAGATGGTCAGGCACATTGTTGGCATATTGAAAATGATTGTGCCATTGACCAAAAAAAAAAAACTCATCTACAGTGAGAATAGCCAAGTATTTTACTGCTCTTTAAAGGGTGTATTATTCATATAGTAAGATGCTCCGACATAGGCAAGTTCACAATTGCGCATACTCTCTGCTTGTTACAACAACAGTGATGCGTCTATGGGTTGCAACTGGGTGAAATAATACATGATTAATGAGGAAAATATGAATGACATTTAGTAAAATGTGAACATCAGCTGAACAGAGCTGCTGTCTGACTCTATATTAAGAAGAACTCTGTGCACATTTACAAACAAGAAGCAGCTTAACTTCATTTTTTATTTCAGAAGCTAAGAGTTCCGTTTCCTCCATTAAGTTTATACCCTCAGTTTTCTCTTTTGCCGTTTAAATGTCCCACAATATTTACTGCAGTGACATCACTTCTCTTCCTACATTACTATCAGCAGAAAACCACTTGCTGCTCTAATTAGCTGAATCCATCATGTTAAATAGTAGTGCACCGCTGCAGGCGTACCTGGCTTTTAAAGGAAATGAGAGATGACACTCTGATTGGTTGACTTCATGTTTTGCCAAAAACACACCTATAATTAATTGAGAGACTAAATACAACCTCTTCTTCCCTTGCACCTTACTGTGCACCCAGATTAGGCACCATTTAACCAGCAAAGTTATATGCCTTAAATGCACTTACATCATACACTTTGAACCATGCTCTGTAGCTTGTTTATATTGGGCACTTAAAACTAATGAAATTGTTCAGAAAGACCATAAAGTTTACCCTGTCCTACGGGGATGCACATTTACAAACCTGCAATACCAGGTACTGAGCGGAGCTGTCTGAGAATGCAAAATTAATTTAAATCAGTATATGATGTTAGAGAAAGTCAAATTATTGTGTTAGTCTAACTAAAACTGGATTTTTAAAATTTATGTAACACATTAGTCCAACTGAATCCTTACTGAGTCAAAATTCATAAAGTCTGACTAAAAACACCTAAATAATGGGTTGATTTTCTCTTTCATGTGCGCCTCAACCGGACCTGAACTGAAATAGGTGTTCTGCACATGCTCCATAGTCCCTGGACCAGGCTTTGAGCCAGAAGTCAAGCAGCATAAATTTGCAGAAGAAAGCTGGGAAAAACAACAGAAGAAGGAAAGAAAACAAAACAAGATGAATGAAATGGTATCAAGTAAAGCATAGAGTATGTGTGAAATGCACAGTGCTGAAAAGTTGCCCATGTTTTCAATGTTCAACATGCAACCCTTTTGCCGCTTGATAACTTTTTTGATATGTGATGTAAGTTGGAAAAAGGTCCAATAACAAATAGCTGAAAGGGAGCATATCACCACCTATCGTCAAGTTGGCAAAACTCCTGTCTATAAATTGATTCTCCCCACAATGCTTGTACACTGGGACAAGGACAGTGGTCAAAATAAATGACCTAATTGAGGTATAACCATAGCTCGACGTCACTGTTCATGTAAAGGAACTGATTGTAAACTAACAATAAAGTTGTATCGTATCGTATCGTATCGTATCGTATCGCATCGTATCGCAACATAACCAGCTGAAAATATGTTGGGTCTACACAGAAAGCAGCATGTTAGCAAACAGTGACAGCAGCTTCAGCTCTCAACAGATGTCTACACAGGATGCATTCAGGCAAAGTATCAAATTAAAAATTTATAGACAACCACTTACTGTATTTCTGGGTTTCTGCTTAAATCATTAAATCTTGACTGTAACACAACAAATTTTTATTTCCTAACTAATTTAGGACAAAAAGGCACCACTCCAGTGATAAAATGTTTTTAAAAAGTGAAAGAATGACCTTCAATCATCATATTTTCAACTAATGCACTGACATTTGTTTTCCTTTATGAACTTGTCTGTAAATGTAGCTGCAGAGCTGGTTGATCAAATTGTCTCTTGTCTCATTAACATGTACAACAGGATTTCTCACACAATATGTCGAGTGGAAACGGTCTTGGTGCGATGTGTGGTGACAACAGATGCCAATTGTTTGCTCCTTAATCATCTCCTCCGAGGCTGAGCATCAAGTATCCATAGTACATCACTTTAAAAGCAGCCCATCCTGGGTAAAGAATGGCCTTGCCAAGCTTACTCTACCATGAACATTGCTTTTATTCCTCTCTACGTTCCACATGAGATACTTTTCATCACATACTGTATAGCTGAACAAACAGGATAAGCCTACCCTTGATTGTTGCTTGCATTAAGTACACCCAGCCTCTATTACAATATAGAAAAGGATCAGATGAATAAATGCACAGTTTACTCAGATATGGATAACATGAGGAGAGGGCTCAAGTTTCAATATGTGGAGCTGTGGGGTCAAAGTGGATTCAGGGGAAGGCATGGGAAATAGGCTTGGGCAGTATGTAATATTTCATACCTTCATAAAATGTCACTCCAGGGTATATGGTATATAAATGACGCACTAAGCTACCCAAACTGCCCTCCCCAGCTCCCAGCATGTGATGATATAAGTGTGCAGCACTAACAACCCCCTGAAGGCGACTTTGCTACCTACTTGCAACTTTTGAGACTAATAAATATACAATGGAAACCCACAAAATATTAAGCAAAGTAATATTCTCGTATCTATTTTCTTTATCAAATAAGCTGCACAACTGTACACCTTTTGGATTCAACTTTCTGTCACTTACAGAGGACTGACGAGGCTTAATTGCCTCATTAACTCATCAAAACACACATCATTCAAACTCGACAGAAACAAGTAAAACTCACCCAAACCATCTTGGTTAGCCTTTGCTAGTAACCTACTCAGTAAGTCCACTGTTCCAACAATCACCAGCTCCGGTTTGCTCGAAAAAATCCTTAACTCACCAAGTTAGAAGACGGTAGGCCAGCCACTAGGTGTCATGTTGTCTTTTAGCTCAGCTGCCTTTTCCCAGTGTTGCCTGATTGAAAATGTTAAACTATCGTAGCAGAGGCTCAAAATTATCATATTTTGAGAAAAATAATTGTACGCCAGTCAGAATCACGAGAACGAATAGGTTCAATTTATAACTTAAGTAAACATGTATTTAAACGACTTTTTGACACATCTACAAATCTACCCATACCCACTGCCTTAGAGAGAAGCTATTTAAAGTCTACACGGCTCAGCCCAAAGCTGACGTCAGGTCAGCGGCCGAGTGTTCGCAAATACAAACGACAGCAGTGCATGCTCAACAAATGTGACAAGTTGTCAAGTGCGGGTCGCATTCATGTCATTACATGATTGGCTGTAAGGAGATCAGGTGAGAAGTGATGTGGAATGACAGATGTGGGAGCCTGGAAATGAGTTAAAATGAGATGTGTAATTAAACTAAGTGCTTATTGTAAGTGTCTCAATGGTCAAGTTCTCGTACATGATGGCAATTTTGGAATTATTGATCGAACATCATACAGAGGGCAAAATTATCATACAAATACAATAATGATCGTTCATCTGGCAATGCTGCCTGTTGCACTGGTAGAGACTGGAGCTCTAGTGGTGCATGCTGTGCACTACATACAATGAGTTTATTTAAAAAAAAAGGGGGAGCACCTGTATTTATGATGACATTGAAAAACATACCTTGAGGATTTCTAAATACCCTGGAAAACTGTAAAATGGTGATACCATCCATGCCTAACGGAAAGACTGAAATGGGATGTTTTGAAGAAATATTGGCAAAGCTTTCCACCAGGCTGCAGTTTAAAGTTCAATCAATAGAAGAGTTTGCTGTATAAAAGATAGATTTTCTCTCTTAACATTCTTGAATCAGTAAGGATGTCTAAACAGCTGCTCGTGTCCACCGACACTCCTCCTCAATGTCCACTAGTTCATTACCCACAGCCATTAGACACCATGTCATCACCATCATTAACATGCTTGGTTAGCCCGCCTATAAGGCCGCAACAATCAATAGACAATTATTCTAAAGATATGAGTCACTGGGAAAACATTTGGAGAGCACTGATGTGAGGTTCCCTGCCTCTCAGTTGTTCCCCTGCAACACCGAAGCGCTCCTCTCATAAATAAACATCAACCACACAGAGGAGATTTCTGCCACACGCTCAACTCATGCAAATCTGCTGTACAGAAACATTTAAGATATGAACACAACAAGGCCGGCAGCGAGCAGTAGAGTGTGTTCACCTTTGCAAAGCTATACGAGCTCATCAGGATGGAAAAAATAAGTACTGCAGGATTAATGTCAATTACCCAACTCCAACGTCAATTATTCAACTTGACTGCACTTGTGTGGAGTCGCTTTTCAGCGCCTCTGTGTCAGGGAAAAGGGTATTTTTGCACAAAATCCACCCCTTCACCTTGTTTGAAGCTCGGCTGATTCCGTGACTCTTGGGTGTTAGGGACACAGCACGACATCACTTGGTGTTCAAAAGCAGCCCGGTGAACTGCTCAACCCCAAAAGCAGATGGTAAGTGGAGGAAGTCAGATTTTTTTTCAGCATTTTTAGAAAGGGCACCTCAAGAGTTCAAGCTGATCAGCTCCTGATGGGAGCAATTAACATTCAGAGTCCTCAAACATTTCAACCTAACATTAAAGCATCAGCTGACACTCATCCACTTTTCCACACAAAAACCACCATCTTCTTTTTCATCAGCCCTGAGGTGAATTTCCACATGAGCCTGTGGCTGCTGAGGCACGTTTGAAGTCTGGTCACACGTCCAGAGACGGAAAAAAAACATGAATGATTTGCATCAAAGATAAGACCGCCGCGGGGAAGTGAGCAAGGATGAAGCCTGTGTATTTTCAAATATAGACAGCTTCAAATTGCGTGCCCCCTGGGCTCGATGAAAAATTTAGTAGCTGGAATACATTGTTTGTTTTTGTGGCTTATAAATAAGTGTAGATTAATTGAGAGGATATTGATTTTTTTCTTTCTTTCAAGGCAAACAAAACAAGTGTGTAATAGTTTTGTCTGAAAAGCGTGTGTAAACTGGAATTGAAGTGTCCACAGACAATAGATCACACACCACCTGAAGCACCTAAGTGTGACTTCTTTTTGTTTTTTTGCAGATTGCTTTTTCTGACAATATCAGCCATGGCAGCAGCAGAGTGAGACACAAGGGTGACATTAAAGCATGAGAAGATGTGCAGGAAAAAAACGAATCACATTTCATTTTTAACTTGCTGTGTACCCTTTGAATATGCAGGAATCCTTCCTGAATGACAGATGTCTGATGCAGCTGCAGGGTTCGCATGCACAAATATGAGACTTCAAGCAGCTCAGATCTACACAAGCTGTTCATGTTTTCATCAGAAATGAATGTGGTGGAAAATTAAAAAGTAAATAGTTATTTGACGGGATTGTTTTTTTTTTTGTTTTTTTTTAAAAAGATCTTTTTATAAAGAATTTTACCAAATATCACATTTTCTAACCCCAGCTGCTGTAGCATGACTGCACCACCCTGTGACTATTACCCTTGCATCAGCAAACATTATTATGGAGGTTAACTCTGGAAAACAAAATGTCAACTGTGCGCCAACATCATTAAAATGCCATTTTCCAACCCCTTTGAGTCAACAAATCAATTATTAAAAGTGGGCCTTAATGACAGAAAATAGGTTATAGGAATGCTCCGAGAGAGAGGAAGAAAACAATCAGCTTACTTTGACTGTCGAATTTCCTGATGATTGTATCCAGGAAGGTGTTCTGCGGAGCCACATGGCCCCTCCGGACCGGCATCTTGGCTGCGGTGGCCCCTGGACTTTATGAGACTTCGCAGGAGTTAGATATATCACACAGTTTCCAGTCCCCGCAGCCGAGCGCGCGATGATCACTGCGCTCCCCGCATGGAGCCTCAGCGCTCACAGGTTCAGCAGCAGTAATCCGGGGGCCAAAGTTTTCCCAAGTTGGTCAGAGAGAGACGGTGGCTCCGGGAGAAAGTGAGGGCAGGAGAGTTCTGGACTGTTCTGTACGCGCGGCAGATCTGGGCCGTTTCAAGCCTCCAGTTTCCAGGTTAAGAGGAGCGAAGGGTTTCTGTCCCCCTCGAGGGGAGGGCCGCCTGTCAGGTGATATTTCCTCCTGGTCTCACACTCGGTGGAGCGCAGCAGACCTCTCATCCTGCACTACAGCCCGCTCCTGTGAAGCAGACTGGCCGAGCTTCCCGACGAGCGTCGTTGGAGCCATAGTTGGCGCTGCGCGTTTTCTTTTTTCTTCTTTTATTTATTTCTCATTCCACCTCCTCTCTGTTCTGCACCTCTGAGTCTCTGTGTGTAACTGGGGGAGAGAAGGAAAAACAATGATGGTGAACAGAAAAAGAGCAGAGCGCAGATCCGCAGCTCGAAGCGTCCTAGATGTGTGTTTTTGGAGGTGTTCTCTGTATCTCTCCTCCTCCTCGCTGTGCGCTCTGCCGGATGACTTCAGCTCCACCGGCGTCTAGCTGCGCCTCTTTTAACCCTTTGCTCATCGGGAGCTGCTCACACTTCTGATGGTGGATGAAGGAGTTCATGCGCTCTCAGCTACCCAAATTCTCCTTATCTCCAAATAAAAACGCTTTCAGTTACACCCGAGGTTCCCAAAGTGGCGCCACGGCGACACTTAGTTGCTAAAACTGGCTCCTTTATCTATAATAAAATTGTTACAAATTATTCATTTGATAAAATTTGGGGGGGATGGCCTAAAAATGACACCCCAGCTACGGTTTTCTGATGCTTGGTATCAGACAAAAGAGGAAGGCGCTTTGTGCTTATCACACACACCTGCTGCGGCCAAACGACTAACAGGTGTGCGGCTTTACCTGTCTTCCTGTTTGGGATTCATTTGAGAGTGACACACACTCACACACGCCCGGCTGTCTGCTCCTATTGTTCTGCACTGTCCAAAAGCACACCCCCCCCCCGCCCCACTCAGAAATACTTACCCGCACTGAAGTGAAGCGCCTGTTTCTCTGGAGGAGTCCGGCTGCTCCTGGATCAGTGAATCGGATGTGAATGTGGCGAGCAGCTGCAGTTGTAATGCTGCTTCATTGTATTTCAGGGCTGGATGGGGATTCACCACTCAGGCTGCTCAGCTACGTCACACCGCCGGGGTTCCCCCCTTCCGTCATGCTGGGGATGATGCATTTAGGAACCGTCGGATATTGTGCTTTATGCTCGCGCGCACGTGAGTGATGACCTAGTTCTGTTTAGACTGCGTTTTATATGCTGCATATCTTTATGCAGGAATGATTTCCAAGGAGTGAATCAAAGGACTGAGACTTGTAGTGATCTTTGTGTGCATAGCTGCAGTGTAGGCATGTGTTTTCTGCAGCTCAAATCTAGATCATAGTCTGCCAAATTCCATCAGATTTAAATTCAAAAGCAAAATAAGGCTGCAGAATCAGTGGCTTATTTTAAATCACTTCTTAAGACTTTTATAGACTTGCTTGTATGTGATGTTGTCTTTTGATTTCTTCTATTTCCTTTTGTTTATTTATATTTACTTTTTACCTATGTCATTCATGTTTTTTTTTTAATTGTATTTGTGGTTTTATTGTTTTAATTGTTTCTGTTGGTTTTGGTCTTTTGGTTGGCATTATTTTATATTGATATTTTGTGTCTTGCATCTTGTATAATTTGTCCTTCTATTTTATAATTTTATAATCTTATCCTAACTCTGTCACGGTTTCATCTTGCTTGTGCTCACTTGGACTGTTTGGCTTTCCGTTGTTGTATTGTCTTCTATATTTCCCATTTCTGCTTTTGCTCTGTTTGTCACAGCACTTTGCAAGCTTTGTTTTTAAAGGCACTATATAAATAAAGTTGCTATTATTTTATTATAAAACACAGCCAAATTCTAACAGTAATGTTAAAAAAACAAACAAGCAGTGAAACACTGTAAATCTTGATTCTTTTTGGGGCCAGTTTTTTTTCTCCATTATTTTTCAAGGACCCATAATATTTTTTTGTTTTGTTTTGTTTTGTTTGTCCCAAATTAAGTAAAACCCAAACCAAAATCAATATTAATATCAATATCAACCAATCTATCTATGGCTGGTGCTTCATTATGCAAACCAAGAAAAATTGATGAGTACAGGCTCTATGCATAGCCTGTATATGGAACTTATTTAATACATTTATAAACATATATACATAAATGAGTGGAGTGTTATGAAAAAGATATGTTGCAGGCAGAGTTTTCCTTTTCCTGACTACATTTGAAGGCAGCAGCAGACAAAGCTGTTGCCTGCATGTCTCACGGCCTCCTTCTCTCTCTGAGTTTTCCCTTTTAAATCCATAAGAAGTTGGCTGTTTCAGATTATTTTTATATCCATCTAATGGATGTAATAAGCCGTGACGGAGTTACATTTCTTTGTTTTCAGTTGTGTCTCACACAGGCCTAAAGCAACACGGCTGCTCACTGGATGCATTTATCAAAATGACCTGCACAGCACAGCAGCATGAATGCATTCATTTTTCCTGCGATCACTGTTTTAATGATTGCTTAGACGTGATGAATTGCAGCCTTGCAGTTGGACAAGGCGTGCAGAGCCATCTATCAAAATGTGACATGTTGGTATGAATTAAAAAAATGTATCAGTTCCTGTGCTTATTACACCCAGCTCTATTTACTACAGCAGCTGAACGCCAGAGGAAGAGTGCTGCTCGGCCTTCCTCTCTCAACTCCCTTATTTAGTCAGGAACAGAGAGAGGGAGGAGTGAGGGGAGCAAGGAAGGGAGGAAAGAGGAGCCAAGGAGGGGAAGGAGGGAGAGAAGAAGGCAGACAGTTTCTTGTCACAGATGAGAGAGATTCCAGCCTGGCAAACTCTTGCTGTTGTTTTACGAACACAAAGAGAGACAGCTGACTATAGCTGCTCAGGGAGTTGTTAATATATTTCACCTTGCACAATAATAAATAAATATTTGACTAAAGACAGCGAAAAAAAAATCTCCAGGCAAAACTTTGACAATCCAATAAAAGCTGCACCTTGTTAGAATGAATAGACATACAACAAATTTAACTCTATCATAAAAAATATCACTTTATATTAAAAGTGCAGCTTTCTAGGGAAGCATTTGTATAAATACTTTATTTATTCTGCACAAAACAAACCACAGAAATGCACAAGCCTTCATCTGTGGGGTGAAAACAAAAGTATCAGAGAAAATTGCTTGAGTAATTTATGTCTGACTGTCCTGTGTGAAAGATTTATTGATATACTATTCCAGAGTCCAGATTAAAAGGTGATGGAGGCTTTGCAACACTGGCTCCCACTGTGCATCAAATCTGCTGACTCAGCTCACGCTTTTAAATCACGTCGGAAAACTTACTTTTATAGTGAAGCTTTTTCTTATAGTTGATAGTCTGACATTATTTTACTGTTCAATTTCACTTTTGTCTTATTATTATTATTTCTTCTAATTGAGTTCTTTTGTGCGTGTGTGTGCATTGGCATATGTTAGTATACATATATATGTCTGAGTATATGTAGGTGTATGTATATGCATATGTTTCATAATTATTCCTTTTGGTTTTTGGATAACACTTTGTGCTTTTGCTTAAAAAAATTGAAACATTTTACTTAGATGATACCTGATACTTGTAAAAAGTACATTAACTGTACCGGGTACTTGTTTCATCAGAGGATTTGGCTCAAACCCACATAATTATTGAATTATATTTCTGCCAGTATATCCTCCTGAATCTACACAGTAAACCTTCTGGATCTACTCCAAGTTTAAACCTTGAGTTTGTAACTTGACTATAAAGAAGGGAAGTTTGTGTAAACGCCAGAGTTTTTAGTTAAGAAACACGGTAGAACCTGATCCACCACTGGCTGTGTTTGAAGTACATAAGAGAACTTTTTTTAGCTGTGGCATGGTTTATAACCATTTTAGCACGTAGATTAATTTCATTGAACTGGAAACAGACTCAACCTCCCATCAGCATTATGTTGGTAAGAAGTGTTATGCAGAACTTTAAAGGTCAAATTTATTTTACGAGGCTCTGTGACGAAAATGAAATAAGACTTGGCAACCCTTTACTGATTATGTAAAAGTGAGGCAGGTGAGTGTGTATGTCGTAAAACGATACTGTATATTTATTGGAAAAAGGTATAGATATTTTTGAAACAGCTACTAGTAAAAAAAGATTCTTGAATAGACAGACAGCTGACGGTACTCTCCAAATGTAGAAAAGGTTTATTGACTCACATGTTGCACTATGAACTGCAACATGTAAAAATACCTAACCAGTTCTGGTCATTTCCGTCTTTAAGAAGACTGCAGGCACATATACATTTTCTTACAACATACAAATGAAACATATGTCAATGCATAATAGGTCTGACTTGAACTGTATCACAGGTCCTTTAATATTACTATAAATACACAGAAGAAAAAGGCTGTACAGGCTGAAGAATAAACAGTGAAGCTGCAGAGCAGGAACTCTATGATCAGCAGTAGCCTCCAGTCATATGATGACTAAGCACTACAGAATAACGTGTACATCAACAGTCTCAGGACTTCATTTCTCCACTCCTCCCTCCATCCATGGATCTGTCCTTCCCAAATTCTCCATCCATTACCCAGCTGGTTTTCAGCTGCTCTTGCTCTCTCTAGTGCATACACACATTCACATTCACACTCACACACACACTCACACTCAGCTCACAGACACACTCAGAATACTTGCTCAGCGTCTGGACAGGTCACCTCCTGTGAAGAAGAGAAACAGTGAGACTGATGGAGTCATAACTTCACTGCCTCCTCTGCAGGATGAACTAGAAGGGCACTCAGAGAGCGCGAACCTGCACCGATGCCTAACGCCCTGAGTCGCAATGTTTAAAAAAGTAAACGATAATTTGTGTATCCACCACGTGATTTAGATCAAATGTATTGGGTTTTTCAATTGCTCATCACACACTTTTGGCAGGTTTTGGGAAATTCTGACAGTTTTTTTTTCCTGTAATCCTGCTGACAAACACAACAAAACATGACCTTCAGATCCAGATACTGTGAAGCATTTTATCATCATTCATAAATGTATCTTAAGCTAGGCTGTAATCACGGCACCCAATATTAAATAATGCTCAAAATGCTCCCTTCAGTCTTATACACTTACAGAAAGAAGGGATCCCTAGCTTTCTAATGATACCAGTATTGTTTTTGCACTTTTAATATTAAGCAGAATATGTCACATTACATAATGACTGTAACCAGGCCGTGATTTAGACAAAACGGCTTTCAAAGTTCGCAGTACAAATGCTGTGCTCCTGAGGGCTGCCCGGGGTGAAAAATACTCAGAAAAAGCCTGCAGACACTTTTATTTTGTAGCCAGCAAGGAAACAAAAACAAGCGTACCTAACAACACTGTGAAGGACGCTAAGAAGATGTTGAACTGCAGTTTGTGGGATGATTTAACTTAGCAATGGTCTTCACTCGACAGTATTCACAACTTTATTTGTTATGAAAACTCTTTCATTCATTTGATCGCTGGAAGCTTTAATGAACTAAAGGAATATAAATTAGCAGAGTCGGCACTTTTTCTTCGTCTCTTTTGTCTACCACTTTGGTAAATCTGAATGAACTACATTTATTGTTGCTCATAGTTTCCATTTATTAAACTGAGTGATGAATTATGGAACATTTAGCCAAGCTAATGATGTGCAACATGTCCATATTGAGAAAAAGTTTGATGTTACACATGTTTATATTGTGATGCACGATCCTAAGCACTTTTCCTCTGCAGTTCTCAACCAGATGCTGGCTCAGGAGAGATTTATCTTTCAAAATGCTCTTAAAAACCTTTTTTATTTTTCCTTTATTAAACAGGAAAACTTCAGCAGCAGCCGCTGTGGAAGGAACATACCCAGCTAGCAGGGAACGTTCCCACAACATTGACTAATGTTACCTACAAGTTCAAAATAATGTTTTCAGAAAAATGTTTAATCTAATGTTCCAAGAATGTTTCAAATGATGTTCCTATAAGATTAAATACTGACTAAGACGGAACGTTTTGAGGATGTTTTGGTGATGCTGAGAGGTGACAGATCATTGATTGTTCCTTTTAGAAAATGTTCCCACAATGCTACATGAGAACAAAGGAAGAACATTTTCAAAGCAACATTCAGAAAATGTCATTAAGGTCTGAGATTACAGAACTTATTATTTTTTAATGAAAATGCAACGTAATGTGATATGTTCACAATAAAACACATTTTTTGAAAATGGTTTGATGTTTATAGAGAATGTTATTCTAACTTTAAGAAGAACATTATGGGAACTAAAAGAAAACTTGCCGCTGACATTGTTGCTAAAATAGCATTGCCTGCATTGTATGAGTCTCATGTTTTTAGAACCAAAAATTGCTGGCTGGATAGCCTTTGTACACGAGGCGCCCGCTCTACCAGGAGAGCTAGAGGGCGTCTCTCAGATTGCTCTTAAATGGTCAATTTAACTATTGAGTTTCCAAAAAATATCTCCCAGGCCCCCCTGAAGGGGTGAACCACAGGGGTTGATGATTAAAAATGGTCCCCTCCAATGCTGAATTGGTGATTGCGGCCTTATTCGGAACAGCTTGACTCAATATATTTTGGTCACGAGGTTTTAAATCTGAACTGTATCCAAAAATCTATTGTAACAAATCCACCTCAAATTTATAGCGAGTCATTTATAACAGTAAAAACATGAGCCAAAGTTTTACAGATCCCAGCAGCTTTGACAAACGCATCCTTGAAAGTCATCTTGTGTCTATGAGTGTGTGTCAGTCAGAACAGAGAGCATTGTAGTGGCAGTTAATACATGTAAGTGTGTGTGAGTGTGTGTGACAGCAGCCACATGCTATCAAAGATTGATCGCCGTAACGACCGAATCCGTCAGACGTGATGTCCACAGGAGTGTGTTGCTGGGAGGAGAATATGAGCGGGGGGGATGTTCTGCGTCGTATGTGACCACATCCAATTAACTAACGCAATCAGCCATGTTGATGAATGGATTAGCACATAATTGCTTCAGAGGTGGGATTCTTGATTGAATTATTCATGGTGGGCAAAGGCAAACGTATGTTTCACG
Source organism: Plectropomus leopardus (assembly GCF_026936395.1). Taxonomy (NCBI): domain Eukaryota; kingdom Metazoa; phylum Chordata; class Actinopteri; order Perciformes; family Serranidae; genus Plectropomus; species Plectropomus leopardus. The sequence goes on from NC_142196.1 coordinate 4,802,025, forward strand.
AAGATTACTCAAGTGTGTGTGTGTGTGTGTCAGTGTGGCGTTAATCAAAAGCGACTGAGAAACTGTATTGAGAGGAAGAGACGGACATGAGCGTTGCAGCTCCTTACTGAGCTGTCTTTAAAACCTTCAAACTCATTGCAACGCCGGCCACATTCATCAGTGTTGTTACTGCGAGTATTTTTCATGGGTGTGTTCCAAAAAGTGACCGGCACAGTGCCAGTTAGAGCAGCGTGAGCATGGTATCTATATCATTTTAATGTGGAACATAAACTGGCACATGCTGCTGATGTCTGTTGACCTACATGATGGCTAATACAGCTCATAAAAAAATGCCACATGTACTCAGAGCCTGGTAGAGTAGAGGTAGTGAGCACGTGCACTGTGCTGATCATGTGTTTCACACAGCTTGTCATGCCTGAACCTAAATGGAGAAGATAAAGTTTTTTTTTTTATCAACTCTTATAAGCTGTCAAAACATGAAATTTAAAGCCATCGGTTGCATGTGACCTAAAAGACAGTGGATTATGTAACAGCATGAACTGCCCCTAACAACAAGCGTCAGTACGGTATCTGCAGCAATATCTGCAGCCGTTTTATTGTCGGTGAGTGCAGTGGTACGTGCGCCGCAGAGAGTACTTCTGCAATTATAAGGAGCTATCCTGGAAAGATTGTGGAGAGGCTCTGTTGATTTGTAAAAATAGATCATTATTTTGATACATTAAGACCATGTTCAGAGGAGTGATTATCATGACTGTGTTCTTTATTTGTTTTGGTCTTCAAAAGTGTCTTTTGTTGTGTTTTGTCTTCTTTTCTTCTCTGTTTTACTCGTTTTGTGGCATGTCGATGGTTTGTGATCTGTTGGCAAAATGGTGAATCTTATTGTTTTAATGTTATAAACATAATTAAAAAAATATTTTGATAAATTTGGATCATTGTAATTTTTTAACGGGGACAAATCGTTGGTCACATATCACCTGGATTCTGGCCTTCCTCCACTAAGATTCCTTTGCTAACTTTTAAGGCTCAACACGGTTTAGCACAGTATGACCGAACCTCTGACTCCTGCTGTTCATGGTTGTGATCTGGGATCCTCTAGTCTACCCTGACTACTCATCCGGACTATAATCTTAGCTCTTAACATTGTTTTATTTATTTTTACTGTATATTTCTTTGCTCTATTCATATGCACTTTATGAAGCACTCTGTAACTTTGTTTAAGTGCCATACATATAAAGTTATATTCTTATTATTATTATTATAGTCTGAAGAAGGGCTATGACACGAAAAGTCACACATGTGGAGGTAATTTAAAAAATGTTCATGGAAGCATTTTCTAGTATGCAGACTTTATTTATTTTAATTTGGGATCTATTATTATTAGATTCAAAAATATATCCAGATTTGTGTTTAGAAGTAAAATAAACACACAAATAGGATGTGATGATCGTCTTTAGTATTATTTATAATTTCCCCCAAACCGATACACTATCATCTACAACCATCTGATAGTACTGGACCTCCCACCAACCCGAAGTAGTACGAAACACCTGAACACCGCCCACTGTGATTTATGGTACATTAAAAGTACTCGTCAAGCAACACAACAAGTCAAAATATAAATAGGTAATATTTGTGTTTAGCTTCTGCCACTTCAGATGGTAAGCTGTGCAAATGAAAATTCAACAAAGGAGAAAAAGTGAAACAAAATACGTCAACATGATCTCTGGAAAGAGACATTGCTGTTGAGTTTTTCACGTATTTTTTTGGCGCTCTGGCACCACAAGTCCAATGCCATCTACTTCCATTATATTAGAGAGAAGACAGACATCTCTGCAGCCGATATCTCCAACACTCACACCAAAACTATCTGGCACTACAGGGGTGCCCCATGCACAGAGGCTGTGACCTTGCTGCAGCATTTGCAGGTTCAATTCCAGCCTGTGGCACTTTGCTGCATGTCAGCCCCTCTCTCCACCCCTTTTATTCTGTAGCTGTCCCATACAAAAAAATAGCACTACAGGTAAGAAGAAAAATGTTTTTTGTGTAATTTTTGAGTTGAACTGTCCCTTTAATGCAGTTCCTCATGTTTTAATTGCCCTTAGTGCCATGCCAGCCACTCATGAGTTGTCCTGATGAATGTTGTTAAATGCTAAGTCATGTGGACAATATTTCAAAATAAAATGGACTATTATCACTCAGTCCAAGACTAGTGGCATAAGAAAAAAAAGAATCATGTTCTCTGGCTCACATGATATTATATTAGTTAGACCATGTTGAAAAACAGGTCCAGAGCAGCAGCAGATTTTTGTCAAGCGTGATTTAGCCCTTTGAAAGGTGTTTTCTTTTATATTTCACTCACGCACTTCATCAGTAAAACGCAATTATCGTGTGAAAAAAAATGTAAAAAGCATTCTGCAATATGCAGCTAAAAATTTAAATTTTCAATCACATCCCCTGACTTCTCCTGTGTGGAACATGTCCAGCACTTCCATTCCTCTGTGTCTGCTGCCAGCCAGGAGTGAGTGAGTGTGTGTCACATGCAAACATTTTTACATATATTCAAATTTGCATTTCTCTCACTGACATGAGAGATGAACATGAAAATCCATTCGGCCACATTCATTATTCCCCACCTTGGCAGCTGGTGCATTCGCAGCTGTGGATGACGGGCAGTACGACCGGCTCGCTCTCTCCGCTGTCACACTGCAGGCTGAGGAAACGGACCGGGTTGTCAGGGTCCAAACGGTAACTACAGCATTCACAAATGGACTGGAGGTAGGGCTCCTGTAGAGGAGAGGGGAGGACAAGAGAGAATGAAATGATGGAAAAGGATGGGTAAAGGAAAAGGAGAAGAGGAGGTGAAGGGAGAGCCAGAGCGATGTGATGGAGGGAGCCAACTAGGAGATATGAATGTAATCAGGAAAGAAAAGAAAATTAGAGGAGAAGGAAGTTATCAGAGAATTTCAGAAGAAAATAATATTGAGGGATTGGACGTTGAGGAAGAGAGAAAAAAGGAGGAAGAGTTTAAAGGAGGTGAAAGAGTACTGGAAGCATTGGTGAAGGAGTAGAGAGGAGGCAGATGGAGAAAACAGAAGCCCTCAACATTAAATGAAAAAGCTCCACTTTATTAACCCTTTGAAACCTGAGCAATTTTAGCTTAATTTTTTTTTTCCAAAAACATGTGAAAAAGGCAATGAGCAACAAAAGACAAATTGGCCTGAAAAGCAAGAAATTAGTAAAAAGGTAGAAGAAAATTACCTGAAAATTAGTTTAAAAAAAGAAAAAACGTTTTTTAAAAAATCGGAAATGACCTGGAAAAGTGCTTTCAAAATAAAGAGTTTCCCCCTATTTTTTCCCCTCTTTTTCTTAAAAATAAAATTCTAAATCTGCTAATTACTTGCAATCTGTAACAGCCACTTGGGGGCAGTGGAAAAGGCAGCAGAGTTATTATCACATATAAAGTTGTTAAAAGTGTTAAATGTTTCCATATAAGCACATCCAGCAGACTCAGCACAATATTATCATTCAAACACAATATTCACTCTTCCAGCTCTGACTTGTTCTCCTCCTTCACTATGTTTAAAAGCTTGTTACTAATTTTGTGTTGTTGTTTTTTTATCATGGGCAGTTTGACTACAGTGGCTTTAATCAAAGGAATGAGCTGAAAAGCGCTAAAATGCTTCACAGAGCTGAGGAGAGGATTCTGTAATAATTATCCGTCAGCTCATCACTGTGAGCTACACCCACATTGTAGGTATTTGGCATTTTTAAAAAAAGAATTATGAATTAGTGCAGCTTTCAAGAAAAAGTGTGGACTTTAGAGTTAGTGGCATAGCGATAAGGACTGCAGATTACACCCAGCTGAAACTTCTCCCATGTGCCAAGCATTTCTTCAGTGTTCATTGTTGAGACAGTTTTTAACAAGAGATGAATCATCTGCAGAGGTCTCCTCTCCAAAACAACCACACCATGATTTTAAAACCTCTAAAATCACTAAATAATTCAGTTTTATGTTAAGAAATCGGTGTTTTTTGACACTGCTCATGATGTAGGATCTGCTAACTACAATGAAAGGATGTAAAAAATAACAAAAACATGAAAAAACATGAATGGCTTTGTCTTAGAGTCAATGTTTGGTTTGACTGCTCTGGGCTTCTGTAGAAATAAGCCAGTGCAACCTGGTGGACTCTGTAGATGAGGACCTGCTCCCTCTGTAGATATAAAAAGCAAAAAAAAAAAAAAAAAGCAAATAAAAAAAACAAAAACACAGCAATTCTGATTTTCAGGTGAACGAAAAAAAAACTTATTATGTTATAACCTATTTCTGCCAATATACCCCCCTCGATCAGTCATGTCCAAAGTTTGACGTGGTGGCCAATTGTGGCCCTCAGACTGATTTTAAATGGCCCTCGGCTTGACTTTCAAAATATAGTTTTTGATTTAATTGCAGGACAGCCTAGACTCTACACAGCGGACCAAATACTGTAATACAAATAATACAAATACACTACAGACAGTCGTTTTGGTGATCTTACGTTCTAGAAATAAATAACAATAATAATACTAACAATCTGAACAGTAAAAACAATTGTATGAATATTAATTAAAGTCCTTTCTTTTCATTGAGAGCCTATCAAAAATTAAATAATTATCAAAAAAATAAATTAGTAAAAAAGAACTTAGGTAGCTAAAACACAATACAAGCACATATTTGGCAGTTATGGGATAATTTAGCTTTTTTTTATAACTCATAAAACCCAAAAATACAGCCTTGGTGTTTTGTTTGACGAAATGCAGTTTCTTGGAAGTTGTGCTCATGTGTCCAATTAGTGCAGGCGAAGACCCAAGGAGGCGAGAGATTGTGGAAAAGAACAATAGGTTGTAGCAGAGAATGATAGATAAGGGAGGGTGAGGGAGCTGCTGTGGGAACCATGGATCAAAAACACCTTTAAACTCTCTGTAAAATAGTTATTAGTGCTTCACACACTTTGAAAAGTCCCGTGTGTGTGCACGTGTGTGTGCCTGCATGCGTTTTAAGACTTCAGCTGTGGGGGGGCTGAATGCACTCCTGCTTCCTTCAGTCCTGCTGATCAATGAAAAGGGAACTTCTCTGCGCTGCCTAGTCACTGGTTACCATCGCGGGTTGCCACAGTAACAGGAGGTAATGACACATTTGGCTGAGCTGATGTTTATTTTTACTAATCTGACTGACTCTATTTTTACTGTGGAGATGTATGGATGCCAAGGAAGAACAAAGTCACCATGGAGATGAGGTGATGAGCTCGCTGTCTTGCAAGGAAGAAAAGACATAAAGTGAAAGCAGAGGAGAAAAAGAAAGAGATACAGACTCTACATGTGACCCCCACACAACGCTCCTGTTCAGAACACCTATATTTAGATCACTGGGGACTCAACTGCTGAATTCTGTATTTTGTTTACCTGCCTTCATGTCAACTGTGTGAACTTTGTGTCTAACTGTGACCACAGCTGACTAAAGATAAAATGATCAAATAATCAGTTTGCCACAGTTTAAGACAGAGTTCAGCGGACCCTGCACGTGTTGATGGCCTGTGTTTGTGTGTGAAGAAGTGAGATTACAGAAGGTGTGACCAGCTGCACAGGACCTCGCTTTGTTTTGCAGAAACACTCTCAACACCCTGATGCTGGGTCACGCTTCAGGAGGAAAACAGATGCACTATTTGGTTGCACAATGATAGCCAAGGCAATAATCCTGATTATGTTCCTGCATATTGTAAGAAAATTTTTTTTAATAGATAGTGTCTTTGGATTTGAGGAGAGAAAATTGTTTTACTACTTTTTTGGCAGTTTGCATCGACATGTTATGATGGCAGACAATCCTAATTAGATGAATATTGCTGAAATTCCTAACTTTCCGGGCTGATAAAGCACTAAGTCTATATATATCTGTCTTATACTTAAACAGAATTAACTGTGCAGCCCTGATAGGCAATTTGCAAACAATTATAACCAACAGCTTTATCACTTCCAGTTTTGGTGCCTTTGAGTCCACTTTGCTGTATTGACATTTATTGTACTAACAGCTGCCACTCATGTTAAGTCAATACTTGTTAGTGTTGCCTCATATTCACAGAGTATTATCTTGTGAGTGTGTGTATGCTCCGTACCTCCAGGATGACATCAGTCCTAGACAAACAGCGTCCCCTGCAGAAGCTGACCTCCACGTTGTCAAGCCGACAGTCTCCCTTGGTGATGTTCCTGACCTGCACGTAGCGACGACACTCTGGCACGAGCTCGCCTGACAGAGACGCAGGGAGAGAAAGGAGGAAAAAGGGGCAGATTGGACAGAGCAAAGGGAGCACACAGAGGGCATGGCAAAGGGGACTTTGAGAAACATAATTTCTGCATGAAAAAAAGCAGGAAAAAGACAATAGAAGAGAGAGAGACAGAGTTCCTTGCAGAGAGCAAAGTGACATTGCCTCGCTCCCTGGCAGCATGTGACATTTCCTCCACTGGGAGAGAGATTAAAGCCTCAATGTAGGTTAAGTAATGTAATCTCTCACTAATTGGGCACTGCGGCACTGGGTTTTCAGCCTCCTATAAAATGAAATATGGAAAATTCAGATCCAGTGAAGTGGTTCGGAAGCCATGACATGATACAAAGGGAACCATGGTGATGCTGTGTGACATTTGCATATTTGACAACTAATATTATTTCAATTGTTTAATTTGTTTTACTTTACTATGGGTTAAAAAGTAGACTCTGCGGTATTTGAGTATCCACACGGAGATTAGAGATGGCAGGAAATATGTGCCATCTTGGTCATCAGCCTCGGAGTAAAAGTGGAGCTTTTGTGTTTTATTGACCCCGTAGACTTTGATTTAAAGGTAATTTTTATTTTATTCATTTATTTGATAGAATCAGTGCATACTACTACCATTCCTAAAAACATGCCAGAGATAGCTAGGATGGCTTATGTTCATCTGTGTCCCCCAGGCAGGCAATAGTTAAAAGCACAAACATTACGAATAAAAGCACTGAAAATACAATCAATGATAAAAGCAGTGAAATGGACAAAAGGCTGCACTACATAGAGACAAGACAGACAACTGTTACTGTAGGACACACAAAGAACTAAGCAAAATCATGACAAATGGGCAAAGAGAAAAGTCAAGGCAAAAACACTTCACCTTTTCTGTTTTACCCTTTTAATTTATGGATTTTGTGATGTGATTTTTTGAACACTGTGTATCGTACTAACCTGGAAACTGCTTTCTACAGACAGGACAGCAACTGCCTGGCTCCTCCACCTTTACCTCACCCTGACATAGAGAGAGATAACATGAGTTTCACATTCCTGTGATCCGTCTCATGGAGAAAAGACAGGGCATGATACAACAAGTGATGGAAAGAAAGTTAAAAATAAATGCCCCTTATCCTGCCAATGCACAGTCTATACAGTCAGCTACGTTTGGGCATAACAGCTCGCGTGATGCATTTCATTCAGCGTGTGACAATGAGCATGCATTGTATTACACATTTTTCAAAAGGTCAACAACCAATCCCAGAGACCAAGCAAGATAATCTCCAAAACAGGAAAAAAGAAAATCTGGTAACTGGCCGGGAAAGGGAGCCCAACCAAGTGATGCATCGCCTCTCTGAAAACACACCCAATACAGGTTAAAAAATGTGAAAATCACATCAACCAAACCAAGGAAAAATGCTAAATATGTCAATAATCATCTAAAGGAGAGGAAAAGAAATTAAAGAGTGTCACATCCCAAAGGAAGGGGATAATTTAAAATGAAATGTTTAAAATAGTAAAAGTACAATAGGTCACAAAAAGTGTAATTTTACAAGACTGAGAGTCTACAGCTATGCTAGCATGTCTGAGTACTTGGACACAGCGTTGCTGTGAACTTAATGTGAATATCCACATTCTAATGTGCTCACAATGACTAACATTCTGATGTTTGTAAGCTATAATGTTTACCATCTTAGTGTAGCATAGCATGCTATCATATGCTAATCAGAACTAAACACAAGGTAAAGTTGAGACTGGTGGGGATGTCAGAGATTTGGGCATGAACCAAATTACTATGCACACTGAACTTTGACCTCAAGATCATGGTAAATTAAAGTAAATTTATCTTGGAGGGAGCATGAATGTACCAAATTTTATCGTAGTCAATCCAATTATTTTTGAAATAACTTAAACTAATAAAATTGATAAACAGTATTGGATCTTTTGCTGATATCCGATATGCCAATATATAACAACTCATTTGGCTGATAACCGATATCAATATATACACTTTTTTCCCCCACCTAATGTTATTGATCAAGTCTCTTCTGTAGTGGCATTAAAATCATATTATGCATGCCTACCTTTATAGTGATGGTCCACCAGCATATAGAGACATAAAATGCATTTTTTTTCAATGTATGTCATATATTCATTGTGAAAAATAAGAAAAAAGCATGGTGACCGATTCCAAGTTCATTTTAAAGTTGATACTGGCCAATAATGATGACATGCCGATGGCTGATCCTGATAGTTTACTATAAAGCCAATATCAGCTGATACAGATGACATGCCGATATTATCGTGCATCTCTAACCAAAAATGTAAACTCATGGTGGTGCTAGAGAGGAAACCGTTCATGGTAATCCACCCAATATTGTCTGAGATATTTCAGGCAGGACTAGGTCTGCAACAGTATACCAGTTTCAACATATACCATGGTATGAAAATTCCCGATTATCATACCCTGTACATTTACTTATTTATGGTATTTTACAAACGTATCTGAATGAAGAATCTCACCTTTATTATAGTTATTTCCAAAGGGGAGACTTTTTACATATACCTCCTTTATTAAGAATTACTTTAAAGTTTTAATTTTAGTAATACAATTTTTGTTCATCTCTGTTTAACCTTTCTGTTTTAATTTCGTTAAGGGTCAATATCGGAAAACAATTTCCTGTCATAATTTTCTGTATTACTGTAATAGCGTCACAGGGAGATAGTATCTGAGGCTGTTATTGTACCATGACAGTCTAATACTGTTGCAATGCTAGTAGGGACCAAAGCTAGTAGGCTTAAAGCAACTTGTAATTATTATCTTACATCAATTCTCTTATTTTTACTATTCTCATTGTTCTCTGTACTTTTTACTTGGACTTCAAATCTTGTTTATCAACGCCTGTCTGTTAATTGTCTAAACTTGTTGTCTTTTTGTGTGTTTTTGTTGCATGTTTTTAATGTGAAGCACTTTGAGCTGCATCCCTTGTAAGAAAAATGTTCTAAAAGCATTAATAATATTATTATCATTATTATTATTATTATCAAAACCACAATTTAAAAAGATACACCAGGGCATACCAGAAGGACAGTGGGAACTGATAGTGTTAAAACATAGACGCTGTAACATCAGTCCCAGTTCTCACCTCCCAGAGTGCTGTTGGTTTTCGTTCTAATCAGTCTAGGCAAAATTTAGACCTGGACACCCTGGATCATGAGGACCGGGGTTGAGATCGAGCACAGAGATGAGAAACAGAGCAGGAATAAAGAAGGCACAAAGTGAGACTTAAGGAACAAAAATAGCGAGAGAGCGAGACAGTGACGTAGGGACACAAAGGACATAGACAGAGGGAGCCAAGTCACTGAGGAAGAAAGATGCAGAACAGTCCAGAGAGAAGCAGGGTGTCCCGTGGTGTCCCTGTCTGAGAATAGCTGCTGTTAGCATGCAGAGTCACACGCACACACACAGTCTGACAGCAGGCTTCAGCATCCCCACCAACACCAGCCTCAGCTCACCCCTCAAACTTCACCCAACTATAAAATGTCTCCAACACACACACACTAACACACACACACACACACACACACACACACACACACACACCCACACACACACACACACACACACACACACACACACACACACACACACACACACACACACACACACTTCTCCTGACTGTTCACCCCGAGGACTTCTCCTCCCACTCTGCACTGCCGCCAGCCTTCCCTCAGGGATGGAGGGAGCCCACTCACTTAAAGGGTGGGAGGTCACAAAAAGGACCATTTTCAGGCATTTAAGTTAAGAGACAGTTTGTGTGTACGTGTCTGTGTGCGTCTGATGTGGCGAGAGGTGAAAATTATGTGGAATGCAGATTCCTGGTTATTTCACAAGAAAAGGCACTTGGCATTTAAAGTAAAGGGTATTCAAATTTGTGTCGTCTACAGGAGATCTCGGAGCTCTATTAATGTGTCTGGTACACAGTGAAAGAATTAAAAGGAGTCATACATTCTGATGGCTCTCAATGCCCAATGTGATAACAGAACTTTCAATACATTACCTCAAAAGGTCCTCCCAGCGGAGCGGCGGAGGCATGTTGGGTGATTTCAATTTTAAGAGGCATTGTTCATAACTGTATGCTGACTCATAAATATCAGAGTGCATTGTCAGTAACCAATTCTCAGCCTGTCAGGAGAGGGAACACGGCGCATTAAATGACCTTTTCATATTGGTCGGGATGAGGAGTGCTTTCACTGAGGCATAACTTAGTGTGGCTGGGGGTGGCGAGGGATTTGAAAATGCGAGAGGAAATAGTTACACAACTTCGAGCCGTTCCCGAGACACAGTGTAAAGACCTGTGTACACCACAGGTGGAACACTCAGTAGACTGTCTACTGTGTGGAGCTCAGTGTGCAATCAACCTCTCCTCTAAAGTTCTGGATGTCAGCAGAATGTATTTTTACCTCAGCCTTTATACAGCCCCGGTGTGCTACGGGTATAAACTCAGCTTACTGTGTCAAGGATGAGACAGTTGACTTTTTCCACTGTGACTTTTCTTAGCTTCATCACCATGGAGAGGAGATGTTTCATCTATTAAGTAAGATCATTAGTGGACAGCTTTTATTTATTCTATATTTTCTCATTTACCTCTTGTGTTATTTAACAGTGCAGATAGTTTTGCTTTTATTTAGACAGCTTTTGAGACAATGACTATGAAAGATAAAAAAAAAAAAAAATCATAAAAATGTATTATTTTTTGTAGTCTTTGACAGAGGTAGAGCTTTCGGTAGCAAACAAATACTGATTCAATTCAGTTCTGCATCTGACAGAAACAGAGGAGAAATCATTGACCTGGAAGAAGAGACGGAGCCACATGAGGACACTTCCCATCAGAGACAATGTTAAAACTGTAGTTTATGGAATTCACCACAGAGGCTGCCATTGTGTATTTTTGATGCAATTTAAATAATTTTCTCCCAAACATGAACTATTCTCTTGATGTATCTTGGCTACCATTCAATAATTAAAGGGTAATTTCAGCCAAATTATACTCTTTGTGTAGCCATGCAATTATTAATTTTTTTATTAAGACCTCTTGAGCAGAATTGCTTAAATAGAAATAAAGGGAAGCATGTGACTGGACAGAGGTGGACGGCACGTTTTTAAGGGCACTTTTCATTGGAGCAAATGTTAAACTTCACTTTGATTGTGTCATCCCTCTGAGGCTGCCATCATGTTAATTAGAAACAAAAAATAATAATTGAATTAATTATTTTTAAACATAGTTTTGTAATCTTGTTTTCTTTTTTCTCAAAATTTTCTGGCTGCAACCCTATAGCATTTTTTGAGGTTGGTCCGTTCATTCACTATTAAAAGGTAAAAGGTAGATTTTATTCGACATTTTTTAAACATTGCTTAAAAAATGAAATTAAAATTTGTCCTTAATCCTGCTACATGTGTAGCTGTGGTCCAGACTAAGATATCTCAAAACCTACTGAATAGATTGCTTTCACATTTTGTTCTGTGCAAACATTCATGTTCCCCAACTTCGTGTCCTAGTGCCATAAAGTCAGACTCTTTATTTGTTCAATACTGAGGCGTATAGCCAGTTACCAGCAAAACCAAAGAAATTCTTACAAGCCTCGGCTGTACTTGTTGTTTTGTGCTAATAGCATATGTTAGCATGCTAATATGCAGAGCCCCTACAGTCATACGCTTTACCTTGTATGCACAAGTTGTCATCTTGTGTGAACAAATTATTTTGTACATACAAGTAGTTGTCTTGTTTGCACAAGATAATTATGTTGTGCACACAAGATAATAATAACTTTTTCCCACAAGTCAACAACTTGTGCACACAAGTTAAAAAAAGAAGGTTTTGGGATTTTAGGAGCGCCATACTGAAATGCTCACCTACAGTGGTTAATGATATAATCAATGTGGTAAACATTATATGTGCAAAATATGTTAGCTTTGATACTTATGTTAGCATTTAGCTTGAGCCACTGCTGTCTGACCATACAAACCTCACAGAGATGCTAACTTGCCTGTAAACTCTTGTTAAATGGTTTATTCACCCTAATGACCATTTAAATAAGGCAAAGAGTCACAGCTGACAAGCTAGAACAAAAGCATTGTGAAAGGATGTTTGGGAGAAAAAAAGGTTCATCTCATTGTGAGCAGAGGGATGACACAAACAGCATTAAGTTTAACATTATCTTATCCTTATGCCCTATTTCTTTCCAAGGCAGGACTTGACAGATTCTGTATTTATATGGTACCAAAAGTTCCCTCTGTTTCAAAATGTATTCATATTTTATATGGAGTTTATTTTTTTCTTTATCTGCCTCTAGTTGTACAGAGCTCATACATAATTAAGCATTCAGCTCACCGCCCTCTGCCAGATGACCAGCTGCTAACCAGTCATACAGTGTGCATATGACTGAGCATTATCTGCAAAATAGAAGACATTTTTTTCCAATGATGAGCTGTCACCAGCATTGATGATCTAATTACCCAAAATCATGTGCAAAATGCTGCTGTAGAAAGTTAATTAATGAATATTTAAAATTTAAAGAAGATGATAAACTTGATATATAACATTCCTAAAGCTGTCTCAAAATTTCAGCTATGACTAAAATCATGCTTTACATATGGTCCCATTCATTTTGCAGAACAGATCTGTCAAATAATGAATATACTGCATTGGAAAGAAACTCAATTATGCTTAACAAGGAAACCAGGTTTCAGTGTTTCATGGGAGACAGAAGGGCATGTTAAAGGAAAAAGTGCAGGCTTGTGGGCGGCTCGGACAGTCAGGTATTGATCTACTTCAGCCAGCGACTTGCAGAGAACATCCCACACATTCTTGAGGGAGCAGAGCGTTTTCTCCCTCGTTCAGAGTAATTGAGATGTTTGTGACCAACAGAGACGTGGCGTGAACTGTACCACCCCGGGCTAGGAATGGCAGTTAAATGGGCCGATGCGTTTCTCTCTGAGACTGATTGTGCCTCTGTATGTGAACCTTCATCTCTCTCAAACTGTACTTAGATGCAGAGGGTGCACACAAGACTGCAGAAGAGCAAAAACAGACTTCAAATGCAGCTACAATATTCTTAGAACCTGTGTTAATGTCAGAAGTTTTCTACTGTACTTTGAGCAGATGTCCATAAATTTGAATTACCACTTCAGAAACATTATAGTAAATAACATGTAACGTCAACTGACTGTTTACGAAACCCCTCCCACAAAAAGTAATTGTCTAATCACAGTTTAGCAAGCGTAACTACACATAAAGGGCCTGACACGTATAACAAGCATGTAAGCTAAGCAGTCAAACAGTGTTATGTCAGCTCTTACATTGTCCTCATTATAATACTATGAACAGTAATCTGCGTATGTATGCAAAGTCCTGGGACAAGATTTTGAAGAGTTCTTCTATCAGTTTTTAGTCAGAGTAGTAATGACCAATCATGTTTGAGCAGGATTTGCAGGTTAACAGTCCATGAGGAGAGCAAAAGAGGCAAACGCACTGGCTGAAATACAATCTTGGAACACGATATCCGGACCAAGACTTGGCAACAACAGATCTCCCAAAATGTTGGCCGTTGTCCCCAGAGGCTAAATCATTGTCAGACAACAGCCTCTGAGACTGCACTGGGATAATAATAATAATACATCAGCTGGTAGAGATTTTCTGAGGTAGTTATTCCTCTGATATTTCAGGGTCTATCAGGCCACTGAGAGCAATGATGCAAGCAATACATATTTAATGCAATATTTAAAAAATTTTTGACTTAATCCAATAAAGTACCTGAGATTTTCTGGGATTCATGATACAAACAGACAGTCCTGTTTAATGTCAACAAATGCACAATCATACAGACGTCGGTTTACCATGGAGTGTCAGGGTGCATGTCTCACCTCATCACAGTGGAGTGGCGGGCATCTTAAGTGGCACAGTTTTTTCCCGTTCACACAGCGACATGACAGACAGCCCTCCTCCCACTCTGATCCAGCCTGGCTCACACACACAAAAGCACACACGATATTTATTAACTCGCTAGACTTTTAAAATGCAGGTATTACGCACGCTCACATTACTGCGAGACAGTCAGAGCAGAGTTGATAAAGTGCAACTGGTCATAGCTCAGGATTGATTTCCTTAGTGAATCCAGTAAAGCTGCACCTTGTGAATAATTTAGGTTTTGGAGGCCCATTTGATGCTATAATTATTATATCTCATAATGCAGACTACGTTATGCATTTTCTGTATGTGTGTTGGCTATAGGAATCATTAACAGTGCTCAGGTTTTATACAAAGGCACCAACTAGGGAGTGCCTTTACGGCTCACACTGAGCCATTTGGCATAATAGTCATGAGGTAGTTAATTAAAAAACCATAGAAGGTCTTTAAATGGACATTCATCATCACCAGCTGACAGACACAGAGAGAGAAACAGAGAAGACAGGCAGAAAAAAAGACAGATAGGAAGAATGACTGAGAGGGTAGATGAAGGGAGAGAAAGAGAAGCGCTGCGGGAGAATGGGGATGAAAAGAAAGAGGATGGAGTAAGTCAGAGATCGAACACGACTCCTGTAATGAAAGCAGAAGAGGGACTAGTGAGAGATAAAGTGGAGGTATGAGGGAGGAAAGAATGGAACAAAGAGAGAATGAAAGACAGAGAGAAAGTCCTGAAGAGGAAAGATCAAGGGGGGGGGTGTGACCTCTTGTCAGTGTATGATTAATTCTTATAATCCTATAATATCCCCTCCTTCATAAATAATTCCTGGCAGGCTTGCCCAGTTGCAGTCCCAGTGCCGGCTTTCTACGGCACTTCCTGCATAATAGATGAGGCTGAGGATTGGAGAGGCGCTGCGGTGTAATGTGGCCCATGGGGCATGTCACTCATCTTCTAATGGGCCCTTCTTTATGAGTAAATAACACAATGGGAGTGAATTGGAGGGAACGTAAACACCACTCTACTGGTAAGGTTCAGATGCACAAAACAATGAGGCGGGCACAATGGGTACAAGCCGCTGAGTTAGCCGGGCAGCAGCTGTCTGTTTACTTTGGGTGTAAGCCAGTGTGTGTTTTGAGCGTGTACCTCCCGCAGGACGCCCTGGTCATGACAGGGGCAGAGGGCGGCGATGACACACACGCCCTTGGTGTTGCGGTAAAGCCCCTCCCGACACACGCAGCCCTGGGCGGAGCGGCTGCAGTTGACTGGAGAGGAGGAGTAAATGTCCTCGCAGCTCCTCTCGCACAGCGGGACCTCCTCCAACGCGCTCCTCCTCCACTGCTCCCCGTCAGGACACGCTGCAGAGGAGGAGGAGAAGAGGAGTGAAAAAAACATGTCAGGGTGTACAGGAGAAAAGAGACAGAGGAGGGAAGATGTTAGGATGTAGAGTAGAAATTGAAAAAATGAAGAGACTTTAAAGGTAATTGGTGGGAAAAAGGGAGTACGGGAATCAACAGGGGGTGCAGACACAAAATCAGTGACTCAAAAGGTACAGTTTTACTCAGCATAACATTTTAAATCGCTTCCTGAGGGATAAAAATTTGAATTACCACTTCAGAAACATTATAGTAAATAAAATGTTATGTCAATTGACTGTTTACTAAACCCCTCCCACAAACAGTAATTGTCTAATCACAGTTTAGCAAGCGTAACTACACATAAAGGGCCTGACACGTATAACAAGCATGTAAGCTAAGCAGTCAAACAGTGTTATGTCAGCTCTTACATTGTCCTCATCATAATACTATGAACAATAATCTGCGTATGTATGCAAAGTCTTGGGACAAGATTTTGAAGAGTTCTTCTATCAGTTTTTAGTCAGAGTAGTGATGACCACTCATGTTTGAGCGGGCTTTGCAGGTTAACAGTCCATGAGGAGAGCAAAAGAGGCAAACGCACTGGCTGAAATACAATCTTGGAACACGATATCTGGACCAAGACTTGGCAACAACGGATCTCCCGAAATGTTGGCCGTTGCCCCCAGAGGCTAAATCATTGTCAGACAATAGCCTCTGAGACTGCACTGGGATAAACCAGCTCTTGTACAATGCTGTTTCTTTATGTCCATGCAGCCTTTTTGCCATTGATATGTAGTTTTAGTCTTTTAGCATTTGATTATATGTGTAGCTATCATGTGCATATTGAAAACCATGCATCTTAAGTTAGTGAGATAGCTTAACTGTTTTGCAAGCTATAGCTAATAAAATCTACCAGCAACAGTTGTCATCTAAGCAGAAAAAAGTAAGATCACTTACAAGAAATGAGAATCCTACTTTTGACTATCTCTGTCTGAAATCAAGCACTGATTGCTCCTAAGACGACCTGGGATATTGAGTAGTAAACTTGCCTCTGTTATGGTTGTGAAGTGCACATGTGCTGTGCAAGAATGAAAAGTTCCACAGGCATAGCAACAGTAACTAAGGTGGGCAGGACTCTGCCAACTGTCAATTTACACCCTTTTTGCTTTAACAAGAGGTTTAAGGCTCCACACTGACATTAACAGTGGATGTTATATTGATGAACGTTTCTGATGAACTTGTAGAGAAATTATGTCTACCTAAGGTTCTTTAATAAAAGGCTAAATCAATGTATCTGTGAATACCAGTTTGTTTTACTCGTGTTCAAGACAGAGAGGACTTTAAAATCAAATCACAATGTCTAAATGAGCAGTCTTTGAGTTCCAATTCTACCTCTCTTTTATGAGTGACAAACCAAACTTGCATAACTCGTGAGAGCAGCTTGGCTTTCTCATTGTTCTTTAAACAGAGTCTAAGACTAGATGTAATTGGCACTACATATGTACACACATAGATTTTTCCAATCTATCTAGCTCGAGGTTGGAGATAACAAGCGTGCATATCTGCTCCCCGTTTCCCAACATCAAAGCACACGTTCTTTTCATATGACGAGCACTCAGTGAGATTCTGGTGAGCTGTAAGGACTTTTTTCGATTAACTATTACGATATCAACCTTTTAGCTGCTTAGCTACTTATTACTTATTCCACACAATAATAATTGCCTCTCTCTCCTCTTCTCACTCACCACAGTCAGGGGCCATGCAGGTTGTTGTGCGGTGGTCGGGGCCCTCACATGGGGCCCCTCCGTACTGGCTGGACTGCAGGATGATTCTGCTGGAGCTCCGTTGTCCTGTGCCACAGCTTGCAGAGCACGGACTCCACTGAGACCAGCTGGACCACTCACAGTCCACTGCAGAGGGAGACGATGGGATAAGAATGTAAACATGCTTAGGTCAGTTTGACATTTATTTACCTGAAGCAGTAAAACAGAATGTAGAAAAAAAAAAATCATCAGAGCACCATTCCTCAGCTCGCCCATAAAAAACTGCGATTACAGAACATTACACCACACACACACACACACACACACACACACACACACATTGCTTTTTATTAAAGTCATTTGTTAAGAGCAACAGCGACTGTCTTGGAAATAATGCTGAAACAGGCAATGAAACAAAACCCCAACGTCAACATAAGGTATGTTATGTTATATCTTTTTTCTTTAATATATAAATTTATGGACAAAGTATCATCCAAGACAGTTCACTATATTTTTAGATTTAGTGTAAGAGGCCTCTTGAAGAAAATCAAGCATTAAGAAGAAGGCCAGAGAAATGACTTACACACAAAAAACAAATACATGTTTGTATCATTCCAGACTGTTGGCAGTTAAAGGAAAGTACCATTAACTTTCAACTTGGATCTTACCCACATATTTTTTTTTAATCAGTTCTGACTATTGATCATAAATTTATTCATCAACCCCTTTGTAAAGATTTCGGAAACATTGATTATGGCGCGAGCAAGGTTGGCTTTCTTTACACAGAAATAACCTCAAACAATTCAAATTCCTACAACTGCTGTAGTGAACTGTATCAGTTTGTTCATAGCAATATCACTTCCAGGTAGACAACCGAGATTTGTGAAATCATAAAACTTGTTTATTTGTGTTGTCATTTTCATTTTCAGCCCTAACTGCAAGATACAGTATATAGTTAAATATCTAATGTTCCTTCTGTGCTTATATTAAGTAGCGTTTTACTTTTACTTTACTGCTACCATCAAATCTACCAGCACAGAAGCCAATGTCTTTTTAGCCACATAAAAGGACCCAAAAGAAAAATTGTACATCAGTTTAAGTGTACGCTATATTTGAAATATTTTCTCCACTTCACCTAACACACTTACTCAGCAGTGTCCAAACTTTTTTGAACAGGGGCCAGATTATTTGAAAATACTTGGAAGCCATCTGTTTCTCGCATCATATTGGTTTGAAAAAATAATCACATACAAAAAACAAATGCAACTCTTTTATCTTCAGGTGAAAAAGTATTCAACTTTCCCACGCTCCTCAAAGCAGTAGCCTTCACTGTCGACTTTACGCCTCTTTGTGTCTGCTTCCTAACAGTGAATATCTGGTGTTAGATAACTTTTAGTTTGCCTGTTTACAATCTGTTTATGAAAACACATCAGTTTTGCCTACTTGGTTCCTTCTTGCTGCATGTCTAAAACCTGTATGACAGTCCTCCCATTGTGAGGTGGATGAAAATAATGATAGTGATCTTGCTTGATTAACCATTGTAATGTTAATCATATTGTATATTTTGGAAGACAAGCTGAGGGCTGTTTAAAATCGTTCTGAGGGCCACAACTGGCCGGACATAAAACATGACTGAACTAACTATCAAGTTAGTGGTAGACCTCTTTTCTTCTAGGAAATTACTGTTTTTGTCAAGTCTGGAGTCTAGTCGCTTTGAGGTACTTCAAATAGTATTCTAAATAGTGCTATTGATTTTTATAGTTAGCTAAAACCTAACCAACTGTGGCAGCAATTGGTGAGCGCTGTGTCATGTCATGTACACTATATTGACAAAAGTATTGGGACACCTACACATTACACCTACAGGAGTTTTTATGACATCCCACTCTAAATCCATAATCCTAAAAAGCATTAATATGGAGTTGCCCCCCCCCAATACTTTTGTCCATATAGTGTATGTGTCAACGAGGTTACCTGAAAGTTATTGTAAATAAACACTGTGATTCAGTCTAAAGAGCTGCAGATCTTCTTACCGGTTCACTTGCAGGCTGATTTATCTGCTTTATTCATATGAACACTGTGGTTGCTATTCATGTGAGAATGTGGCCCACTTTCCATTTAGCTTTTTCGCATGTTAGAGTAGCAAAGTGAGAAAATGGTTAATGTCAACAAGTTTGACACTTGTAAAATTAAGCTCATACTGTGTCTTTCTCATACAACACTGTACGATAAAGGGAAACTATTTGCCCCACGATTGTTAAGATGTTTACTACAACAGCCAAAATGATGGCCAGGGGAATACTTGCTGTGTTAACTCTAACACTCTAATTTTTTTTAAATTTTCTATTCAACCATGTCTTGTGTTATTTGTACACGGATCCTTATTGACTGCAGGATAACCTGTTTAAAGCAGCTGTGTACCAGCACTAATTAGTACATGAACTACTGTTTTCACTTATTTCAACCCTTGGCCCATTGTGGCTTTTCACTCTGATGAAGCACTGAGGGAAAATCAGCAGTAATAAAAGATCCTTGGTTTTAAAAAAACAACCTACGGGCTGATTGAGCTGTCATTACCACAAGCACTTATTGTTTTTCTGACAACATGATTTCTGTTAAATTGAGGTTCTATTGAAAGCTGTAGGAGGCAACACTCCAATCAACACTGTTCTTGACAAAGTATTCTTTCCAGATAATCCACTATGGAGGTGTTGGAAAAAATATTATCATAATCAATAGAAAAATATGAGAATAAATCACAGGTTTACAAATACCTGAATTTCTCTCTAAATGTAAAACACCTTTCTTTGTAAAAGGAAATTCACAGTGACCACTGGCAGAGGAGAGAGGAGTCAGCAGGAGGATAAAAGGCACTGCTGATCAAACGATGACAGATTGAAACCTGGGGTCAAATCACAGAGCTATTCACACATTCGAGTCTCTTAAGAGGATATGATTGGTTGCACTTTGTGACACTGATCCCAATTATCTTTCATCTTGCTCCCCCTGCTAGTTCAAGACTGCATCGTGTGTTTACGAAACAAAATCCAGTAATGGCCTTTGTGGGCTGTGATTGATGTGAGTGCTGCTCGGTTATTTGAGCCAACTGTTGCAGCAGCTGTTACTAACTATAGATAGGTTGACATATCTATCAGGACCCTGACAGTTCAACTAAAGATTGTTGTTGCCGGTGCTTTCAGTGCTAAAAGAGAGGGGCCAAATAAAGTGCAAGAAATGTGTTTGGTAAGAACAGCTGTGACAGAGCATCACTCACCATCACACAGCTCGGAGGTACAGTTGAACACTCCTCGTTGGCACACACTGTGGGAAGAAAAATCAGTTGAGTGGAATAATACGAGGGGAAAACAGCAATGCTGATATTATTGAACACCAAGATACCAAAGCCATCATCATGTCACATAGCTGAGTATATTAAATGAGTATCAAAACCACTGTGAGGAAGATGAGATGACTTACGGCATGTCTGCTGCATGCCAGACTATCTGTTACAGCAGATATCGTACTACCAAACTGGATTGTTGTTGACTATATAGTTCATCTGAGAAAATGACATCAAACTCTGCCGATGCTCCAACTCAGAGATGATCAGAAGAAATTAGACCGTAGTCAAACTGACAGCTTGAGCTAGTGTTTCTTAAATACAAACGTGTGTGATTGCAAAGAACATTTGTTACTTTGAACTGTTGGTTAAGGGTTCTTACTTTTACTATCCGAAAATTCAATACATCTCCTAAGAGATTCAGGTTTTGCACAATAAAACTAAAGTGGGTAATAAAGCAAAAAGACAGACTGGAAGTCCAGGAAGATGGATGCACAAAGTGACTTTGTAGCTGCAGTTTGCACCCCGTTCTCTACCAACAGTCAATGTTGCTTTTCTTAATCATGCCCACAATCTTTCCGTTGACTTAACCAAGTAGTTTATGTTGTCTGAACTTAACTTCACAATTAGAAAACTCATTTCAATTGTTTTGACCAAACATAATGTACTAATGACGTTCAAGTCTGAAAGATGATTATTATAATAATGACATTTGTAGTGCGATTAAATGTAAAATATGGGACTCTAAATGTTCTTTGCTGACTGAAGAAATGAAATCAATTATATTAATGACAGTATTAAAAATGATTAGTGTGTATGAGCAATTGCTTCATGCATGTTGCATCTTTTATTCATACAATGATGCTGAACAGGTTATAAAGAATACATCATATTATACAGCAGTTAGTTCCAAACAATTAATTTGAGCACTGAGACTTTTAACTGTGTATACATCACTCTACAATAATCCTTAATTGGCCTACAATAAGAGTGGGCACAACAAACTTTGCAACGCAAAGAAAAATACATTTTCTCAAGTAACATTTGAGTTAAATAATGAATGGTTGTCAGAAAATAACAAAAGTAAGGAACATAGCCTGGATAATTAACTACAAACCTTCAGGTATGCTCATATGACATCAGAAGATGACGAAGCCTGTTGACCAAACTGTTAACTCGTCGGTATCACACTTGCCACCAAAGTTATTTCACCGGTTGTGCAAATGAAATATTCAGACAAATGCAGGATGATTCGAAGTAGCTGGCCTGTGGTAACGTGCAGATCTACATGGAACTGCAAGCTAGTGTGCAGGAAAATGTTCATATTTTGGTTGACAAAAATCCACTCTCCCTTGTGTGATACTGCTGAGATAATAATAATAATAATAATAATAATAATAATAATAATAATAATAGCAAGGTTATTATTTGTTTCATGTGGACATGAAGTCTACTTTTAAGAACGGAATCAGGCAGCTGGGAGGAAAATTAAATTGATGGAGAAGCACAGCAACAGTTAAATGTACCACAATGTTTTCAAGACGAAATAGATAAATATACATCAGTATGAAGGAATCAATTCATTAAAAGGCCAAAAGAAGACACTTATGAGGATATAAAATCAGAGGCAATGCTAATGAAAGCCAATATGAGTCACCTCAGTGTTAATGCTCTAATAAAAAAACCTTAAATCATCACAGTGTATTAGTTGCTCCGTGAAAGTCAAGTTCAAGTTCACTGACTGCACACAGCCATCCATCACCGCTCAGTATGGTGCTAAAAATTGCACACTTTTTTTTAGATATTTATGGAGTAGAGTTTATCAGTTTCTCTTCCCCACCACAATCTGCCGTTTTTTTGCCCTTTAGACTTCTCTTTAAAGGCAAATCATTTTTCAAGCAAAACTGCAAATTGTGTGGATGACACTGCGTGTGATGTATTACCATGTGTTGCAGAGGTGCTGAATGGTTGTTCCTGGTGGCAACAGAGCTTCTGTGATCTCTTCAGTGCTGACATTCCAGCTTTGGTAACCAGTCGGCAGGGACAGCGGTGAACAGGGACAGTCAGCATGTGACACACAGGAGCCTTCATGCAACACCTAGGAGGGACACAGTAAGCCTTGCAAGATTAGATATAAAAATTTTATCACAGCTATCGAACCACACGAGCACACACACTGGAGTCCTGACCTGTCCAGGAGAGCAGGTGCACCCAGGGGTGCAGGGCCCAGGTAAACACTGAGTATGTGGCCACAGGTCCTCACAGGTATATGGACAGGAACCTGAACAATCACTAAACACCTGCTCGCTGGGACACTCTGCAACACACAGACAAATTAATATGCGATGAATTCAATTATGTCTCTAATAAATTTCAATATACAGAGATATGTGAGTTTTTTCTATGCACACATTCCAATCTATCTGTGCAATCCATTACCCATACTACCATACTATGTAGTATGGCAAAAAAAGAAAGTGTCACCTTATGTACTGTGTCAAATGCAGTTTGCCAAAATACCAGGATGCTCTAATACATTCACATGGATTTTGCAATATGCAAGCCAGCATGCTTTTCTGGCTATTTTTACCCACAATCCTCTACGCAGCAACAGTTACATCACATATTGACAGCTGACAGAAGCTGCAATGACGAATGATACCACATTCAAATGACTGATGACCAGTCCAATAAAATAATCATAGAGAAAATCAACAACAAAAAAAATAAAATAATAATAATAATAGAGAAATTCATATGTAGGTTTATTTAAGGCATATAAAATGTAAGAATCCACACAGTTATAACTTAAAAGATAAATATTTCACAGTAACAATATCAGATTTCTTCAGGTTGACCTCTGTCTGCTAAGTTTGGCGAACTGCAATTTAACTCCATGGTAACGGATATATGAGAAAGAGGGTCAAAGTTCAGGGAACAGCGTGATAAAAAAGTAGCATGTCCCAACTGTGTACATACTGCATGCAACAGTGCATACTTTGTAAGGTCAGCAGCAATGCCTACTAAAAGTAAAAAGTAAAACTATGTGATTCAAAACGCACGCTTCATCTTCAGAACAGAATGTCTCTGTCACATTTGAGGTCAAATCTTTGACTACATGACATTACAAATGATTCGCTCAAAATGCCACTCATTTCAGTTCTTATGATTGCCTGGCAACCACTTTATTAAACTAGAATTAATGCATTATATTGCATGTTAGAAATATATAACCTATATGTATTCATTTTACATATGTTAATGATGTGTGTGTTACCAGGCAGGCAGCTGTTGGTGTTACAGACAGTGTGCTGTTCAAGTGGTCCAACACAGTCAGCCCCACCATGTTCTGGCTCTCTAAGAACTGTCTTGTTCCGCACTGACAACCCGCCACCACACGTGGCGCTGCAGTCACTCCATGGTGACCACTCACTCAACAAACATCCAACTGGAGAGAGAGAGAGAGAAAGAGAGAGAAAACGTTCAGCAAGTTAAATTTTGTTCTTTCAACACTTGGCTGAGTTGGCATGATGAAACATTTTGGACATTCTCAATTATGTATGTGGGTACTTGTTCCATGTCAGACCTGGACAAGATGGCAGATCACAGCTCTCTGTCTGGATTGTGTCAGCACAGGCTGGGCCGCCGTCTGTGTCCTGGCAAAGGCGTGTCCTTGTCATGTGGCCGTGCCCACAGGAGACTGAGCAGGAGCTCCATGGGCTCCAGGGCTCATAAACTGGGCAAGGAAGCTTGGTGCACACCAGAGTGCCATTCTCACACACACTGCAGGTGGAAAGGTGTTTGGAGAGGTGAGATAGCAGCTTATTTTATGGTCAGTAGAAAAGTAGGGTATGTAAACTCTATCTGCAAGTAAAACAAACCTGAACGAGCTATAAAAGCTGCTTCTAATGTGAGACATCCTTTATATTACAGACCAATTTGGCAACATTTTTCTTACAAGCTGAAACTTGTAATTTTCACTTAGCACATCTAAAAATAAAATCCATGCAAAGCTGTTCTCACCAGGTGTTACAGTCCATGGAAAGCTCCTCTTTAGGGGTGAACTCCAGCGTCCCGTTGCCAGATGGGATACCACAGCGACACTCTGTCACTGACACACAGTGGCCGTCCTGCAGTAGCTGTCCCTCTGGACACCGACAACCTGAGAAATGAGCGTAAAATGAAGAAAGAGAAATAGAAAAATAGAAAAACAGACATTTTGCTGGCCAGTAATAAAAGAGTGTTTATGGCTACTATTCATGTGAGAAGTCAAAGATCACCTGGATGGCAGGCTCCTTGAAGACACTGCACATGCTCCCATAAATCAGTGCAGCTGCGAGGACATTGATTGGCACAGCTTTCTTGGTAGGTCCGCCCCCTATCCTCACAGCGCTCACCTAGAAAAGAAAGAAAATCAATCTTTCCCACTTTTTATAAAGGCTTTGAAACATGATTTCACCATCAAATTTATTTATTTTTTTCTGTTAACAGTCGTGTTTGTCATAGTATGTAAATATTCAAGTCCAGTGAGTTGGGTTTTTTTTATTTATTATTTTATTTTTTTAAGTAGGAGCAGTTCTTACCTGGGCAGAGTCCCGTGTTGCAGCTCTGGCTCTGTGTCTGTTGGCTCTTACAGTGAGGTCCTGGAGGAGAGGCCAGGGGCCGTCTGAAGCGCTGCCTGACACCACCGCTGCAAGGCTCTGCACAGGCTGTCCACGCGCTCCAGATACTCCACTGACACAGATCTGGAAGGGTAGAATGATTATCATAACCGCTATCAACTCTGTTCTTGTCCTAATTGTAATGACCATAATTATCATGATGGCTGCTGTAATAGCTGTAATTGTTGTAATCATCATCTACGATAATGAAAGCGTATTTACTGTTTATGGACTATGTACAATCATGGCAGAGCTGGTGAGATGTGTGATTTCTATGTTTGTTGTATTTATTCACACTGTAGTAAATAAAACTTCTGTTCATCCTCACTGAACAGTTTCACATATCTGGACGATATCTGATGAAGTAAAAGGTTGAAATATTTGTCATGCAAAGGTCCATTAGGCCTGGTAGTCATTCAGAGACATTTCCATTCATATCCAAAGGGGACAGGCCACAGAAGATAATAGAGATGAGTTCAGGATGAATCACACGACACCAAATCCAATCACCCTTACGGTATGTATCCCACAGACACATGCACATCAAACTCTTCCTTTCTTCAATGCCCTTTCCCATTCTCACTCCTTTGGAAAATAATGACAACATTGCAGAAGGGACGCTCAATGTTGTTTTCACCGTGGATAATGATTACAAACCACTTGAATTAACTTTTGATGGTAACTATTAATCTGAGCTGGCAGCAGTGAATTGACACCTAATAAAAATGCGCAGGAATACAAACCTGGCACCCCCTGGTTATTTCTAAAGATTCCAAATCAAAATTCTGACCATGAATTAATTTTCATTCATTTCTTCATCTTTTGAAACCTGAACAAATTGACTTAATTTCTTTCAAAAACATGAGAAGAATACAAAGACCAACTTCAGAAGCAAAATAGCAAGAAATAAGTAAAAAGAAGATTACCTGAAAATTAGCAAACAAAGAAAAACAAAAGACCAAGAAAGTTTCTTGTTCTTTTGAAAAATACAACAAAAACAACAACAGGGAAAATTAACTGAAAGAATTGAAATTACAATAATTCTATGAAATAATTTTAAATATATAATCATGATGATCAGAAATATAGTTCTCTGAATTTTTTCCCTGCTTTTTAAAATTACATTTTCTATAACTTATGATTTCTGGGACATTTCTTGCCTAGTAGCTTATTGACTTTTTCCCCATGTTTTTGAATGAATCAAATGGTTAACACTTAAATTATGTAATTGTACTGTAGATGTGACTTTTAGGAACTTGCCTGATCTGGTTTAATTCATACTTGTGGGACACTGACTGCTTTGTGTCGACCTGTAATTCCACATTTGAGTGAATAAAAATGAGCCAGGGCTCAGTTCTCAGGCCTCTTTTGTGCAGCCTCTACAACCATCTTCCAGTAGCTTAGATTCGGAAGAATCGGACTTATATCTCAGCAGAATCTAGAAAAACCTGACCATGGTTTATCCTTGACAGGCTCAACTACTGTAGTGGTGTCTTTACAGGTCTCTCTAAGAAGAAAATCAGGAAGCTGCGTCTCATACAGAACTGCTGCTAAAGCTACCAAAGCCCTCACTAAGGCTAGCAACTGGCAAATATTCTCCTCTTGTTCACTTAATGCAAGCGAAGGGATGAATAAAATATTTGCTTCACATGGCAAAGCATATTGGCATCTTCGCATCACATGGAATTAAACTTGAATTTTGACCGACCGAGTCACAGCCTGAACCAGTAGCAAAGCCTTAAATGTGGAGGACACATTGATTGTTGCCATGTTTAACAGATATTTTTTAATATTGGTCATAAAAATACAAACTGCCCTCCATGAGAGATGTTGCCTTGCCAGCAGTAAGTCAGGAGACAGGCATGGGATGCAAGGAAATGGAAAATGGTACCATTAACATCATATTTTGCAGTATTTATAAGGAAGCTAGGTAACACTAGCTGGCAAGTTAGCATGATGCAATCATCAGAAATTAAGAGCTGATGGGCAGAAACTGGAAGTGTTAAAATGCAAACTCATTTCTGTGAATTGGGACTCATTCCTTCACCACCGTTTTTCCTTGGCGGGCAATGGTCACTTGCCCTCATGAAGTTGAATATATCAGTCAAGTTCTCAAGTCTTTGCACTGGCCTCTTGCTTGTAAAATAATAATCATCTCTTACTGAATCATTTAGGGCTAAAACAGAGGTCTGATATGAACAGCCAAGACCTCTCTTGTCTCTGAGACAGTTCTGCCTACTAAACTTCTCCCCAGGGTCAAAATGAAACCTGGAGAAGCAGTATTTAGAGTATAAGCACCTAATACCTGAGAGAAACTCTCCCAAAACTTGATGTTTGCTCCAACTCTTAGTTAATAAATAATGGACTTTTTAATATTTCTGTTTTCAGCTGCTCCGTATCGAATCACATTCTAAGCTATTTATTCATTTCTCTCACTGGAGTGTAACTGCACTGTTTTTTTTCTTTTTCTTTTCATGTTTTATTCAATTTTAGCTTATGAATCCTTTTTAGATGTGTCTTGTTATATCGGCTTGTGTCTCTTATACAGCTTGTCTTAACGCCTTTTTTTATGTAAAGCACTTTGAATTTCCTTGTTGTTGAAAGGTGCTGTACGAATACACTTGCCTTGCTCTGTATTCTGCCCATATTTTGGCATGACAGTACTCTCCTCTCATCCCAAGAGAAAGCCATGTTAGACTCATTTCATCACCAAGCTCTCTGACCTGATCTGTGATTCATTTTTCTATGGTGTCACGCTTGTCCAGCGTTGACTAGTTCACTGCGTTGTCTGCATACAATCTTTTGATGGGAAGAATGAAACACAGTGAGGGGAACTCGGGTGAAGCAGAACTGTCCCTTTCATTACTTTCCCTCACTTTGGAGTAAAAGGAGCAACTGGAGCTTAACAAAGGCAGACTGAGGAACTGACTTCATTTCTGGACTGAGATAAAGAACTCACTCAGTTCCTCTGTGAACCTCTGTTTGTCTTCACAGACAATCATCATTACCTCTGCAGATGTTAGCATCTGGACAGAGCCTCTCGTCAACCAGTGGTCCTGGACACTGGCTCTTCTCTTCCTCCCGGGAGACTGGAAGACCAGAGTCCAGGTCCAGACAGGCCCGGAAACGTCTCTGGATTGACACCATTGTACTGCCACTAACATCTCCTACTTGGGAGTTGCTGTGCTGCAGGGAGGAGGAGGAGGGCACACAGGGAGAACAGGGAGTCCACTCTGACCACTCGCTGAGGATGACTGAAAGAAGGCAAGGGAAGCAGGGTAACAGGATAATGGCATTATGATTGGATGAAAAATATAACAAAAATAACTTTATTTGTATAGCACTAATCTAAAAAAAGTTACAAAGTGATTTACAGGTGCATAAGAATAAAACAAAGAACTATACAGTTATGATAAATGAACCAATGTTAAAAACTAAGATAAAGGTTATTATTTAATCAGGAGCTCTTTACATCAATCTCATTTATCTGCTCTCTTACCTTCACACTCCCTCATGTCACACTGCAAAGTTCCATCATGGCAAAGGCTGCAGGACAGAACAGCAGATTATAACAACAACACGTCAACAGAAAAGCAAAGAAATCACAGAGAATTAGATGCAAGAGAGATTAAGATGCATCACAGAGACATAAATACAGTGGTAGATATGGCATAAGTCCCTCATACTGCATTAATCCTGTTTTAAAGCACTGCTTGGAACATAGTCAATACAAACTGTGTCCTGTTTCTTATTTTACAAGTGTTTCTTAAACTTTCTGTCTTGTAAAATTTGAAAAGTGCTTCGGTGTACAAGGGTGACTGAAACAGAAAACATGAGGCCCTCTGTCATATTTCCATTTGTTTTTAACAGCCGGGGTCTAACCAGGTACTGCAGCCTATGGTGACTGTGGCCCCCTGAGGGACAGTGACAGGTGTGGGGGGTTGTCCTGAAGTTTGGTGCTGCAGGTGGATGCAGCCACACTCCTCTGGACGAACACAACTACCGTTCTGCTGCAGCAGACCCTGGAAGGAAATAAACACAATTTGAAAAAAGCAGAACTGGTGCATGTATATAGTAAATATATTGTATATATCCTTTATTTAACCAGGTAAAAGATATAAGATATTAGCAAACTGTACTTTATTTGCATGACTTGGACTCGAGTTAAACTTGATTCATAAATTTGTTTACTTTAGACTAGACATGACAACATCAAAAAGACTTGCAACCCGACTCGGACTTTAACAACACTGACTTCACTTGGATTAAAAAGTAAAAAAAACAAAAAAACAACACAAATCTATTAATTTCCTTTAATTTTTGGAACTGACTATCATTAATGCTAGTAATTCTAAGCAAGTCAACACTTAATTCCTCAAATCCACTTTGTTTGAACCAATCTGACCACATCCAAACAAGTTGCAAGAGATTTCATGTGAATTACTAAAATACCAATCTTATCAACTGTTTTGTTTGTGAACAAAAATGATATGGTGATCAACATAATACAAATTGAAGTATGCAAAACGAGCATACGTCAAATTAGAGACAGAGACAGAACAACTTTGAATTTTGTTCAAGTTAGCCAAGGCTAATAATAACATAGTTATTGAGCTAAAGCTTAACTAACTTTATTAATCTGTTTCTAGACAGCATTTTGTTGATGATTTGGTTGAAACTCAAAATATGGCACTTGGGACTTGACTTTGGACTTGCCTGTCTTGACTTAGGCCTTGGAATCTGACTTGCAAAACAAAGACGACAGTCTAATTGTAAATTAGAAAACATTTCATATATTTATGTTGCATTTTATTATTTAAAGCATCTTAACTGATATTTTTACTATAACAATGTATTAAATGTGACAATGTGAAAGGGGTTGCTTATCGAGATGAACCTACAGAGATGAACATCTGTAGCAACCTTCATTTTATGGAGCTTTATAGTGAATTTCAGCTCATCGCTTATCTGTCCAGCTGCAACTTTACTGTTCTGGTTCAGCCTCACTGCTCTCATCGTGTTGTTTTTAGGATCCTGAGGGCAGCTGCTCAGTTCAGCTGAAAACTCTAAAAACCCACTGTACACTACCAGCTCCAAACAGGCACCGTCAGCAACTAGCTGGTGAACATAGTGGAGCATTTAGCAGCTGAGGAGCCAGATATTTCCCTCAGGAGCTGGTAGAGACCAAAAGCAAACTAAAAAAGGGAGAATAGGGCACTGACACTCATCAGATGGATTCAAACATGTCTCCAAATGAATGATAATGTTGCTTTGTAACCGCTGGATATGTAAATAATACATGTTTGCTATGGAAATTTGAAAGGTGATGATGATATGTGAGTGCTGTGGTCATAACTTTTTCTTACAACCCCCAAGTCGCAAAAAAAAAGTCTGTTATTTCAAGAATTCAATGACACATGCTGTAAAAGTAATCTGTGTTTGTTGAATGAATTATGGTTACTGGCTTGTAACACTGCTGGAGATCTGCTTTCTCGTCCATATTTCATTATCTCCCCTCACTGCTGCTGTATGGGCGTATCATCAGTCTATCAGAGAGGATTTTTTGCAATAAATCAAAGCTGGAAGCTCCCAAACTGGGCCAAACATCATGAGAAAATTGTCATCCCTTCCCACACCAAAGTAATGGATTAACAACAATATATAGCACAGCGCATTTGACTTTCTATATTCATGCCAGTATATCTGCACTATGGTTTCATACAAACACACATACAGTCCAGCAACATGCAACTATTTTTACATGCACATTGCAGTGTTGTCAGAATTGTTTGAAAAAAGGGAAAAGAAGCATAAGGTTTTGACCTGAATGAATATTTGTTAATTGCTTGCCTCTAAATCATATTCAGATGTAATCTTATCTAATATAAAAAATATTCATAAAAATATACAAACATATTACATATATCATTTTGTTTTGCAACACATTAATTTGATTAAATTGTCTAAAACTCTCTGAGTGACTAGGAATAAAGAGTGCATCTTCACCTTCACAATATCAGGATTAGTCTCACATGCTATGCTTATTTTCAGAAAACATAATTATGAACACTGAAGTCAGTTTTTCAGGTTCTGAAATTAGAATAATTCAGTTCAAGGATTGCTTGTTGTGAGTAAAAGAGTGCGAGGGTGAGTGTTGATTTGAACACAGTGTGCCCTGTATATACTCTAAAAAAGACTAGGCCAAATGAAATACTCACCTGTGGGCAGTAGCAGCCAGGTGTGCACTCTCTGACACCTAAACACAGATCTCCATGTCCCTGCAGAACACACTGCTTCTCACAGGGCGCACCACATGATGAGTACACAAATGGAGCCTCACAATCTAAAAAAACATGAGAAAAAAAAGATCATGAACAGTATCAACATGAACAAAATCAAACACACACACACACACGCACAGAGTCAATCATAAGCAAGTACTAGAGAAAAGGGGTGCTTGATTTCCTGTGTGTCCGTTTTTTTGGTGCCAAAGTCTATGAAAAAAAATCAAATGCATCTTGAGCATAAGGGCAATGACACAAGCAGGGCTCTTTGTGCATACAGAATTGTAGTACATTGCATACACATCTTTTTTGTTTACTGTGGTTGTTGACTCACTATCACATTGACTGAGACTGCATGTCCTGTTCTGTGTTTCAACAGGAGTGCACCGTTGTCCCCTGGTGGCTGGGGAGAGAGCTACACGGTAGCGCTGCTGCCTCTGAGACTCACAGGAGCACTGAGACCAAAGACTCCACTCCGACATGGGACAGCCTGCAGGAGGAGAACAAGTTATTTATGAATTATTTATTACAGTAAGTACAATTATTAACATTCTGTTTAAATCAGGTAATCGTGAACAATGGACCAAGAAGGTCCATATATAGACCACACGTGATTCAGCCCAAGTGTGAACCAAACCAAATCAAGCTCATTACCATCATCAACATTAAATTATTTACACTATTTAAATATTTAAAAACAAAACTAAGATGTGAACCACTTTACAAAGGCAGGACAT
Organism: Plectropomus leopardus; assembly: GCF_026936395.1. Lineage (NCBI taxonomy): Eukaryota > Metazoa > Chordata > Actinopteri > Perciformes > Serranidae > Plectropomus > Plectropomus leopardus. Next base: position 4,834,414 of record NC_142196.1, read on the forward strand.
AACATTAGCTTTATGAGACCTATAGACATTGAAATAGTTGCCACTCCCTCTAGGAGTGAAAGCAAACTTATTGGATACACATACTCTTTTACTGTTAACTTAACAGGGATCGGGTGCTTTGTCTGAGCAGGTCAATCATTATTGTACCACATGTTTTCAAATGACCCTATTTAGATGTAGTCTACTATATGAGTTATATTACTTACTGGCTACATCACTGCATGTGTTTCAGGGAGCTGCACCACAGTGAAAGATGTGAAACTGATATCTCTATATCTCTATTTACTGTTGCAAATGTTGCAGATAATTTGATGTGTCCATTATAATGTGATTGATGGACTCAGAATAAGAATCACACCTGGGCTAAAGGTGAACTCTATGTATGAAACTTCATAAGCACATGTTCAATGACGATATAATGAAACATTGTAAATTTACTTAAAAATCATTGAATCTTTGGCTTTATTTTTTTTGTACTTTGAATTCTTCTTCAAATGCATTGATGTCCAAGTGACAGATGGAGGGAACCATTTTTGTGGTCCAGCACTGACAGAGAGAGATCTGCAGCCAGCAGCAGTGAAACAATGCATGTCTGCTAAAAGTGTTTTTGCCACCAAAAGGCTCAGATAGTTAAAAGTGTCTGACAACATTATGAAAAGGATCCCTACAGAGATAGAAATTTTTGTTAAAGAGTAAGATCCTTTTTATTTAACTAGAAACCTGTAAGTCTGACACTTCAAATTGTTCTTCCAATTAGCTACCCAGACAGGAATAAATCAATTAACCTCTAAGAATCTTTAAAACCCACTAATTATATGGTTACTCATGCACAGAAATGTTTCATGTTATCAGACAGACCCACCACAAACAGGACCTTGTGTCGTTGTACAACACACACAGTGCATTCTGCTATTTGACTCTGACCAGAATCAGTGAACCAAGCTGACCACAACCAAAAGTACCCCTTGTTTTCTGTACCGGGACAGGGCCGTTTGTAACACAGCTGGGTCTCCTCTCTGTTCCTCTCAGCCTCGATCTCAGTGGGACACGCTGCATCTCCTGCCTCCTCACACACACACACCCTGCGCCTTGACACAGAACCTGCGCCACAGCTCCTAGAACACGGTGACCATGGCGACCAGGGGCAAAGGTCATCTGTAAACAAGTAGGTCGATATGCTTAGGGCAAATGTGAACTGTATCTACTTGCTTCCTGATCCAGTTTTGCTGACATCACTCCTCCAAGATTACACAGTTTATACAGTATGTACTGAAATATTTTAACTGGAATGATGTGTTCCTGCACTCTGGTAACAGACAGATAGCTATGAATATATGAATGAATTAATATAATTATGGTATTTCTCTACAAACCCAGACATGGAGGAGTGTGACAGTCCTGTGTTTCTCTGTCTGGCCCGCTGCAGTGAGACCCGTTGTTACGTGGAGGGGGGTTGATGCAGGCGCGGGTTCGAACCTGTGTGCCACGACCACAGGTCACTGAGCAGTCAGACCACACTGACCATGGGGTCCAACCACCATCCACTGGAAACAACACACAGAACTTACTGTCTTTTAAGGTAACTTTGCAGAATGCCATTCAACTCTTTTAAAATGAGGCCAAAATAATAACATATCAAAATGTGAGGTTTTCCCTGTGCTGTGGTCCCCGTCACAGGTCAATGCAAATACGAATCTCGTTTTTGAATAAAACTAAGCTAGTAATGTAACTAACACATTTGCAACAGTTTCCATGTTATTTTACCACATTTAGGCCTGCTCCATTTACTCTTTGTCTTTTAAATAATTGCAGTGACCCACCCCTGCAGTCGATGTCTTGGCAGTAATCTCCCTCTGGGGTGCATGTGCTAGGAGGCAAAACAAATTAGAGTGTTTAACACATAAAGCAGAGTCCTTAGAATTCTCATTTCCTTTTCAATGCAAACACTTAATCAGCAAAATACACTTTTCCTCCTTGTTTGTGAGCATCCACCTCACCATTGTTTACATTCCCCTTGCAGCCAGGTGTCTCCCACTCTGAGCTCCTGGTTGTCATGGAGACACAGAGGTGGGCAGGGTCCAGGGTCGCAAGATTTATGCTGGACTTCCTCAAACTGGCATTCTGCTCCTTCAGTTTCTGGGATAAGAGATCTAAAACAGAACAGTGGCACAAAACAATATGTTTGTTTTTGTGGTTTACTATTACTGTTACTGACGGTGGGAAGTTTCAATTAATGAACAAAAATGTAGTAATAAAGGCACCATAATCACTATAAACAGCTACGTGTGAGTCTCTTTTCGGCAGTGATGGAATGTAACTAAGTACATTTATTCAAGTACTGTACTTAAGTATAAATTTGAGGCACCTGTGGTTTAGGTTTTTTTTCATGTCACTTAATACTTTTATTCAACTACATTTCAGAGGGAAATAATGTACTTTTTACTTCACTACACTTATATGACAGCTTAAGTTACTTTACAGATTTTTGTTCATAAAATATGATGTTTTGTTATAAATAAAATGACCAAAGGTGGTGGTGCTGGTGATTAATCAATCAATCAATACCTGGAAAATTATTTAAGATTTGACAATTATTTTGATAGACATATCAAGTCTTTTTCTTTTTCTTTTTTTATGATTGAGACTTCTTTGGGGGAAGGTGGGTATTTTCTATTTTGTTTATAATTTTCACATTCTTCTGATGCCTCTGATGTTTTTTCTTTCTTCTATATTTCTTTCTTCTTTATTCTGTTTTTCTAGTTTTTAGTTTTTCTTATTTTATAATTTTGGCATTTTGAATATTTTTTCTCTCTTTCAAAATAATTTTGAGGGTTCTTTTTTTTTGTTTTGTTTTTTGTTTTTTTTTTGGATGTGTATGGTTCTTTTTAAACATTTTTTTTTGCAATGAGTATGTTTACTTGTAATGCTTTTAGTGCTTTTTCCTGATTACAATTACTTACTTTTAATTATGAAACATTTTCAATGCAGGACATTTACTTGTAACAGAGTATTTTCACAGGGTGACATTAGTACTTTTACTTAAGTAAAAGATCTGAATACTTCATCCACAACTGCTTTTCCTCACCTGTATCTGGTTCTCTGGCCCTGACCACAGGAAACGCTGCACGAAGCCCAACTGGACCAGGAGCTCCAGGTGCAGGTGGCCTGGCAGCTGTTATTGGTGCAGAGGAGCTGTCCATCAGAGCAGCTGCAATTGTTACAGTCCACCTGATGCGAGCTGCCGGCTGCCCAAATCTGTCCTAGTGAGTCTACACAGTCACACTGCCACAGCTGCACACACACCCCGTCCTGCTGCAACTGGCCTGGACACACACATTAGTTATTTATTTAACATGTACTATGTTATTGAAAAAACATAAGGGTCGTATTAGGCCCCTTTATTCCATTGCAGCATCTGGTTTAGAGTCATAGCTACCTCTGAAATACATGCCACTAAAAACCCCAAATGTACTTTCAAAACAATGAGCTCCTCATCACAAACAGACCTCGTTATAAACAGCTTGGATGGTAAATATGTTTTTTCTTTTGCAGAAAAAAAAATGTAATCAGGTTATAGCCAGAAACACTGGCTAAGGTTACATGCATACCAATATTCCCCTCTAATATGACTATATTCTGAATTTGATGTCAGTCTTATAAACAGCATATTCTGTTTAAATACCCCAAATTAGGCTGTTTTCGGAATTGAGCATTTTCTGATTAAGGCATGTGGGATATGCTGGTATTATTCAGGTTTTAGGAGCATTATTTGGGCATGTACACAGCCTATTCAGAATATGTGTCTCAACTACGGTTTTTACTGAAGTTTGCAACCTGTGGCTCTTATCTGTGAGTTGTCATGGATACACTGTACACAAATCAACTCGCCAACAGTTTGCAAAGCTTTGGGGTAGAGACGCACACAAACGAAAATCCCTCATTTCTTGTCAGAAGGGGAAACACTGCCACTTTATAAAAGATTTAAGTATCAACAGATTTTTGGATAGGCATCAATACTGCAGCACTGACATTTTCAAGAAGGTGAAGGAAGAGAAGACAACAACAACAACAACAAGTCTGCCACTGGTAGCAAAGTGAAAAAATCATATTTTGATGTAAAGGAGCAAAATGGCACAAGCAGCTCCAGCTGTTCCACTTTTCCATATTTTGACGTGATAAACGACATGTTAGGACACGTTAGTATGAATATGCACAGCTGCATTTGAACAGGAGTTTTACTGGAATAATTATTTTCATTAGCTATTAACAGCTTGGTAGAAACATGGTCTTTTCAAAATAAGGGCAAAACCCAGAATATTTTGTGCATGTAAACGTATTCACTGAGGTCATGAGTCCAACTTTTTGACAAGAACCAAACTCTTTAAATTGCCTAAATTAACTGTTTGTAAGACAGCATTATATATAGTTTTGCAATTTAGGTGAACTGACCGTTTACACGATTTTTTTTAACTTTGGGTTTACAGCACCGAGGCTCATTCAGATACTGCTTGTGCCCACATGCATACATGCATATATATGGTGCTTATCTTTTGAATACCAGCAGGAACAGAACCTTTAGGGGTGAATCACACACACACACACACACACGCACACACACACACAAAGGCTTATCTGTTAGTGAAATGATAGCAGCTTCAGTGCCTTTAGGGCAGCGACAGCCAGGCTGACATTCGGTGTTGCCCTGGCACTCGATGCCCTGCTGGAGGTCTGAGCAGCGCTGTGGACACTGGTTGGCACACGACACGAACTCCTGGCCTGGCGGGCACCCTTTCTCATCTGGCAATACACAAATAGAAGGTCATGAATTTTCCCATGATGCTGCAGGCCTTTTCCTCGCATAACGTGCCCCACCAAGAATGCTGATCACAGGCTGTGCTGACTTTTTGAACACAAAGACTTGCCTAGAAAAATAGCCATGTGCTGAATTAATGAGCACAGGATGATCCATCCTTGGGGTCAGAGCACTCTAAACTCAACAAGCGTGTGTGTGTGTGTGTGTGTGTGTGTGTGTGTGTGTGTGTGTGTGTGTTTGTGAGTGAGAATATGTTGGGTCTGTCTTACCGCAGGGTTTGGTGTTGCAGGGTTTGACCTGGTTTTTCTCTCCTTCACACTTCTTCCCTCCGTTCTTGGGCGGAGGACTTGAGCAGGAGCGTGTGCGTATGGAGCGCCCGCCACCACAGCGCTTATCGCAGCGAGACCAGGGACTCCAGCGAGACCAACCTCCATCCACTACAGCATCCACACACAGGCAGACATGAACATAAAGGATGGACATGACATACTATACCTGTGTTTCTGCATGTTTTATACTGTATACTACAAATCATACAGACTAAATGATCACTCTAAATGATCACAATTTGGCCCTTTAATATTTTTGGGCACCATTTCTATTGGTTATAATAACAAGCATCCACCAAATTAAGCGACTGCAGCTATTAACTTGATAGATTAAATAGTATATTATTGTAGAGTGCTAACTGGAACGATTTCAAAAAACAACAACAAAGGCCCTGGGTTATGATAAACCTGGAGTCTTTTGATCCATTTTTAAAGCAAAGACTCCAGGTTTACAAGGTGTGTTATCCAAACTTTAAGGCAGCAAGGCTCCCCAAACCAACGGGGGCAAAAGGCTCACCATGTGGCAATTACTTTGTCATCATTTCACTAATTGAGAGTGAGTTCACTAAAGCATAATATAAATTGAATTTATAGGGATAGAAACACCTGCATTACCTCATTTTGAGGGACAATCTTGTGCAGATCTTAAGTCTAATAGTGTGGTGCAGGAATGAGTCTTTAAACCCCAAAATGAGTTTGCATTTTGGCAGTTTTGCTAGTCCCTCGTCTTAAAGTCAAGGGTTTTTTTGAATTGGTTTTTGGTAAGATATCTGAAATAAGTACAGTGGTTTACGCAGGCTTAAGGTATTTTCTCGTTTGGCTCTTCAACATAAAATAACTTAGTAAATACTCCACTTGTGAATTTTAATTTCCTAGTTGCAATAATGTCATCCCTGCACCACTCTATTTCAAGGCCTTTTTTATTCATAGTGTTTACTTAAATCAATAAATTAACAACTCATAAAAAAACATGCACTTTTTGGTGGAAAAATTTGAGGGTAAGGGGCCACCAGGGTGCCCACAGGTCTTTTCTGCCCCAGGGCTCGCTTGTGGGTAAATGTGTCCTTTCATAATCACTCCACATAAATATAAGCATAATGTCTGCTCATATTTAGTCAAAGCTCTGTTATTTTGGGGCAATGCTGTTGTGGGTGCAGCTTGATTTTAGAAGTCTCTATTACATTACTACACAACAATAATGTTAACAATTATCACAAACTCAAACACTGACCACTTACTATTAATGCTCAAAACAGGATGTACAGCAGCAGACATGAATTTTAATTGAAAATTGGAGATTGATTCTACATGCTGAGCAGTTGGCTGACCTCTACAGGGCTTGATGTTACAGAAGCGATGCTCCAGGTTTCCTCCCAAGATGTCTTCACACCACGAGCCATTGGTCCGGGGACTAAGGAAGGTTCGGATCCTCTGCTGCTGACCCACGCCGCAGGACCGTGAACAGGAGCTCCAATCCCCCCACTCTGTCCACGAACAGTTCCTCCGTGCACAGTCTGCCCCGACACACACCTCGTCTCCATCTGGGAACATATTACAAAAGACATAAGACTGCTCAATACTGTCATTGAATATCTGTGCAGATTAGTCTAATAACTGGGATACTAGATTTTTTGTAACTGGAATCTAATTTCCTTTTCCATTTCTAACACCTGTTGCTACAATTTACCATAATTACAGTAACATCCATTTACGGTATTTAAAGTAATGTTGCAATATCTAGTCATTGCAAAGAAATTAGTAGAAAATGACCTTTTTTACTTATTTCTTGTTTGTCGTTTATGGGTCATTTCTCTGTAATCTGCTAACTGATCCCTTTCCATGTTTCTGAAAGAAATCAAGGCAGAATTTGTCAGGTTTTAAAGGGTTAAGTCTGAGTAAGGGCTGAATCATGAAAATTTTATTCATACCCTATATTGTCTCCCAATTTAAAAGTCATTAATTCTGGATGGTATTCCCCTTGGTGAATACTTCTGTTTACCACCTCCGATGAATTAACAATGTCTGATAAAAATCAAACAGTAAACACTTCAGCAGCCTCCTTTCTGGTTATATTTGATTAAATCAGTTCTCATGCAAAACAATCCTATATTCTCAAACAGAGTTGCTAAATAATACAGCTTTCCTCCTGATCGTACTAATCTCTTGTGATGTCTGTGCTGATCAGTTAATAAAACAGCATGTCCACCCCAAAATCTGTTCTGTCGTCTCTAAGATAAGGAACTGAGAAAAAGGACAAACCAAATCACAACACAAACACTATCACACAGTAAACCAACAGATGTTATGAAACAAAGTTTGCATAGAGATTTTGCTGGGAAATTCTAAACATTACTTACAGCATGAGCTCTCTCACACACAGAGCCTCCTAATATCTGAGTAATTCATACTTTGTTGTCTGATTTAAGTCATTGGAATGGTATTTATCTTATCACAAATGTTGCATTCTTTTGGTTACAATATTATTAAGTTTGACTAATGTTCCAACATGTTCCAAATGTGCCACCTTCATTCACAACTCATAACTGAGTTGCTTTCTCAGAATATAACAACATTAAAACGTAAGTGAACAGAAGGCTTGTGAAATTTGATTGGGACAAGATTTGGTAGCAAAAACAGACTCTGATAAGGCAGGATCATACCAGGACACTGTGGCAGGTTACAGGCCTTCTCTTGATGAGAGCTTCCAGTGCAGGGGGGTCTGACACACTGTCGATGACGGGACTTCATGGCCGGACTAAGAGCATCAGTGCAGGTCTTGGTGCAGGGACTCCATAATGACCAGGGAGAGAAGCCAGCATCCTCATCTAAAGAAAATAGAGAGAACAGACAAGGTTTTAAAATAAAGAAAACAAATCACAATAGCATGTATCATAGAAATAAATGGAAAACACTTAGATTAGCCAATTAAGCAATATTATGCCAATAAAAACTGGGAAGATCTAGTTGGTATTAAACTTTGTATCAATGAATAATTTACCTGGTAAACCTGGTTCTTCTGTAGGACCGACAATAACTGCCAACAAGAAAGGAAATTTTAATATCAGCACACCGCTGCACTATATAATACATACTGTCTCTTTTATGACATTATTTATTATGGCTGCAAATGAAGGATACAGAATAGCCCTTTACAATTAAATTAGATTTATGATTACATTTAATGCATACACACTCTAACTCTTAGGTCACATTTATACGAGAACATCCCCACTAAAAATGGAAGTCTTTTCCTTGCTTTTCAAAAAAAATCTGCGTTCACATGATTACATTGTGAAAACGACCCTCATGTACACGGATCTGCAAAAACAACCGAAAACTCTGTAGTATGCATATCATGCCAATAATTGGCAGTGTAACTTGATGATGACACACCATAGAAGAACACCATGCACATGCGCAAAGTGCAGCTGTGACATCACCATTCTCACAGGACCCGTGCATTGCCAGTTTACACGGTGACATAAGGGGTTGCATTTTCAAAATAGTACAATATGGAACACTTTTTCAAAAGTTTGTGTTTTCAGGCCCCCGAAACACTGTTGCTGTGCAAACAAAAAGGCCACACCGCTACAAAACTTCATAATTTCATGTTTAGTGTTTAGTGCTAAACCAATATCCCTCACCTGTGACTGCTGGTTATAGTGATAAAGTGCCATTCTTTTCCTCTTTACCTTAGCAAATCCATTACATACAGTACCTACCACATCTAAACTGGCCACTTCACTGTACCTGGGCAGTCAGGGGCCTGGCAGTAGGTGGTTTCCTGGCGTGGCCCCTGGCAGTCTCTCCCTCCATGGGCCGGGGTGGGATGTGTGCAGCTCCTGGAACGAGTCTTCAATCCCAGACCTCCACAGGACAGTGAACACGGGCTCCAGGAGCCCCAGGGAGACAGACCGCCGTTGACTGGGCAATGCTCCAGGGAACAGTTCCACCTGCCGTGTTCACAGCCGCTACAGAGCAGAGGGGGGTAAGAGTGAGGTGTGGTGCTATTGGTCAGAAGAGTTTCACTTTGAAAGCAGTGACATGAATGGGAAGGAAAAAGCTTTATAGTTAGAAAAGTCAACTTGGGGCCAAGTTTTGTAAATTCATAGCAAAAAATGTATTTTTTATTTGATATACAATTCTGTGTTATACGTTTAAGGCCTTAAATTAACTCATTTTCATTCTTTTTAGATACTGTAGGACCCCACAGATCCCTCCAATTGTCCAGCAGAAGAAAACAGTGTGTGTAGAAGGTAGTTTGGGACTGTATGGAATATAGAGCAACAGCAAAAATGATTTTATGCTCACCAGGTGCTGCAGTCATGAACCAGTGTGTCTCCAGACTGAAGTTCCACTCCCTCAGAAATGTTATGAAGGAGCAGAGATGTGACCGGCATGACAGAAACTCTCTGCAGAGAGGCCAGAAACTCTTTGTCCACCAGACAAGGACACTCCTGAAACACACGCAGTCACATGACGTGAAAACCTTTTTTTTCCCAAAGTTAAATAACACTTTCAATGGTATATTCATTTTAGAAGATCGTTAAAAGTCTGTTGGAAACCTTTTGACTTTATTAAAGTCATTAATGCATTTTAGCTCACTTTACTTTATACAGAAATGTGTTAACTACTAACCTTTTGTCTTTCTGTGCTGCAAGGTTTACTGTTTTACTGTTATTCAGCTGTATGATATCATGATTCTGTGAGTATGCTTCAGTTGTTCAGATGACATGGAACTCACCTGCAGACAGACACCGTGGTGATGGTATGTGTGCGGGGGGCAGTGGCAACCTTCCTCGCAGCCATCAGAGTAGCAGCCCTCTCTGCCACTGATCTGAGCACAGCTAAACGGACAGCCTTCACCTCGTTCACACTCCCTGTACAACCTGCCAGGAGGGCAGCCCACTTCTGCACAAAAATATTTCCACACAGAGACACAAATTTAAAAAACTGTATACAAATCTGCAAATGACAACTTTTACAAGGTTAGCCTGGATCTTACAATCAAACTAACTTTGATGCCATGGCGACAGATATTTTACAGGAAAACAGGACTCACCGAGGCAGACCTGGGTGTTACAGGTCTTGCTCTGGCGGGTGAGGCCGCTGCAGGGTGGAGAGCTGCAGAGACGAGAGCGGGACTGCTGTCCTCCACCACAGCTGACCGAACACACTGACCACTGAGACCACGGGAGCCACGGACCCACCGAGTCTGGAAGCAAAGACACACAGAGATGTAACACACCTGCATATAGAAAGGTAGTAAAATGCCTTCAATTTTATTCTAACACTGTATTTCTATCTATGACTACTCTTTTTCATTTAGGTCTTTCTGGACAGGTGGTCTATGGCTGTGTTGCATACTATAGTACCTGTCTTCTAGTATGTGAAAAAGTAATAAAACTGCCCTTGAATTTTTTTTAGATCTTTATGATATTTTCTTTTCAGTGTTTTTGAAAAGGCAAAAATAAGATTTTCTAAAAATGGAGAGAACAAACCTACAATTCATCATTGAGCATTGTTAGAGTTTGCAGTAAAGTATGTGTTACCACCCATGTGTTAATATATAGGTACGGACTTTGTGTTCAACTTTGGTTTCAGATAATAATGTAAAAAAAACTTTTCCTACTTCAGATTTCAGTAAAGCTGAGAGAAAGACATTATTTGGCCAGATAGGACTACCTGTGCACAGGTACACGTTGCAGTCTTTCTTCTGTTCAGCGGCTCCCAGGCAGCCTCTCCCATTGCTTTGCGGGGACGGGTTATCACACTGGCGTCGCCTAAACTTGACTCCTCCTCCACAAGAGAGGGAGCATTCAGTCCAGGCCCCCCATTGGCTCCATCCACCATCAACATAGCAACCAGGGACTGACTGACACTGCAGGACCCCAGCCTCACATGAACTGAGATACGAGAGAAACACAATAAAACACTGAAACATGTACAGTGTTGTACATTAGCTGTATTAGATTCTGTATAACAAAAACAGATTTCTGTTGTAGTGCTAGTCAGTTGTGTTGTACCAGTTTTTGCAGTCACTGACGATGCTGTCTCCTGGATTGGCAAACTGCCAGTCAGATCCACCAGGCCATACCCATGATGTATTACTGGAATCTAGCCCGCTGAATGCAGTTTCTATATTAAAGACAAAAACCTATTGATTAGACTAATCTCTGCTTAGTCCAAAACAGTTTAACAATACAATGTAAACACTGTCATTAGCAACTTTCACATTAACATATTGTGAACCTAACCGGTAGCAGAACTGTTGTGGTATTTGCAGCGACACTCCTCCCTGGTCACACATACTCCATCCTGCAGAACCGTGTCACCCGGACAACCGCAGGTCCGCCTGCACCCAGGGGAGTCCAAGCACTCTGTGTCACCATGGAGATCTGAACAGGAGCGAGGGCAGGGCTTCCCACAAGGCCATTCTTCCTGGCCTCCGCCACAGTCTGCAGCGCGCAGGAGGAAATACAGTTTGCATAGAGGGGAGAGATGCATTTTATGGTCTACTATGTTCTGACAGAGTTTAAGGCAATATAATATTACACCTACTCCTTTCTTTTAATATTTTTGTAGATCATAAACACACTGCCCAGAAGGAAAGCATTTAGTTGTTTTGCATAATCCTTGACTTAGGTTGAATGTGTTAAGGATTTTGCTGGTACAGCCTCTGGGCCTCTCTTCTTTTATTATTTTCCTTTTGTTGCTTTTAGGTATGGCTTGCATTCTATTATGTAAAAATCTTTTTTTTTATGTGGAGCTAATCTTGCTGCCATCGTGACCAAGACTGCCAGGAAGAAGAGATTTTGAATCTTAATGGGACCTTCCTGGCTAAATAAAGGATAAGCAATAAGCAAACTTGAAACTAGACAGACTAGATGGAGAATGGAATCATCCATGGGCAAAGTGGAGTGCTGGTCCCCAAATGGACAGGTATTTGTCAGACAAATGAAATGAGGGGCTAGCGTGTGTGGAGCCCTGTTAGTGAATTGAACAGTGCAGGATTCTGTCACCTTGCTGTTTATGACTATCCCCTGTTCTCATTCTGTGGGAGTTCAATCAAAGCTGAGAGTTCATTAGTCTTCCTTTTCACACAGCCATTTCTTTTTAAAAGGCCTTTTGGCTTTTTAATTAAACTCAAGCACTCTCCAAGGCTTCATCACCTAATGGGTGTCACCTTGTTTCTCGTGAGGCTTCTCTTAATGTCTTTCTGCGGTTTCACTAGAGCTCATGTTTCTGTCTTTATTCCTCATGTCATCCTCATTTCCATCCAGTAACCTCCCTTCAAGTGGTACATGAGTGCTTTTCAAGATAAAATACGCAATCATATACAATTCTTTATTATGCTGACCTGAGCAGACAGTGATGTTGTCATGGCAACCGCGTCTCTGCCTGCTTTCACCAAGACAGGGCAGCCCACCAAACCTAGCGGGAGGACTGCTACACTCCCTGGTGCGAGTGGACGACCCGGCACACCCATCACACTCTGACCATGCTGACCAGGGACTCCACGAACCGTGAACTACAGGGAGAGTGAGAGGAGGAAACAAAGATGGCATTGGAGTTTAAAATATGTGGGGTATTGTTTAATTTGTCCACCTGTAGAGGGACATCAAAAGTCGATAAAATGACAGTGATATGTACTTGGGTAGAAGCACAAGAGGACGTAAATGAAGGAGGTATGAAGGATAACTGAAGAAACAAACAGGAATAAAAAATATTTAAATGTCACTTAATTATATCACCATGGAGAAAAACCTCACATCTAAGTGAGCTATTAACAAAGGGATCTAAAGCCTGTTTTCATTCTCCAGTCACATTACTTACTAGTAAGTTGGGGCTAAATAATTCTATTCAAATTCTAAAAACATCTTTAATTTGATCAGCTTAGCTGAGGTTCTGTTATCGAGAACCAAATGAGTTTTTGTGTTATCTGTTGTCAGCTTTATTCTTATTATTCTTTTTTCTTCTTTTACCATGTAAGTTGTTTTAACTTTGCACTGAACCCGCACAACACAAGTCTGTTTAAGACAAACAAAGTCGTGTGGCATGAAGGAAGTGTGCAGAAGTTACCTACATGATGTGTGTATAAGAACCCTCTTTCAAGTTGTTTTAACTTTTAGTCTTGCCTTTTTTCTATTATTGCACTATTTATTTATTGTTATTTATGAATTTGGATTATATAATTTTAAAGGTTATTTTTTGTCATTTTTGGCCTTCATTAGTTAGGATAGCTATGGTGTGAAAGGGGCAAACAGAGAGGGGATGACATGCAGCAAAGGGCAAAGGGTGGAAACAAACTTGTGGCTGCTGCTGCGAGGACAAAGCCTTTGTACATGGGGTGCTCTCTCTACTAGGTTAGCTAATGGCCAACCCACTTAATTTTGATCCTTGAGGCAGATCCTAAAAAATCTGCCTCGACTGGAGAACACATTGGTTTAACTCCTTGTTTTTAAATGTTATATTTACTTTAAAGTACTGTGACTCGACTTGATGATGAGTGATGGTGTCTCACCTGGACAGAAGGTAATGACAGGGCACGGCTGTCTCTGGATTTGAACTCCAACCCCATTGTGTATTTCCTGTTCTCCAGCACAGGCTGCTCCACCAGCTTTGGGCTCAGGACAGCCACAGCTCCTGTAGCGGGACACCGACTCTGCCCCACAGGTCCTGGAGCACGGCGTCCACTCTGACCAATCACACCAGCCACCTGACACTGGAAACACACAAAAGAAGAAAAAAAAGTAAAATCTACATTTGTAAATCTCCAGGTATAACTTTCCTATCCAGGTTTGCTTTTAATCAAGTCAAAAATAAAAACTGTTGTCATGTAATATTGTTTTTTGCCTTTGTGTGTTTAAATTTTAGTCGAAGACAGACTGACATATGCAAATAATAAAGCCAAGTTTTATATGTTATTCTTATTTGACACATACAGAGATTTACAGCTGGTCTGACTCACCTGGGCAGGAGTGTCTGGTGCAGTTAAGCATCCCACCCTCACAAGTGCTGAAACAAGAAGGAAACACCAACAATGATCTTTTTTCACTGGATATTCCTCTGTTAACCCTTTGAAACCTGAGCAAATTGCTTTGATTTCTTTCAAAAACATTGGGAGAAGTTCTCTCTCTCTCTCTCTCTCTCTCTCTCTCTCTCTCTTTCTCTCTTTTAAAAGTAATTTTGAGGTCTTTTTCTTTTGCTAATTTCTTGTAGTTTGCAGGACATGTCTCGCCAATTCACTCATTGCCTTTTTAGACATGTTTTCAATGGAAATTAAACCAATTTGGTCAAGTTCTTAAAGTTTAAACACATCTGAAAAGCATCTAAACGCAACATAAGAAAAGGTTTCAAAGGGTTAATTATAAATGTGGTGTACTATGTGCTACTCTGAGTATTTTTCTGACCAGTTGTTACAGCCATCAGGGGCTTCAGTGGTCTCCCCTGGTTCCAGCCGGTGTCCAGTGCTGATGTCCAGGCAGGGACAGTCTTCTCTGTCTACACAGACTGTCCCGTTAGCAGACAGGACCTTTCCCCCTGTGCAGTAGCACCCCGGCTCACATTGCCACTCACAGTGCTGAGGAACAGGATGAAAATGACCTCATCATCATCTGAATTCTTAAGTGTTGCCTACAAAGTGTTATTTATTGTTAAACCTGTGGTAATCAGTGTGATACTCACAGCCAGGTCATCACAGGAGCGAGGGCAGGAGGGACCACAACTACTGAACACTGTGCCTGGGACCTGTGAGCATGGTGCCACTAAAAAGAAAACACACAGAATGACACACTGACAAAACAATAACATACAGTCAGCTGTTACACTCACTGCCTCATCTATATTCTGAACACTTTGTAAATGTACCTGGACAGTGGTCAGTGTTACAGGCTATGACATCAGTGCCCAGTCCCTCACAGAAGTTCCCCTCCCCGTCTGGACTGGGACTGTCACACTCTCTCTTCCGGCTTCGAACCCCCCCACCACATGACTTGGTACACTCGGTCCAGTTACTCCACTGACCCCAGCCTCCATCACCTGGAAAGAGCCATCACATTATGATGAAATAGTAAAAATAAGAATTAAGGCCTCACAGTTGTATTCTTGTCTCTCCAGACTCATAGAATATACAGATTCAGAAAGAATTTAATAAAAGGTATTAAGTGTACTTTTTGTGCAATTTGGAAGTAAAACCTGTATTAATATTTATGATTTTAGTGATTAATTTCCAGTGTGAGACTTAGAAACAATTTTTTTAACAGCAAAGTACAGAGAACTACTAGAGAGCTTGATCACGTGTTGCAACAACAACTAAGCTCAATATCATCAGGACCAATGAGTTTGTGGTTGGCTACCAGAGGCAAAAGATAAAAAAAAACCCAAAAAACAGAGTTGTAGCTATGCTAGTAGACAATGCTTCAAATATCGATCTTGCTGCAAACAAGCTACAAATTCTAAAACATAGATTCACACATCTCAAACTGGGCAACTCATTAGATCTATATAATCAGCACAGTGTCAAGGTAGAATGACACCAATAGTATCTGACTAAATGTCTGTCTGAGTTATAATGTTGCATAATGGCAAGAAAATTGTTTTTGCAGAACATTATGATGCCACACTGATGTTGACCTTTTGGATGTAAAATGTCATTACTTCATCATTTTATCCGTTTAGAAATGTTTGTGAAATTTTGTCATAATCGGTGAATGAATTCAGTTATGGTCAAAAACAGGTTTTGTCAGGTCACAGTGACCTTTGACCACCAAATTCTTATCAGCTCAAGTCCAAGTGGATGTGTGTGCCAAATTTCTTATAAATGCCCCAAGGCTGAGATATTGCATTCATGAGAGCGGAGCAGATGACCATGTAGCACTGAAACATAATACTTTTGTACGTTCATTCTAAGAGGAGCAGGTAAAACTATGAATTACCCAAGAAGTTAGTTGAAAAACTTGGCAGCATTGGTTATGCTGGGTGTACAGTGTGCATCTGTCTAACATACACTGGCAAAGACAGGCTGGAGATTACATGGCAGTGTGAGCAAAAAAAAGAGCCATTCACCCAAGTCATCATTTTGTCTAAACTGTAAAATTTTAAAGAGATAGTTGTTGATTTTTGACGCAGGAACTCAGGAATGCAGAAACGGTCAGGGAGCACACGAGTTAATATCAAAATGTATTTTAGCCATTTTAAAAAAGGCCTACCTAAAACATCAATAACAGTCTAAGTGAAGAGTGTATTTAGAGTATTTTCATTGCTTTACCTCGCTGTCGCACAGCCTTTTCCTTTAGCACTACATTTCTCATTAGCTGTTTGGGTTAGAAGGTGCCGTCAGCCACTGTTACCTGATCCTGTAACAAACCTTCACACTGAAAACACTCAATACAGCGTCCTCTTAGACTGATATTCTATTTTTTAGGTAGGCCATGTTCAGATATCCAAAACTATCCCTTTCATGTCTTTATATTTTTGTTTCAGTCGCAAACTTTAAGGGAAATTTTTCAAGAAAAAACAGTCTATTTTGATGTAAGCCAAATCTTTGACTCATCTTGTGGACTCATCCAGATCACAGAGGCCTTCATTTTGTGGATTAACCATAAAACATTGTGAGCAGTAGCTACTGTGTGTTTACTGTCAATTTGTCAATTGACAATAAACATTTCTGTGGCTTACAGGATGTTCAGTTTAAATTTTCCTGGCAAGCACATTACGTTAGCTCAGGCTGCTTTAAGATCTCGTGGTCAGACAAGGATAGCAAATGACCAGGACTCCCTGGAAGAAGAGATCTTGTATCTCAATGTGACCCTCCTGGCTAAATTAAGGATAAATAAAATTTAAAAAAGACGAAAGAAAAGCGGAAAATGTAATTGCAAAACATTTACCAATCAAGAGAACGTCAGTCACTACAAATAAACATAAAACAACAAACTCACGGTCACATGGAGCGGCGATGCAGACTTGGTCCTCTCTGTGAGGGCCCAGACATGGCAGGCCACTGCCAGAGCGCCGAGGGTTGGAACAGAACCTGTACCGAGACTGGAGACCAGCGCCACACAACACCGAACACTGACCCCATGGAGTCCACAATGACCACTGGCCATCAACTGGAGAGAGTGTGTGTTTGTATGAGGAGGAGCATAACAACAAAGACACAGAGCGGAACAATGAGGTTAAAGAGAACAGAAAGAAAAATGACATGTTACTTTTTCATGCTGGTTTGCTTCGCTTCAGCTTCATTTACAGTCATAAGGGTTATTTACAAAGTCTGTGACTGAAGAAAATTCAAGCTTCAAAAGTAAAGTCTTCATTTAATTAGTGCAGACAGGATTTGAATAAGAGATTAAAGGAATGCAAAGTACTGTTGCAGTTATGCAAACTATGTAAAAAATGACCTAGATTGATAGTGAAATGACAACAATGAAAAGAAAGCAAAGTAAAGAGCAATAGTGGATCAATTTTAGACAAATGCATTGACTCTTTGCCCACCATTGCAGCTGACTTGAGAGCAGTTAACCAGCCTCCCTGCTTCACATGTACTGAAAAATAAACACACAAGTTCAATCATATTGTCATCTCTTCTTCATATACTAATGGATGGAGGCACATGGTGGTGGGGTTTAA
Organism: Plectropomus leopardus; assembly: GCF_026936395.1. Classification (NCBI taxonomy): domain Eukaryota; kingdom Metazoa; phylum Chordata; class Actinopteri; order Perciformes; family Serranidae; genus Plectropomus; species Plectropomus leopardus. The sequence goes on from NC_142196.1 coordinate 4,852,183, forward strand.
CTCATGAAGGCATATAAAACAATTAAAGAATAAAGTCAGTTTGATTTACCAGTTGTTGCAGTCTATGGGCACAATATCTCCTGGTTTGTACTGTTTTTCATCCAGATCACATCGACAGTCAGACTCCCACACACACGCACCATCCTGGAAAAACGAGAGACCATCAAGAATATGGCTGCGGTTATTGTACATATTTGTGTGCGATTGTTTGTGTTTGCGTTGAGCCGCCCCACCCACCTGTTGGACAGTCCCGTGTGGACACTGGCAGCCTGGTGTACAGTTTCTGCTGAGGTCCATTGTGAGGTCTGTACATGACACTGCTCCTCTCACACACTGCTTCCACTCCTGGCCTGGAGGACACACCCTGCCATCTCCTGACACAGCAACCGAGTCAAGCACAGCAGATCAATGAAAACCCTCTTAGTATAATAAAAAAATCTTATTAACCTGATTTTGTTGAAAACAGAACATCAAATGTTGTTCAGTACTGATATGACAAAAGCTGCATGCCCTGTGACTTAGATGAATCCAAACTAACCCTTTAACACCACAGTCAGGCAATTATACCTAAAAATAGCTGGATAAAATTACTGTTTTTGTCAATGAAGTCTGGCTTTGAGGAGAGCAGAGATAAGTTTCATTTTCCATTCAGTTACCCATCAGAAAAGGGCTGTCTGTTTCATAAGTACTGAGCATTTCCAGTTCACCATTAAAGTATTTAAGAAAAACAAAGTTTTCATGAATTCAGTGGAACACAAGGTGAATAACCAACATACAAATGGTCATTTGGGGGGCCAGGTATTCCTTCAATGCAATAAATATATATGTGCCACTACAATAGATTCAGCTGACATCTTGAAAAGACTCGACCACTTACATAATTTTGATATTACAAACGACAATATTGTTATTGAGAGTGGTGTAGGTCTTTCTGTACCACAGGGCTGCAGGTTACAGGCGCTGAACTGCTGAGCGGTGCCGTGGATCCGGATGGGCCCACGGGTTCTGGTCCTGTAACCTCCTCCACATGTCACTGAACACTCTGACCATGCACCCCATGGATCCTTTACCCCTTCAGACACATATTTCATTCAGTTTTAATCTGTGGTTTGTTTTTAATATCTCTGAATGCAGACATGAGCAAAAACGTAGATTTTGTATTTAACCAAGTTAGCAACAAGAAGTTCTCACCAAAGCAGGGTTCAATGCTGCAGGTATCAATCCCAACTCTGTCTCCTTTGCAGGGGCGACCCCCGAAAGCTGGAGGAGGATTGGTTCCTGAACGATAACGCCTTCTCACACCAACATCACATGTTCGGCTGCAAGCGCTCCATTGGGTCCAGCTGCTCCAGCCGCAGTCCACTGAGGGTAAAAGGTGGAGAAAGACCGAGAGAATGGGAGACAAATGAGGAGAGAGGGAAAACTGAAAATTCAAATGTAACAGTGAGGCCACTCACCAGGACACGGAGCTGATCCACACACCATTTCTCCATTAGTGCAGGTGCTATTGGAGAACACAATGCAAAAAAAGTGACATCAAACTCCAACACCCAAAATATTTAATTACTTTAGATTCTAAACTTTCAAGCTAATTTAAATCATCCACTCTTTGACCAAAGTTTCACCCCGTGTACTTAACAATGAGTGTCATTTTGGACACAGGCCAACAGTACCAGTTATTGCAGGCATCAACAGGCAGGGTGGCAGCGGCTGGGTACATTTCCCCCTGATGGTAACACGGGCACTTTGCCAGAGGCACACAGCTGCCGTTGAGCAAGTAGAGGCCCAGAGTGCAATAGCAGCCATCATAACAGGCAGTGGCACACTGCACCTCTGTGGAGGTCATGTCCAAACACACACGCGGACACGCACCACCATGAGCCTCACACTCTGCTGATGTCATGTACACCATACCCTCTGGACACACACCTGAGAGGAGACAAGTAAGGATCAGAACTGAATACACAGGCTCACATGGCTGTATTCCCTGAGGTGGATGAAACAATCCCAAATATAATGCAAACCAATACAAAAACACCACCAACACAATTCTATAATAGAGTAATGTTATTCACACATTGTCTTGAGTAATAAGAAAACATGATGCAGTACCTGAGCAGGGGTGGGAGTTGCAGTCTCTTGTCTGTATGTGTGGCCCAGTGCAGCTGCTGCCCCCATGCTGTGGTGAGGGTGAATTGCAGAATCGCTGTCTTGTTTGGACGCCAGAGTCACACTCTGATGAACACTGAGACCATGATGACCACGCTGACCAGCCGCCATTCACTGGAAGAAGACAACTAAAATTGGAGCTAAACTAACTTAAATCAGCTTTTTAGCCTTTTTCCTAACATGTCATTAGTGGAGAGTGGAGGGAACACGAAATTGTGGACACTGAGGCCTCTGTGTGTGTCTGTATCTGGAATACCTGGACAGCGTACAGTGTTACAAGGCTCTTGCTCCTCGCTGTCTCCATTGCAGGCAGAGTCTGTGTGTGTGTGGTTGAAAATTGTGAGCGTGTGGTTGCAGCTGCGGAATCGCCGTCTGATTCCAACATCATCTACATGGTTGAAACATGTCTTACTGCACTCGGACCAGCCGGTCCATTTGCTCCAAACTCCATCTGGTAGTACTGCACAAGACAAAGACAAAGTCATTATACAAGTAATGAGTATGCAGCTGATTTACAAGACTGCAATACTGGCTCGATACTTTCATTAAAGTATTTGAAGAAAGGCTTTGATTGTTGCTCATAAAATAGTTCTTAAGACTGGTTTTGTTATAATGTAAGGACAAGGGCCTTACATTATAATAATATAATAATATCTATGTTTGGTGAAACAAAAACCCCATATGCTATGACAAATGAAGGATAAGTGAGTTTTTATATGTGCTATACATATGTTTTAGTGCAATATCCAATTCAGCCAACATTTTTGTCCCAATCTGAAGATACAAATAAAAAATTCCTTGAAAAGCTCTTGTTTAAAAGAAATCCCTGAAAAACAAGGTAAAACCATAACAGCATTAGTGGTACTGTTGTGTGCCTGTGGCGTGAGTTAGTGTACCAGGGAGGCAGGGGCTAGAGCAGCGGCGGGCTTCCGAGGAGTCTCCTGAACAGGGCTGGATTCTGACTGCTCCAGCTGGGTTCACTGGAGACCTGATGAGACAAAGTCAAAACATAAAGACTCCTGATCAGAATTCAACAGGTGGCATGTGTATGTGTGTCAAAAATCATCTGTCCATGGCAAGTGCCTTCAGACATGATATAAAAGTGCAAATGAATTTACAGCTTGCTATAGTGGCAGCAAATAGTAAATGACACTGCAGGGAAATATTTGGTAGACAATATAAGGCAATCATTGTATGTATGTATATTTCATACAGATCTATTTTTTTTATTATACAACTAATATAACTTTATTATCTGATGTGCATAGACTTATACTGCTGCAGTTAGCATTTTGAGCTCCACAACAATCCTGATTTAATGTGTTATACATCTGCAAATGATAGCCTATTTATGTTTGTTAAAAAGGCTGGCTGTCCTTTTCCTTAAAAAGCAAAATATATGACTTTAGTTTGAAGAAGAACATTGATTATTAGGAACAAAACTTACTGAAAACAAGTGTTCTCAAATTCAGAAATACTGAGGTGGGAGTTCAAGAGACCCCTTTGAAAATGGCCATGCCAGTTGTTACCTCTCCAAAATTTAGTCTAATTTTGGAGCCTTATTCAGCCCCCTTCCCAAAAAGATATGCTGACATGGTAGTTAACAATGACTGCCTTAGGCTGTCTAGTTCCACAAGATAGCACTTTTGCCTTAGCTGAAAAAATAAGTGGTTGCAACATCTTAAATTCAGTAATGTTGCCATTCAATTATTTTCGCAAGTGGGGGACATTTCATCAGGGTGACCATGGTACCCCCAAGGCCCCAAATTTGTAAAATGTAATTTTATAGTGTTGTTAGAGTGTACAAAAACAGCAAACTGAGGAAATATGTACAGATTACGTACAGAGGTATTGTTAAAATTCAATATAATCACACTCCTGTGGTGAAAATGAATCTTGTGTGGAAGTGGATTGAGGCTGTTTAAAACAGTAAGGTGCTTCATAATTATCTGAATTTGATTTAATTAAGCTCACCTGTAGCGTTGCTGGAGCCCCAGACCACAGGTTACATCACATGGTGACCATGATGACCAGGCTGACCAATGACAGGTTGCAACACAACGGGAAGAGTCACAGGTTACTTGTCCATCTCTGCACACACTGATGGGGTGAAAATATACATTCTATTAGCCTTATTTTTTACATTCATATATGCTTATTTTAACAATAAGGAAGCAGTCCAGTGGTCCCAGACATAGCTGGGAAAAATGTGGGTGTGATTTCAAACAGAGCTTTCCATCAACTGAAAAATGTGACTCAACATTATGACATAAATAAACTAAAAATAATTTAGCATAACTGAAGTCATGAGTGATTTATTTTGAAGTTAAATTTGAGTTAGTTAGCATTTTAGAAAATAACATCAGTTATAAAAAGCAGGCTCTCTTTTAAAGTGGAAAACAAAAAAATAAATCTGTCTTTGTCTCTCACCATGTGGTACACTGGTCCCTGCTGACCGTCTGTCCTGGCTGCAGTGTTTTACCGTCCCAGAGGCAGACACATTGGCTGGCATTCACACATCGCCCATCCTGAAGGTACTGACCATCAGGACAGCGACACCCTGGAGATGAAACAATTTATGTCTTAATCAGAATTTCAGCTACCGTTGAATGTGCTATTATTGTTCTGGAAGCTTCAGAACAAGTTTGTAGCTTTGAAAAAAAAGGTTTGGCTTTACTTACTGAATAATTCAACAGAGTTTATAAAACTGACAACCCACTGAATCTCAGTCAGGTACCAAAGAACGTTTTATATAGTCCAACTGGAAATTTCCAGAATTTCCCAAAACACCCACATCCTTTTCTAAAACACTTTGTGTATCTCAACAATTATCACAATGACAGGTAACAGTTTCTCTTGAGCACATTTGAAGCACATGAAAGAGGCATTATTATGTCTTGCCTTATATACAGTAATGGATACTGAATAGACACAAGCTTGTATTTCAAGGTAGTAGTACTTTGTTTGCATGGTAGTTTTGCATATCCAGTGCTATACATTCAAATACTCTAAACTGTTCATTTACCATGCGTGACATTATATAGCAAAAAAATGACATCAATCTATGAACTTGGGTCCAAAACGACACCCCATCCCCTCCTGTGTGTCCTACCCAGTATACATGCTGCAGTGCAGTTGCTGGTCGAGCTGAGATGTGAGCAGGTAGGAGGACAGGGCTCTACCCTCCCAGCCTGGCAGTCTGCCTCAGTCACCAGCACCATGCCATTGACACAGCCTGAACAATCAGTCAGAGAACACACATAATTTAGGCAGTTTACAAACGTAATCATGCAGCAATGCAATAATCAATAGTATAATCACAGTATTAAGGGTTTCCCCTCACAGCCATTTATTTGTGGCTGGCTGCCACAACTAAATCATCCACCGCCAGTAATAGATTTTTAGAGCTGGACAGTTAATTAGGAGCGCTAATAGAATATATATACTGTGGGTTATTTATGGCACATTTGTGGCAGGACCAGCACAGAGAGAGCGTCAGACACCTTGAAATTGAAACTTAACCAATCATTCCACTGGGTCTAAAACTTTGCATTCACTTAAAAACAAAAGAAAAACTCTGGAAACTCTGCCTGCTGTGCTTTGTTCATGGATCTACAAAACATTTGATTTTCAAATTAGGATACAGAATGAAAAAAAACAAATCCCCCACCCCGAGGTCATCAGCTACCGCACATACACTGTCATTCTGTGGGAAACACTGGTAGTGCACTACCATCCTCAGGATAGAAGCAAATAGCTGAAGACTTCAAACACCAGAAATTAAATGTACTGTTAGACAAATGTATGATCCACCTGTCTGTGTGCCGATGTCTTTGGTGCAGGGCTGGCTGTTGCAGCTCTGGCTTTGCAGAGTCATGCCCTCACAGTCCCTCCCACCATTCTTGGGAGGAGGAGCAGAGCAGTTTCGGTTCCTCTGCCTAACACCACCTCCACACTGAGCGTCACACTCCGACCACTCTGTCCACTCTGACCAGTGACCATCAACTATAAGAGGAGACAGGAAAGAATGAGATTGATATGACTACTAAATCAGAGAGCAGGTACTGCGTCCTGTTTGACACCAGGTTCAAAAGACAGACCTGGACATGCTCGGGGGAAACAGGCTCGACTGTCAAACTGAGCTCCACCACAGGTCCCTCCAGGCAGAGCTTCCCTCAGAATGTCCCTCTGCCGGAATAGAGAGCCCAGACCACAGGACACACTGCACGCACTCCACGCTGTCCAAGGGGACATGATGCAGTCCACTGGAGGAGAGGTTAGAGAGTGCAGCAAAATTATCAGTTTTTTCATGTTTTGTTCTGTCTTATTAGCACTTTTGAGGGTGGGCTTGCATCTTACCACAGTCCTTCTCATCTGATCCATCTACACAGTCCCTCTGCAGGTCACATCTGCGGTCCAGGTGAACACACTCCCCACTGTTACAAGAGAACTGCTTGGGAGAGCATGGGCTGGGCACCAGGGGTCGCCGTGGAGTCACTGCTGGCCTGGCTGTGGTGCCTGATAAGACACAGGAATACAATGACAAAATTTACAGCAAACAACAAACTTACATATGAGTTTTTCCAGGGATTACACATTGATTATTATTCATTCCAAATTATTTGCTTTGACTTCACATCATATTTTTTATGTTTGATGACCATCATGAAACTATATATTTTAAATTTGGCAACAATATCGTCAAATCTTTTTTTTTTGTATTTCCATTAATTATCCACCTGACAGGTTGTTGATGCATACCACAACGATCTTCATCTGACCCGTCCAAACAGTCCTGTCTGCCGTCACACACCTGTGCCGAGTCAACACAGCCAAACGACCGGCATGTAAATTGGCCCTCCACACAAAGCACTCTGGGTAGGCCTCCATCATGGGGGGTTGTAGCAATCCATGGGGCTGTAATAGAGATTACAATATGTGTCAAGTCTGTTTAAAGTGTAAATCAAAGAGTCTAGTTGTATGATAACTAGGAAGGCTGTGTTTATCACCTTTTGTGGTTTGCAATCCAGGTCTTCCAGAATGGAGGGATGTGGTGAGATGTAGTCCAGGTTGACCTGTGGTGAGCCCTAGGTTCAACCAAATTGATCAAAAGTGACTTGCAAATCAGGGAAATATCCTGATAAAACCAACAACAACAAATGAAAGATTTGATTAGTAGCTGATTGTACCTGTACTTGAGGTAGTCGTCTTTGGGAGTCCAGTTTGACCTGTGACCCCTGGGCTAGCCACACCAGGGAGACCACCTTGCGACCTGGTGGTATAGAGGCCTGGAGCACCTGTTGTACGGTCACCATGGAAACCTGGTGTGCCTGTGGAGCTGGTATGATTCTGCAGCCCTGGAGAGCCTCTGGTAGGAGCTGTACCTGAATAACAGGATGAGGATAAAGAGATGTAAACAAAGACAGACATGGATCAAGAAAACTGAACACAGGGGGATCACGAAGATGCTGTTTATTCTTGAATAAATTGTCAAGTAAAATGTCAGAAGCTAAGTCCCTCTCTAATATGGCCACTGTCCAATCCAGTGGCAAATGCATGACCAGCCCTGCCCTGACTAAGCCAATCAGAGGCAGAGTAAGGCAGGCCATGCCTTCGCCGTCCCAAGAAAATAAAACTTGTGCATGGATGGCCTGTCATACTTTCAGATCATTAGGAAAAATGCTGAAAAGGTGTGCACATTAGCAAACAAAGACAGTTAACTATTAATTATAAGCAACTTATTTTTTAGCTTTAAGCTATAATTTGAGGCTGTTTGCACTTTCAACAAGTGGAAAAGCAGGACAATTTTGCGGGTAATGGGCTAAAACATACATTTGATAGTGGCAGCTATTGGGAGTCATAACTAAATGCTAGTTTAAAACAAAATATTGACTTACATTACTGTGCAAGAATATAGTTGCTCCTGTCCTGTTATTGTGTTCCTGTGCTTGTCCTTCATGTGAATTGTCGAGACATGACATGACATTTGCACTTGGCCCTGTGAGCTTTTGCCTAATTTTTTTGTTCAGCCTTATTCACAATACTGCACAGACAAATGACACTGTGCATGTAGCTCTTAAATTCATATTATAGTCCTTTCTAAACTACTTCTGAGAGCCATTATCCCAGAAATGTGCTATTATTTCCTTTGGAGTATCTCTTACTGATATTTTTTAAAATGTCATATTGACAGGCCAGGTGTGACCACTTGACAGGCTTGAGTGTGGGAAGAAGGTGGGCAGAATTTAACAAAGGGCCCAATCAATTATCTCAGGAGACTGAATCTTGTTGGTGAGGCATAACTCAGAAGAAGATGTAGATATTCATATGCTAGCTCTCACCACAGTTGATCTCATCAGAGTGGTCCTTGCAGTCTGGTTGACCATCACAAAGCACAGAGACAGAGACACAGTCGCCACTGTGCTGGCATGCAAACTCTCCTGGTTTACAGCGCTGCACAGTCACTTTCCCACCACCAGAGGGCGATGAGGTCACACTGCTGGGGGTCACCAGCTCATCTTGAAGAGCAGGAAAAAAGGTTGTTTCTCACATTAAAACTGATGTGAAACAGGCTCAACAACCCAGCACTGGTACTGTCTAACAAAGCACTGCTAGATGAGTTATTACACAAGAGGAATTAGGTCCTGAGAATTATGACTGTTATCATTTAGTTGTGCATTCAGCTGAGTTCGTCACCTCCTCTGCAGCCGAGGATCTCCACACGCAGGTAGAAGGTGTGTCTGAACTCCACAGGGATGATTCGCAGGTAACGAGCTCTGACCAGCCGGCCAAGCCAGCGGGTAACAGGTGTTCTGCCAACCATCCGCACCTCAAACACCTGCACCACAACCAAAAGGACACGTCCACATGAGCACGACATGTCCAGAAAACTGTATCTGATTTTTTGCTTTTTCTCTATCATCTTTGATCACATTCATGAAACACTTATTAGGATAAATGTAAATGCAGAAAACATGTGATGCTAAATAAGATACTTATTATCCAAATAAGTACAAATACCTTTGAAGGGCCACCAGGCCTCCTTTCCTCAGTATAGTCAGTAAAGAGGCTGCTATGAAGGGCAAAGGCTATACGGTATTTAGTGAGGTAGCCCCACATACGTTCACTGCCCTGGGTCACCACCCCTGATACCCATGTGGGTTCCAGGAAGTCCACCTGAAAATATGGGTGAGGATCTGAAGGTACGGGGCTCCATCCAGGCTCCATAACCTGACTGTACATAACATTATATGGCTTGTTGTTATTCTTGATATTGATATTTTAATCATAGTTCAAAAGGCTTTAAATGCATGCAAAATATCAGATCACCCACACGTTAGGGACGATGTTTAGTCGTCCGGCGTCAGCAGGGTTGTTCTCACGATGCGAGGAAGAGCTCAGCTGACCATATCTAATACTCCCGTCCTCCAGTCCAAGGGGAGAAGAACAGATGCCTGCAGAATATGACAAATTTTAACACCATCCAACCTAGCTGAAGAGTTTGGCAAACTAAACATTTAAAAGACAACATGTTACAGCATTTGCTCTGCAGTTAAATTAAATTTTTCATTGAGAAATTAACCAACATTGTTGTTCTCAAATACAAAAGGTCTCCAAAAATAAATCCATCTACATTGTGTTCAATACTCACCACGATATCCTGGGCCACCATCCTGTAAAAACATTAGAGAGTAATTTCAGTGTTTTGAAACTGTAAAAACTGTGTAATAATCTTTGGATCTTGTTTAATTTGAGTGTAAAGGGGGGTTGGAAAGAGGGCAGTCCTGTGTTGTACCCCTTCCCAAAATAAATTCCTCCGACAATGAATTATCTGCATTACAATTTTGCCTCTGTGGTATTTAAATTGTATAATCTAAACTGGAAAATCTAATTTTCTAATATTTTCAGCAATAAAAGCCGTTCACAATGATCAACATCTTTTAAAGCATCCATAGTCTTTTTGATGTGTTGTATGATGCTTAAGCATGTTCGTATGTATCTCATTTGTAGTATATCCATTAGCGCATTTGCTAATCCATCACTCTTTTGTTTATATTACATTGGAAAGAAAGGAAATAAGGACATATATAGGCATCATGAGATCAGTGACACAGAGATAAATAATTTGAAGGAACTGATGGTTTTTCTTACCGTTGGTGTTACTGCAGGATGAGTGACAGGAGCTTTGGATGGAGTCCTGAGAGGAGCAGGGGTGGGTGTGTACGGTCTGTAAATGATTACACATTGAATGACAATTGAGATCCTTCTTGATTACTTTGCAACTTACAACACCAAGAAACAATGAAAGAAGAAGATCTGGATTAGGAACAATATGATTTATCAAATATCACAATTACTACAACTATTATTACTACAATACTGCCCTTTACCTGTCTGATTGAGTAGTGATGTTGCCATGGGAATGGCAGCCAGTTTCATCCTCTCCTTTGTGACAGTGGGGGATCCCATCACAGCGCTGCCATACCTCAATGCAGCCCCCTGGTGGAGGGCAGGAGAACTGACCAGCAGGGCAGCTGCGGGGACTGATGGCTGTAGGGGATGGCTCTGTACCTGAATGTGGGGAATGGTCAGACTAATTAACAATGATTTCTTTATCCATTTTTGGTTTGTGTGACTTACAAGGCGTGTTTTAAAAAGCTTAAAGGCACAAAGATCAAATGCTGGACAAATTATGGCCAACTCATAGTTTCCATGTAATTTGTATGTCAGCATCAGCCATGTCCACAAAGGTGCACACAGACCCCTATGCAGAGATCCGTGTGCATTTCTTTTGTGACTGCACAGACTGTACACATAGCAAGTACACTGACTATGCATGCTCTAGTTACAAAATATAATCTCTTGTTCCACACTTAAACGTTAGTATAAGGTTGGATATTTACAGACATTCATTTCAGACCAAGCTGCATCATCTAGTTTCACATTCAGGTTATGCAGTAGGAGGACAGTGAGCTAACCTCCCAGCCCTCAGGTTAACTTCTTGGGGCTGATGCATACCCTCATAAATTGTACTATGAAGGATTTACATGTGTGTCCGCGTGACTGCAGCTGTCTGTGTTTAAAATGTAAAGTATGTCCAGGCCTTTAATAGCCTGATTGTAAGCACGTTTCCGTCGCACCACATCCTTGACAAAAAAAAGGATTTGCTCAGTTCAAATACAATAAACAAGGTGTGTTGGGATGGAAAGCTCACCACAGTACATCTCGTCTGATCCATCCCCACAGTCATTAACTCCATTACAGACAGCTCCCAGTGGACCTGCTGGCACACAGCGTCCATTTTCACACTGGAACTCCTTCTCTCTGCAGCCACCCACAGGGGACACTGGGGAAGGAGGAGTGGGGGTAGTCGACCTGTGATAACCTGGAGGAGAGGATAGGATTTCAGAATCACATTTGTGCACAAAATCAAGTAACACCAGCAAAGTAGCTTTAAACTATCTACCAACCATCTTCACAGCCCATGATCTCAAGCCGAAGGTAGATGCCGTTCTGGAAGTCATGTGGCAGCAGGCGGACAAACTGAGCTGACACCATCCTGTCCAGTCGGCTCTCTGCCACCCCTTGATCGTCATGGTTACCATTGAACACCTGGGCAAGAATGAAAATGGCGATACATCATTTCCAAGATGTGAAACAGCAATAGCACGTGTCCTTCAGTGTATATGATGGAAAGTTGCATTAACTTGGTGGGTCTGCTGTCTAACCTTGGCTCTGGGCCGGGCATCAGTAACAAGCTCTTTGTATGTGTACCATTGTCTGCCATCCTGGCTGAACTGGAGGTAGAAGCTGGACACAAATGTGCCAAACACACCACCACCCTGGGTTAGCACACCTACAGGAGGTTAGAGAAATTGAAAGCATTTTATTTATTATTATGATATATAGTTCATAATGTCACAAATGAATTCAGTTTACCAGTGACGTTGTATCGTTTCTGCAGGTCTATCTGCAGGTATGGGCTTTGTGTGTTGCTGGTGTGTCCCTCAGGGCTCCGCTGTGGTAGATCCTTGTACTCCTCAGGCTCTGGACTCCAGCCCTGCATAGAAATATTAATTAATAAGTACTTTTCCAGCATATTAGCAAGTGCCAAGTTGGATCTGTCAGAGCTTTTAGACAGGTTTCTCAACTGAAGTTTTTGACTTGAAACTTGGTCAGAAACTCGAATTACAACAACTCCAACATCGGCATTAGTAGGGATTTTTCAACAGTTTACATAATAATGCAGAAAAAATGAAATAGTAAAGAGATGTATCTTGAAAGGAACATGAATGTCTGTACCCAAGACATATTTATTGCAATCCATTCCACAGATATCATGTAATTTCACTCAAAGCTAAGTGTTTAATGCTACTGTTGACACTGGAAGTAAAGCCAAAGGATCAACAGAGACATTCGGTTTCATCTCCAGCAGACACTGAATGTCTGTGCCAAGTCCTTTCAATACTTTTTCAATTTTTTAAAAATATTTTATTCAGGACTGTGGTGTAAGGGCTGTTTTTTCAAAAATCATGTTACAGCCTACAGAATGGCCCTCCTGGATCTGGTAGGTATTTAGCAACTTGCTCAAGGACATTTCACTCGCATGAAATGTACAAAGTCTTGCATATTATAAAAATCTATCAGCTTGGTATACCTGGAGATCACTGTGGGGGTCCCACCAATGGAGGCGACCGGCCTCAGGGGGATGACCAGTCTGCTGTGATGAGGCACTGAAACTTGAGGCTGGAAGAGTCTGAACACCCAGAGGATACCAACACTCATCTGAACATAGGAGACAAGAAGGTAAGATTTCAAGGAAATTACAATGAGGGGAAACTAATAAACCTCTGGATAATAACCACAGATGCTAAAAAAAAGCTTACAAGCTCTAAGTCATGCTGTGAACCTGTGTGACATGATCATATGAAAAATACACTAACCTCCAGGAGGAAGTGGATATGTGGGAACCAGAGGTGTAGTGCCGCCTGCTGGCTTGGAGGTCACAGTGACAGGGCCAATTGTCACAAGAACGGTGTCATTTTCTCCTACAGAGGTGTTGTAGTTAAAAAAGATAAAAGTCAGAGAACACTCACTTTGTTATCACAGTGTTTGCAACAATAAAATGGAGATTAAATCTGAAGCGCAGCAATTATGTTTTTGAGGGACTAAATGAATAAATTTTTTTTACTTTTATCTCATGATCTTCAAAAGCTCTTCATGCATCCTTAAGTTAATACAAAAATGAAAATAAACAAGAAAAATATGTGCGCTTTTCTTTGTTAAAGCAACCTTGGAAAGAAAGGATACATCATGGAAAATACAGCATCCCCTTTAAGGGGGAGGGAGGTAAATACAAAAGACAAAAGATTTTCTATCATTTACTGGGATCAATGTCATCTCTGATATTAATGATAACTCAGTGAAAACATTAGTAACCATGGAGTGCAGTTATCTGTGTAGAATTGTCCATTCAAATAATTTTATTTATCATTAAACAGGAGGACATTATTTTCTGTAGATAGCTGAACAAAAGATCTGATTTTACCTTGGCAGTAGCAACACCTGTCTCCCTCTCCAGACACCAGATTCTGGCCCTGCACAAACAAACCAACATTCAAAATTTGTCACAGTCACACATGTGTGAGATTTGCTAAAGGGCAGAACTATGCAAAGGAACAGCAAAGGATGCAGAGGACGCGGGGACGGGGGTTTACAGGAGATAAGATTAAAACACAGATGCATTAAAGCACACACAGTCACATACTCAAATAAATGTGCATATGTACCAATTTGCTGCACAATATTTCCATAACACATGAGCACATACTTAAGCAGTATATGAAGTAAGTGCAGTCACTTTAATTCATAAATGCACATAAGACACACACACACACACAATTCTACTCTTACCTGTGGACATCCACTGTCAGCATACGGACAGTAGGGGGAACATTGCACTGTAAGGTTGGGCAGACAGTGGCATAACTGGCATGGATCTGACCTCCATCTGTCTCCCACAGCATGGGACTGACCCTGGTACTCACACTCGTCACAGGGGTCTGTCTGGCACCTACACACACACACACACACACACACACACACACACACACACACACACACACACACACACACAGAAAATGCATTAAGGAATAATAGAATGTCTGCTCATTAGTGCATGGTGTTAAACACTAAGACAAAAAGTTACTTCTTCAAAGTAACCACACCGAGGTGTTGTATATAGATGATAACTTCAATAGGGTTTTATATCTTTGAGGGATCGTGAAAATGTACAGTAAATATCACCATCAGGTCAGTAATTATGTGTACAAAATAAGATAACACTTTTTTCTTTTCTTCTTTGTTGGTGTTTTTCTCACTTTTTTTCTTTCCCTCTTTCTCCTAAGTTTGTACGGATTGATTGGAAGAGGTGGACAAGGTTTCTTTTTCAGCCACCTTAATGCCGTGTATTTTGTCTTACTGAACAAAGTTTCAAATCAAATATTTTTTAAAAATCAGTTACAAAAATTGGTAAGATTCTATGTGGGGTACACAATGTCAAACTGTATGTTTAATTTGTTGTTTTGTACAAAAAGAACATTTTTGCTTGAAGGTGGTAAGAGACAAGAGGCCAAGGAATTGTCAAAACAAACAGGGTTCATCCTCTGTGGAGAACAAACATACACCAAACTTAACTCAAATTTTGGATTTTTTTTATCTTAATATCTTGTGCACAAAGCAAATCATGTACACGTAGGTAAATGCTAGATGATGGCTCAAGTCCAGAAATGTAAAGGGCGGGTCTAATCCTTTGGGTAGAATAAATGTGTTCAGTGTATTATCTTGACAGTAGTTTTTTATCCCATTAAAAACTAAGTCATGATGGTGGAACTAACAAAAAGGGTTGGGTGGGTCTTCTGGAGACTGAATATCCTCAGCAGATTGGAAATGTGGCCATTATATTTCAAGAAAACTGTATGGGAAGAGTAAACTTTGACCTGACTGAGGTACAAGTCAAAAGGTTGCAGGGTCACTATAATTTTTAGGAATAATCCTACAGGGATGTAGAACTCAAGTAGTAGAAACAGTGAAAGTAGTTAACAGTGGCATGAGCAGAGGGACACGTACCGGCGAGCTTTTCTGTAAATTCCTCTACACGTTCTGCCGTCTCCATGCTTGGTGGGGTTGTTAGGGCTGCGGAATGACCACTGGACACTCTGAACACCACAGGGCCCCAAACACTCTCCCCACTCAGACCATGATGACCAGCCACAGTGCACTACAGGATTACAAAATTACTGTGTGGGTTTGCTCAGCCTTTAAAACAACAATAATACCAGGTGTGTGTAAAAGTCAGCTGTGTGGAGTTAAAGCTGATGTTGAAATGAAACATCGGGGTGTGTGTTTGACAGACTCACCTGAACAGTCTGGGTTAGGCTGGCATCTCTGAGGCTTTCCTCTCTCACAAATACAAATTTCACAGTCCACCTTCATCTGCTGGCCCGGCCAGTAGCGCACACCTGCCACCTCGCACACACACTCCTCTGGTGACACGCACTGTTGCATATGGCTCATCACCTGGCCCTCCGGACACCAACAACCTGAAGTTTGAGACACATTGAATGTGATAAAAAAAAGTTTGTGAACATGATGAACTTGGAAATTTCAAAATGGCACAAAGTTACAATTTATTTAAGAGTATATCATATATTCCAGATTCTTTCTGACTGACCTGGGGAACAGGGTGTTACTGGATCACAGGTCGTCCCACTGCTGATGTGGGCACAGGACACTGGGCAGGGAGCACAGCTGTGTCTCACTAGCCCAGTGGGACAGCTGGTGTTGGTACATCCATCGTCAGGACAGGGTTCTGTGGGACAAGGCAAAAAAGGAGAAAAATATATATATCTTTTTTGGCATCTTCACTTTCTTTGCTACTGTGCATTTTGATTAGACGTTTTTTTCTCTGATGAACCTGGACATTTTCTCTTCCCTCTAGTGGTGTCAAGTCATGCAGATAGTTACAGTGTTATTCATTCAGGGATATCCCTCTAGAAAATTTCTGTCTCCACCACAATAAAATGCAGCTACATTTGTTTAAGCTGCTGACATCAGTGACAAATTATAATTTATACAACTCCAAAGCAGCTAACAGTCTGGGTTAGTCTGGAAAATCACTTACCTCCTAAATTATTGTTAATTATTGGCAAGACTGAGACATTTCTCTCTATAATAACTAGTGATCAGCTCTTACTGATTTCCATGGGTAGGTTGGATGGTCCGGGGAGCTGGGAACAGTCGCGGCCTCCGTAGCGAGGAGGGATGCAGCCTCTGTGTCTGATCTGCACTCCACCACAATCGCTGGAACAGTTTGACCAGCTGACCCACGGAAGCCACTGACCATCCACTGCAGGGTGGGGAGAAAGCATCATATTTTAGTAACAAATGCATATAGCATTTGACTTTAATTAAAGCTCTGAGATTTTTTTTCTATTAAACATCTAGATCACACCCATACCAGGGCAGGTGGTGTTGAAGCATTGCTGCCTCTGGAAGTCCTGTCCTCGACAATGGCGCAGAGGGTCTCCTGGAGGACATGTTCTCTGCCGGCTCATTGAGCCTGTACCACAGGAGGTGCTGCAGGGACTCCATGGACCCCAAGAGGTCCAGCTTCTACATCCCTGCTCATCAGTGGGGCCTCTAAGTGGTGCTAAGAAGGAGTCTGGGCAGTCTGCCACACCATTACACACCTAAGTAACAGGGCTGGGTTAGTGAACGGTAATAAAAGCGACAGGGGAAGCACTTTTTTGCTGCTTTCATTAATTTTTCTGTGGGTAAATGTCAAAATGCAATCGTAGAATAATTTATATTTTAATGTTTGAAATGATGCATGCTGATGATAGCTAACCAAGATGACTGTAAATAGGCCATATCAGCATATCTGATTTCTTATTTGTTCATTAAATAGAGGTCATCACAGCAATAATATCAATGTGCAATAATTTTACAAACTTTCTAAACAATTTAAAAATTTCAAAGTATCTCTAGACCTTCAGTGCCTGTAAGGACATCCTGTCTAAATCATCAGATTCACAAAGGAAAAAGTAAAAGATGATGCATTCAACAACTGCAACACACGTTAACTTCATGGCACAAAAGAGAATTCTAACATTTTTTTTAACTTATTCAATCGCCCACTAACTGGATACAAAAAGTTTAGCTTGCTGGTGGATATCATTGTGGTCTAAGACTTACCATGTTAAAGGGGACACAGGATCCATCTATACAGGTGAATTCCGGGCAGGGGACAGTGGTATTTCTACTGCCAGGGGGCACGGGTGAGACAGTTTTATCTGGACAGAGCAAGATTTCAAAACTTTTTTTACACACCAGAGATTATAAGATCTGTCACTATCAGATTTGTGACTATGGCAGACTGGGTTGAGCTCTTTCTTTAAACTTCCCTCCTTTATTTCTTACTCCCTCTATGCTTTCTTTTCTTAATTTCTTTCTTTTTTTATCCTCTCTTCTATTCTTAGTACACAACAATTTTGTTAAGCCTCTTGCAGTCCCCTGCTCCATCTTTTCACTCCATCTACTCTGTCCTCTATTCTCACCTCCCTTCTCCTCATCTCATGAGAACTCACCACACACCAACTCATCTTCGCCATGTGGACAGTCTGGAATGCCGTTGCACACTTGCGACGTGTTCACACAGGTGCGGTTGTCACATAGGAAGCTCCCTGGACAAGGAGGTATCCGAGTAGAGCCTATAGACAGAAAAAGTTGCTGTCAGTGGCCATTAACATGTCTTTAGAAAAAGATTATTTTTGTGGCCTCATGATACAAATTCTAGGGTTGTCTTGATGCTAAAAATCCTTATTTTTTGCCATTTTTGCATATACATTTTAATAATTACAGTAACTTACCGCAGTTGTCAACGCTCTCGTCTGAGGCATCCCTGCAGTGTGGGGTCCCGTCACAGAGCTGCTGGTAGTCCACACACTGGTCCCCACTGAGACAGGGTACCTGGCCTGGGCCACAGGGGGCGGCACACTGCTGCTCATCACTACCATCCATACAGTCTGTTTCCCCATCACAGCGCCAGGCCTGAGGTACACACTGCCCACCAGTGGCACAGCTGAACTCATAGGACCTACAGGCTGGAGAAAGAGCCATGGTGTGAAGCAGAAACACTGAATATGTGTAATATCCTCCTAAATCTCTGCAGCCTGACTGACATTACCTGATGTGGGCATAGTCGGGGTGACAGGTGAGGGTGATGGTGTTATGATAACGGTGTAGCAGTTGGTTCTGTTCTCATCCTCTCCACCTGGACAGTCTGCTGTTCCGTCACACAGCTTAGCAGTAGCAACACATGTACCGTCACTACAGGCAAACTGGTCGGGAGCACAGGTCACTGGCACAAAAGAAAAGGATGCAATTTGATCAGTGAGTTTAAACCACGCAGTATGGCTTTCGGCAGTCATGTATTTAACTTATAGCTGACACATTAAAAAGCTGTATCATTATTTGTACCTTTACTTGGACAGACAGCTTCATCTGTTCCAGACGGGCAGTCTCTCTTCCCATCACACACTCTGTCTGCAGGAACACACCGGTCCCCAGGGCACTGAAACTCCCCTGGTGCACACACACACCTACAACCAACCAAACATTTAGATTATGGTGACATCATGCTGAACAAAAAAAACAGGCTGTATGTTCTAAACAAACATGTTGAAAAGTATTTGCAAATGATTCTCATTATTTGATGAAACTTTTTTTTTTAAAATACTGTTGAGGGTCTGTGATATTGGCTGCATTCAGATGCTGTCAATTAGACTGATGAAGTACAAGTATTAAGATTTTCTGCTGCTTAAATGCCTTAAAAGCTGCACTCATTTATGCCAATCCGTTTAACATTTCATAATTCCAAATAACAAAATTCATCAGAACTGAAAACCAACCCCCTCTCATCACTGAGGTCCCCACAGTCATCATGTCCATCACAGCGGTGGAGGTAAAGAATGCAACGTCCTCCAGCGCACAAGAATTCCCCCTCATCACACACCACACCACAGTCTGGACCAAGAAAATATGACAGAAAGGTTTAAATTTTTAGTATTGCCTGCAACTAGACCCACAGATAAAACACACAAACAAAACAAAACATAAAACTACATTGTGTAAAAGAATGCTGTGCTTAACAAAGTTTAAAAAGTCCTTTGCATGATAAAGTCTGTGAATAAAGGAATCATGCTCAATACAGGTTATGGTAGAGCACCTTTCCTGATAAATTTATGTTGATATCATATTTTGTTTGATAGGTTGTCAATAGAGTTGATTTCATATATGCAGGACAGAGTGATATATTACCTTGCTCGTCTGACCCATCAGCGAAACCACAGTCCAGCCGTCCGTCACACACACGGCTGGCTGGCAGGCACTTTCCGCTGGCACACTGAAACTCCCCCGCTGGGCACAGCGGTATGGGGGTGGTAGGGCCACAGAACTCCTCATCTGATTGGTCAGCACAGTCTGGGTGGCCATCACAACGCAGGGCCAGGTTCAAACATGGTCCACTGCAAAGGGTGGTGTCAATTCACTTTAGTTACTACTGACTGTATGAATTTAACATGCTGATGTTTAGCTTGTATTCTGGAGCTTGCATGTAATGTTTAGATTAAAATATTAGTGTGATAATATGCTAGCATGCTAACACTGGCATGCTAAACTTTCATTCAACACGCCTGTGTGAGACAACATCAGACACCACTATGCTCTGAAGCAAATTTCAAACAAACAAAACAGTTGTACTGTTGCTTTAACATGCTAACAATTCACACGTTAATGCATTACATTTAGCATTTTAGCTTGTAAACACAGAAACTGTTTAAACACTTAGCATCTTGCTGTAAAATTCTTGCCCCTTGGTTGCATGGCACTAAACCAGTGCAAACTTTGTTCTGTCGATGGAGCAAGATCAGCAGTTCCCCATGTTCTTAGAATTTATGATCTGGAGACCATGAATGTATTTTCCACATTTCATGGGATTCCATTTCTCTGAAAGTGTCTAAATGTTTTACTCTGGAACAAAGTTTTAGAGCAAACATTACTATACAAAAAGCCAATCCTCTGGGTGGGTTTAAAATGTAAAATGCAAAGTGTAATTTTTGTAATGCAATAATACTAATCTTGTGCTTTATTTATTGTAGTTTGTCCTTAATCCCTTAGTTATCAGTCTATCAATCTTCACACATAGAAATTGTGCTTGTTGATAAACTAAAGTGAGTTGGGATTCACCTCGGTGTGCTGGTACATCGGAATTGGTCTGGAGAGCATGTGGATGGGCAGATCTCATCTGAACCATCGCCACAGTCATCCTCATTGTCACACACCCACTGGGAGGGGATGCAGCGCCCCCCAGCACAGGTGAACTCTGACTCCAAACAGGGAGGGGGGGCAGGAGGGCAAGCCACACCCTCACACTGCCATACACCATCCTCACAGGAACTGGACACAGAAAAACAAAGAACCCCAAATGACTTTGATTTTGATTCATTTAGGAATCATGAATGGAATACATTTTCATAAGCATTTCCACTGACTGACCAGTTCTGGCAGTGCTGAGTGAGGGTAGTTCCAGGTGGAAACATGGAGCCCTCCCACTCACATGGACACTGAATGGGAACTACACAGCTGCCCCCTGTGCAACAGAAAACAGACAGTTGAATAGAAAGAATGTTTGTCTCAAGAGTGTTGCGAGACAAAAAAAATTGACTCATTTAAGTTGAGATTTTCTTCTTTGGCAATCTTGTTTGTAACTCTGACATTTTGTCCTTGTTGTTTATCTACTAGGAAGCATCAAAGTAGTCAGTAATTTTTGTCCATTATATTCTGAAATCATAAAACAAAATCTCACTTATTGGTGGTGCTGAAGAAAATATCAGGGACTTTTCTAAAATTCATCTTCTGGGAATTACAGTGTATATATACAATGATACTTTAATGGAAATGCTACCATTAGTTTTGTAGATACCTTTTCATGGTCCAAGTGTTTGTCTTTTGATCTTATTAAGAAGCTAAGAAGAGAATCACACTATCCATACATGACACAAATATGCCAGTAAATACATCCTCTAAAGTGTCTAACATCCTTTGTGGCTCAGTTGCTCACCATGTCGGACCGTGCCAGCAGGGCAGAAGCAGCCCTCCACACAGGAGAGAGCGTCACACTGAGAGTGTGAACTCTGTTGAACACTGGGACATGAAGGAGAGCAAGCTGGTCCACAGGGATCATACACCAGCCCATTCTCACACTGCAGAGCTGCAGGGAATGAGGAAAAAAAAATGTTAAAAAGATAGCAAGACCAGGTCAGATGCAGTTAACAGAGAGACAGTAAGGAGTGGTGCATGTGAAGTGGATTGACTGTGAGGGCGTCTTTGACATACGACAGAGCTCTTGGGATCTCCAGCGGATGTAGACCCCTTTGCGGTTACACTCTTCAGCATAGGAAGCAATAGCTGTACAGAGACACTCACAGTCCCCACCTGAGTCACAGCTAAAACATAAATACACACACACAATAAAATGATTAACATGAATAATGTTATTGTAAAATATGAAAATTAAAAGGTGATTATGATACTTAATGCTTAGGCTGGAAACTATCCTTACACCCTGTCCTTTCAAGGGAACCTCTTTTTTTTTTTTAGCAGTAGTCGCAATATTTTGATGCTCCACTTCATAAACTGTGCATCAGGGCGCTTACAAAGGAACACGTGTGCTATATAGGCTATGATCAAACGCAGGTTAAAAACTTGTGTAAGGTGCTCATGGAAAACGGGAGCCAACAAGATAAACAGCAAGGGAATCCATGCACTCTTATAATGTGAGAAACATGAAATGAGGAGGAATTACATTAAAAAGCTTTTATTATAGTGGCTTAACTATTAAAAAATGCCAACATGTTTTTAAAGTACTGACAAAGACCGGCAGTGGTAGAAACATATTGTTTTTTCAATGATTTAGCCACTAGAAAAAATGGCTTTTTAATGTAATTCCTCCTCATGTTATGCTTTTCAGACTTTTGGAGTGTCTGGATTTCCTTCCTGTTAATGAATATTTTCCATTGGTAGTTTTGATGGACCCTAAATGGTAGCAGTATGATTTGGAAATGTTTCCTAAAATAGGAAATGGAGTCAACATGGGTTTTTTTGTTGTGATTTTAGTAATATATGCAGCTTAGCTGAATAGATATGAATGATATTTAGTGATGTAGCCTGGTACAAACAACAAGCTAGTGAGGATGTAGCAAAATCCTTGAGTCCATGAGCAGACTTACTTATCATACATGTTTATTCCCATATATGGACCAATTTTGCAAAGTCCTAGGAGCTATGAAAAATAGCTGTAAAATCCATGCATGAGGCAAAAAATGATGAGAAAGAAAGACATTTCTTTTCACTAAAAGTCCATAAGGCACAATTATGATACAACAATTATTATAGTAGATTACATACTTTTAAAAGATAATTTCAAGAGACTTAGTATTGTTACTCACCCACAAGCATCAAAGACACACCAGTCATAATACTGCTGGAAGGGCACCTCAGGGTGGCACTGAGAGAAGAGCTCCTGAGTCAGGACTGCACACCTTTTCCTGGCCCAGGTCACCCTGTGGGGGTTCAGCTGACCAACAAAAACAGAGAGAAATTAGTTTGCTTTTGCAACAATGTCCAACTCTAATGTTCCTGCCAGTGTGTGTGTGTATGTGAAAGTGTCAGTATTAAACTCACAGCACAAGGGTCTCTGAGGTCCTGGTCTGCCACATCAGGGCAGGAGGGGCTGACCTTCCAGGAGTTTCCAAACAGCTCAGCTGTAGACTCCACAATGCCCTGCCGTGTAGTAAAATCATTCTCTGTGTCCCCATCAAAGTTACCACACAGGCCCCCGACCCGACCCCGCAGGTGGGCAGCCAGACGCACATACACACGCATACCTGGAGACAAAATGCATTTGTTAATGAACCTGCATCCAGCCACAGACATAAGCCATATTTGGAGAACTATTTGCCTCTACAATACATTTCTAAATAATCATGGATAAAGTTCAGTATGAAAATGTAAAAGTCTGTTGAAAAATTATACTTTTAGGCAATAAAAAAAGATGTCT
The DNA here is from genome assembly GCF_026936395.1 of Plectropomus leopardus. NCBI lineage: Eukaryota > Metazoa > Chordata > Actinopteri > Perciformes > Serranidae > Plectropomus > Plectropomus leopardus. The sequence goes on from NC_142196.1 coordinate 4,875,530, forward strand.
TGTCATAGACACACACACAAAAATCAAAACATCGACAAAGAAATGACAGCACAGAAACATCTGTCGGTGAACATGAGTGGATTGAATGAGAGATTATTTCAGGTTGCAGAAGTTGATGTGTGTCTCCTACCTCCATCCCATAGCAGAGTGACCCCCAGGCGGGAGGAAAGGGACACAAACAGGCCGGCTCTCTCCAAAGTCAGACCACTACCACTGTAAGACTTTGGTAGACTAACTGGCATCCCATTTACTGTCACAGCTCTACCTAGAGGAGATAAAACAGCTTACATCAAGTACCTATCTTCTAGTCTGTGGTGCCTATGGATCACAACGTTCTATCGTCAGCCTCCGCTTCCCCTGTGACACCATCCCTCTTACCTCTCAGCAGATGTATGACGGTATTTCCCAGGCTGAGGGTGACTGATTTTGTACAGGTGACCCCAGTGCTCCCACATGGCACATTCTCTGCGATTACACTGAACAAACCACTTGTCTCCCTCGCCAGCACATATTGGCAGTCGCCAAGGAAAGAGTAGCAGCGGCCGTCGAATGTCACATAGTGTGGGTCACCAGTTGCCACGCACACTCCAGCACAGGCGGACTGGCTGCAGTGCCAGCGGCGCTCTTTACACACACTGCAGACACAAAGAAATTCTAGTTGAGATAATTCAGTGTTAAGGGGATTTAATGCAATGATACAACTGCATGTATTTTACCATGTGTTGCAGTCTTTGGTGATAGTGTCATTGCTGTAGTATAGTCGACCATTGTGGTGACACGGGCACTCATCTGGCAGAACACAGTGATCACCCTGAGGTAATTCAGAAAAAAACACAATGTACAGTTGTTAAAACCAGATATATGGGGTCATGGCATCAGATGCCTATCATCTGATAATAAATCAGATGTACTTTACCCTTTTTAATATCTTATCTGTTGTGTTCCACAGCGCATTCAATGGCTAAAGGTGAGATAAATGGGATCAGTTTATTTCACCTCGAAATGTGTCTGTTTGGCTTTAATAGTACCTTTTGGCAGCATAGAACGCCCCTTTCATAACTATAAATATACAATTTAATGATACATTCTTTAAGTAACAAAGCTAAATGCACCAACAAAAGTAGAGAAATGATAAAGATAGCACAGATACTAGACATTATTTCTGTTAACCTAATATGTAAAATAGTGAGGGGATCATACTGTATATTTAGAAGGAGGAAAGTTCTGGGCCAGTAAATCTAACATTATAGCACAGGCTAGCAGGAAGAAACTGCTCGCCCACCTCTATCAAAAGTAAAAAGAAGAACAATCAAACAAAAACCCATCAAAAACAAACTGTTAGTTATCACATCCTATTATACATGTAACATTATACAAATAAAAGATTATGACAGTGGCATAAATGACTATAAAAATTATAAAATGTGGAGGACAAAACCACAAATAATTGAGCTTGCATTAATCATCACCAACTCAGCAGGCTAGTTCAGCTAGAGCTAGCTAACGTTAGCATCTACCAATTCGGTATCTGCATCTTTTAGCTTACTGTTTTGCTTTAAATGCACAACTTCACTCAGTCTCAGTGCGTTATAAGCCTCATATTCAGCCAAAGCAGCTGTTTTGAGCAAAAATGCTGAAATAAACTGTCAAATTAACTTACCTGTCTCATAAACAAAAGTCAACAAGGTTAGCATTTAAATTAGCTAAAGTTAGCTAACCTTAAATGGTGTAACATAGCGGAGCGTTTTGAAGCCAGCGTTAAAAAGCCAGATATATCCCCCAGGAGTTGTTGAGCCAAGACTGAGCGATACAAATGGTAAATATTGGACTAATATCTGCCAGGAGGTCAGGAAAAAGACCAAAAGTGCTAATTTTGCACTGTGTCTCTTTGACGTGTAGCTCAATAAGCATCCATCTCCTGCTGTTTGTTGTTTTCACCCTCTCTGCTGCCTCCAAGTGGCCAAAAATAATAACCAATGCAGGTGACTAACCCAGGAGTTTTTAACAGAAGATATTTAGCTTTAGCTTTCCCAATTAGAGGTTCCTGTTAATGTGCTAGTTCATTTTAAAGCTTACTAGAGCATTGTAATGAAGCAGAGCCATCGTTAACAATATTAACTACACCTGTGTTTTCCCTGCTATGACAAGTCAAAATAACTGCTGTGAAAAGGGCTTGCAGTCTCACAATTTTGCATTTTAAAAAGATATATATTTATCCCATATACAGGGGTGTAGCATCAACTTCTATAAGCTGTCTTTAGGGCCCACTCACCTTTCCTCTTGTCTTTTTTTGTTTTCTCTTTTTTTCTTTTTTTTAAAAAAAAATTAAATATACAGTAGGTGAAGTGGAGTGTATGCGTGCCTTTTAATTATTTTTCTTTTTTTTTTACTCTTTATTTATACATTTTATTCTTTCTTTTCTCGCTTTTTTTGAAAAAACAAATTTCCCTTTCTTGGCAAAGAACTTAATAGTGTACCTGGGTGCTCCAGCAGTATAAGCACTTGCCTCTGGCTGCATTTAGAGACATATCTTAATGCAGACTAAATTAAATTTTGTGTTTTTAAGGGGTGAGAGGGGCCTCAAACAGCTTACACATTTTTTCATACAAAGTTCAGTCACTAAACCAGTTCATTTAATTCATTTCCCAATTTAGTCATAGCATTAATTACTTAGAAATAATACATTTCAAACAAAACCTAACTTTTAATTACCCTCCCACTGGGGTCCTAAGTACTCAGTCCCACTTTTCCCCTCACCATGACACCCCTGCCCAAATTCACTCAAAAAACTAAATTCAAGTTTTCACCCACTAGTAGCACAGTTCCCTGGGGACAGACACAGCCAGACAGGGGCTCTCTGCAGCTCGACTGAGCCACACTGGACCCCTGCTGTTGGCCCGGAGGGTCCAGGCTGGAGCAGGTGAGGAGGCAGGAGCGTGGAGAGTAGACCAGAGAGCCCGGACACTGGTTCACCTCCTCACAGTGCTCCTGAGAGCAGTTAAACAGCCCCCGCTCACACACACTGAGAGGAGAGAGAGAGCAGAATCAGATCTAACATCCACCAAAAGCAATTCATTTAATATAATCATTTCAGTTGGGCATTTCATTAAAGTTTATTTAAAATACTAATGACTAGGCCTATGTTTCAGCAAAAATCTGTAAATTACGCAAAGTGGAATAATAGTGGTCAAGTGGAGTCACGTTGGCCAAACAGTTAGAGCCAAAATTAGAGTGTGATATTGAGTCCTTGGCTCCAAACTTTACTTTGGATCAATAAAGTTTTAGCTGCAGTAACATAACTCTAAACAGTAGCTGTAAAATGTAACAAGGGAGCTACAAAATGTGCTGTGAGGTGTTATGAAAATCATTGTGCTGGATTAAACAGCCAAGGCTTATCGCTCAAGGTCAGTGGTTGTATTGTTCATCTTTTTTTATATCAGTGCAGTGCCCGTCCAATCCAAATTTTACATTTCTTCATATCAATTAATGAGGTCAATAGTCAGTGTAAGGACATGACTCAGCAGTTTTGACACAACGAGAATGAGTAATGAGTAAAATTAATAAGTAGCTTTCTAGTACTGCTGCTCTGATATAAAGATTAAGATATGACTGAGACCCATAGAGTGATGATCACTGTGGTTATGCAGTGAAGAGACGTGATGAAATCAACCTATCCTGTATCTGGGAGCAGGAACATAGAGTGATTTCATCACAGCTCTTGCACCACCGGGGACACACTGTGACATACAGTTTGCTGTTTCCGTAATTCAAACACGTTAAATGCATCATTTACCTTGGCAAAGAAATTATGAATCAGTACTCCAAAAACACACAATGAACCTTAACTTTTCATACTGTTCCCATTAACCCTGGAAGAGGGAACCCTCCTCAGTCGCTCTTCCTGAGGTTTCTACCATTTTTTAAGGGCAGAGGGATGTCATATGCTGTAAAGCCCTCAGAGGCAAACTTTGATTTGTGATAATCGGCTTTAGAAATAAAATTGAACTGATTTGAATTGAATTGAATTGAATTGAATTGAATTGAATTGAATTGAATTGAATTGAATTGATTGACTTGAATTGTATTGAATTGAATTGAACCCTCAAAATGAGCAGATTAAAGTTGCGAATAAAAAAATTTGCCTAATAAAAACTCGTCAATTTAAAAAAAAAAAACCTATAGCAAAAAATAGTTTTCAGCTTGAATAAGGTGGTATTTCAGGCATTTGAAAAAGCCATATTTCGCAAAACCACAATGGAAACACTTTTTGGCTTTTATAGGTCACATGATGCTATGATTATGTGCTTGTTGGTAGGAAATGGCTTCCTTGGGCATGATGCCGCAAACACTACAACAGGTGTTATTGTTCGATGGAGCATTATGGCCATTTTAAAGAAAAAGAATTAGATTTTGAGAATTAGGTCATGATATGAGAAAAGAATCCTAATATAATGAGAATGAAGTTGTAGTTTTACAAGAAAAAAGTCATAATTTTATGAGAATAAACTCGGAATATAAGATATAGAGAAACGGTCATGATTTAATGAGAATAAAGTTATAATATTACGAGAATGAGGTCATAATTTTACAAGAAAAAAAGGTGGAATTTTACGAGAATAAAGTCAGATTTTTACGAGAAAGGGGATATTATATTATGGAAATAAACATATTGCCAGGGAACTATAAAACAGGCGAGAGCACAGGTCAACAGGTTACCGGGGACAATGACTGTCAAGGAGGCGCCCTGTGTTCTCGCCTATTTTATAATTTGCTGGCAATGTGTTTATTTCTTTAATTTAATATCCCCCTTCTCAGAAAATTACAACTTCTTTTCTTGTAAAACTGCAACTTTATTCTTGTAATAATATGACTTTTTTCTTATAATATTGCGACTTCATTCTCGTACTCTTAAAAAAGATGTACTTTTGCACAGCATGGCCCTAAAACTGTCCTATTATTGCTTTACACACCTTTTCAAAAGCTGAGTAGATCAACGAGACAGTTTGAATCCACAGTTCCTCTGTGAAATTTTGGACTACCACCTCCCAGAAATCCCTCATATGTGGCTGCTTCAATGTTTAACGAGCTTGCCATTCCATTATCGCACTTACGTCGCCTTCGCTTGAAAATAATGACAGCTAGCGTGGTGACTGCAGTAGAAATAAACCTGCTCATGTTTGCAACATTGCCATGCTTCTTAGAATGTTATCGCCAGAGCAGAAGTCACATAATATTGCAAGAGAAGTTGCATGACATCATTCAGTGGAAATGAATGTCATCTCGCAATCGCGTTTTATCAACATTTCTAAATTCTTTGCTCAAGTTTTGCACAAATCTGTAATGAAAACCTGCCTACTGATGGACTGGCTAAGCAAACTTTAGTTAATCTTCAACGAAACCATGTTTTTTAGGGGTTTAAAGCTTTATCAGCACTTGATCTGAGTAGATAGAGTCGCTCCAAGGGATCAAAGGTCACTCAAAAGCACCAAAAGCATGGAACTGTGTCAGTGTTATATTGTAGCTGTGCCCTTGTGACAATGGTGAGAAAATGCTTACACCCTCTGATTCTTTATCACAACACGATCAAAGCAGCACAGATAAAAAGAGAGGGCTGTTTTTATGATGTGCTGTAGAAATATTACATATGCAACTGGGTCAGTAAGAGCTTAAACTGAATTAACCTCCACCATGATGTTTCCTTCTGACAGGTTTAGTTTGTCTGCTGTCCTTAGTTGCAGGGGTTCTGCATCTGTGCTGCCAGGTGAATATTTAACCTGGGTATTACATAAAAAGTCAAACAAGGTTCTGTGAAATGAGCTGATCTGAATATCAGCTAGAAAACGTTCACTTGTGTCTTGATTATACCTTTTATTTTTGATTGTACCAAGTTAACTGGACCATATTTCCAGCTAAATCTGATTCAACAAATATTTTTACACTGCTTTCACACAGCTGCACTGTACCTCGCCCCCTCAGTAATTTCAATGAGGGCATTTGGCTAAGAACAAAACCACCAGTACCAGTACCACCAGTTGTATTTTGAAAAATGGTAAGGAACTGTACTTTATATTATATAGAGTAGGGGGTGGCTGAGGCAAAATGCATGATCCTTCCCTTCAACATAAATTACTGCATTTCCCAGTTTTGTGCTCTCATAAATGGTGTAATTTTGGAAATTTTAAAGTAAACAAATTGTTAAAACCCAGCTGTGAGTTTAGTTAACTGTCCCTCCACTAAGCCAAATCAAAAATCATTACTTCCTCCCCAGTGTTTAAAAAAATGCCTCAAAGTGCCTCACCTGTTATGCACCACCCTTTCCCCTCTCATAAATAATGAACAGTCCCTAATGCCACTCTCTCCCTCACCAGAATTTAGTGCAACTTTGGAGTGTTATTAGTCCCCCTTCCCGACAAGATAGCATGACATCATGGTCATGGTACCATGGCGGTGTCAGAGTACCTTAAGACATACTGCACACACTGACATAGTGCCAGTCAAGATGCTGAACAAGAAAATGGGTAGCAAAAATAGAAAAGAAGTTGAGTATTTTAACCAAGCAGTACTTGACCTGAACAAATTTATGAGCCACATGTTGTTTCTCTGCTACATACCAGGTATTACAGTTGTTTTGAATAACAGTCCCGGGCTGGTATGTCTTGTCTCCTTGCACACAGGGACACATAGTGATGGGTACACACTGGCCCTGGTGGTCCTCCACTAGTCCTGTTGGGCACTGGCAACCTGGAACACACATCCTTAGACCCAGTCCACCACCACCGTCATCACAGCTGCTGCTGTCTGAACAGGAGCTCCCACAGGAACGACCACATTCCTGGTACACCTGACCCCCTGAACACTGCACCTCTGGCAAGACAGGAGAGGAGGAAAGATTTTGGAAAGGGCTAAATACAATATCAATCAATTTGGTGCCCTTTAATTTGGACATTTCTATAAATTAGCCCATAATGTGTGTGTGTGTTATATATATATATATATATATATATATATATATATATATATATATATATATATATATATATATATATATATATATATATATATATATATAAATGTGTTTTTGCCATCTTCTATACCATCATCCTTTAGCAGTTTCTTTATATTTAATTCACAGATTCATTCATATAATACTAGACAAGTCGATCAGCTTCACTTTCATTCTACAAAACATGGCCAGTATTCCCTCAGGAATGATAAAGAGCTCATCATCTTAAAAAAATATTTGTATTATTAATTATTTCTGGATGTATATATATATTCACACACACACACAACCTTTTTTCCTTTACACTTTGTATTGTGTTGTAATGTATTTCTTGGTTTTTATTGTATTACTGTTTACTGACTGGTTACATTTTCTACTCCTTGTTGTCATTTATCTTTTGCCATCCATTTTTCATTTTCTTCCGCTTATCGGGGGCGGAGGCAGCAACCTAAGCAGGGAAACCCAGACTTCCCTCTCCCGGCCACTTCATCCAGCTCTTCCCGGGGACCCGGCGTTCCCAGGCCAGCTGAGAGATCGTAGTCTCTCAGCGTGTCCTGGTCTTCCCAGGGCCTCCTACCGATGGGGACGTGCCCTGAACACCTCACCAGGGAGGCGTCCTGGAGGCATCCTAATTAGATGCCGAGCCATCTCATCTGGCCCTTCTCAATGCGGAGGAGCAGCGGCTCTAGTCCGAGCTACACCCGGATGACCCGAGCTTCTCACCCCTATCCCTAAGGGAGAGCCCAGCCACCCTACTGGAGGAAACTCATTTGACCGCTTGTACCCTCGATCTAGTTCTTTCGGTCACTACCCAAAGCTCGTGACCATAGGTGAGGGTAGGAACGAAGATCGACTGGTAAATCGAGAGCTTTGCCTTTCGGCTCAGCTCCCTCTTCACCAAGACAGACCGGTGCAGAGTCCGCATTACTGCAGACGCCGCACCGATCCGCCTGTCGATCTCCCGTTCCATCCTTCCCTCACTCGTGAACAAGACCCCGAGGTACTTAAACTCCTCCACTTGGGGCAGGACTTCATCCCCGATCCGGAGGGGGCACGCCACCCTTTTCGGCTGAGAACCATGGTCTCGGATTTGGAGGTGCTGATTTTTCATTCCAGCCGCTTCACACTCGGCTGCGAACCGCGATCCAGTGAGAGCTGAAGGTCGCGGCCCGATGAAGCCAACAGGACCACATCATCTGCAAAGAGCAGAGACCCTAATCCTGAGGTCACCAAACCGGACCCCCTCAACACCCTGGCTGCGCCTAGAAATTCTGTCCATAAAAGTTATGAACAGAATCGGTGACAAAAAGGGCAGCCCTGGCGGAGTCCAACCCTCACGAAACGAGTTCGAGGCTTACTGCCGGCAATGCGGACCAAGCTCCGGCACCGGTCATACAGGAGCGGACAGCCCGTATCAGGAGTCCGAAACCCCATATTCGGAGAACCCCACAGGACTCCCCGAGGGACACGGTCGAATGCCTTCTCCAAGTCCACAAAGCACATGTGGACTGGATGGGCAAACTCCCAAGCACCCTCAAGGGATCCTGCCAAGGGTCCAGAGCTGGTCCACAGTTCCACGACCGGGGCGAAAACCGCATTGCTCCTCCTGAATCCGGGGTTCGACTATCCGGCGGACCCTCCTCTCTAGTACCCCCGAATAGACCTTACCAGGGAGGCTGAGGAGTGTGATCCCCCTGTAGTTGGAACACACCCTCCGGTCCCCCTTCTTGAAAAGAGGGACCACCACCCCAGTCTGCCAGTCCAAGGGCACTGCCCCGATGTCCACGCAATGTTGCAGAGTCGTGTCAGCCACGACAGCCCCTAACATCCAGGGCCTTGAGGAACTCTGGGGGGACCTCGTCCACCCGGGGCCCTGCCACCGAGGAGCTTTTGACCACCTCGGTAACCTCAGCCCCAGAGATAGAGAGCCCACGGGTCCCCAGGCCCTGCTTCCCCCAGCCAGGCGTGTCGGTGGGATTGAGGAGGTCTTCAGTATTCCTTCCACCGATCCACAGCGTCCAGTCGAGGTCAGCAGTGCCCGTCGCCACCATACACAGTGTTGACGGAGCACTGCTTCCCCCTCCTGAGGCGCGGATGGTGGTCCAGAACCTCTTGAAGCCGTCAGTCGTTTTCCATGGCCTCGCCGAACTCCTCCCATGCCCGGGTTTCGCCGGGCGACCGCCGCCGCCGCACTCCGCTTGGCCTGTCGGTACCTGTCTGCTGCCTCCGGAGTCCCACAGGCCAAGAAGGCCCGATAGGACTCCTTCTTCAGCTTGACGGCACCCCTTACCGCCGGTGTCCACCAGCGGGTTCGGGTGTTGCCGCCCCGACAGGCACCAACCACCTTACGGCCACAGCACCGGTCGGCCGCCTCAGCAATGGAGGCACGGAACACGGCCCACTCGGACTCAATGTCCCCAGCCTCCCCGGGACATGGTGAAGCTCTTCCGAGTGGGGTTGAAGCTCCTTCTGACGGGAGACTCTGCCAGACGTTTCCCAGCAGACCCTCACTATGCGTTTGGGTCTGCCAGGTCTGACAGCGTCCTCCCCCACCATCGGAGCCAACTCACCACCAGATGGTGATCGGTTGACAGCTCCGCCCTCTCTTCACCCAGTGTCCAAGACATACGGCCGTTAAAGTCCAACGATCGACTACAAAGTCGATCATTGAACTGCGGCCCAGGGTGTCCTGATGCCAAGAATGCGCATATGGACACCCTTATGCTTGAACATGGTGTTAGGTTATGGACAATCCGTGGCGAGCACAGAAGTCCAATAACAAAACACCACTCAGGTTCAGATCGGGGGCCATTCCTCCCATCACGCCCCTCCAAGGTCTCACTGTCGTTAAGCGTGAGCGTTGAAGTCCCCCAGCAGAACGAGGGAGTCCCCAGAAGGAGCACTCTCCAGCACCCCCTCTAAGGACTCCAAAAAGGGTGGATACTCTGAACTGCTGTTTGGACCATAGGCACAAACAACAGTCAGGATCCGTCCCCAAACCGAAAAGCGGAGGAGGCTACCCTCTCATTCACCGGCGTAAACTCCAGCGTGCAGGCAGCACCGAGCCGAGGGCAATAAGTATTGCCACCCCTGCCCGGCGCCTCTCACCAGTGGCAACTCCAGAGTGGCCATATTTCTGTAATTAAGGGATTTTTGTTTGGTTTTTTTTGGGGGGGGGCATTTGCATTGACCTCTCCTGACATATTTCTTGTATTTTTTTATTCAGTCTGGATTTTATGCCGTTATGCCGTTTCAACTAAAACTGAAACTAATGGATATTGTGAAACACCACTTAGCCATTGGTCTCCACACTTACGGCAGAAGGTGTGATTGCGCCAGTGGACGGTAACGCCCTCCTGAGCGCAGTGCCGGCTGTAGGCAGTGAGGACGGTGCAGTGACAGGCCCTCTGTGGAGCGCAGCCACAAACCTCCGACAGACAGAGGCGGAAATATGGTTCCCTCTCCACCACGTCATGACACCGCTGCAAAATCAGAGCGGTTAGGTGCATGCGTGACGAAAAGAGAGGAAGATGAGGTCACTTCTTGATCAAGATTTAACACATTCCATGCAAACTACCTGAAAGACGGGGCTGTGGATGACAGAGCAGACTGTCTCTGCGTACTGTCTCCTCTGGGTGTAAGTGGTGCAGGGGTCAGGTGGAGCTCCTCTCGGAAGAGTACAGTGCTCTCTTGTGAATTTACTTGTAAACAACGACACGCTGTTCTCCACGTCTCCATCTGGGGTGGTAAAGTCATCGTGCTGATTCCAGGTCAGCGTTCCACACAGGCCGCGCACCTTGAATACAGTATTTGAATTCACATTTTAGCTTACACAATTGACTCAAAATAGCACAAGAACACATTCTGTAGTTAAAATTTAATATTACGTACTACTACGTTAGGACTGAAAAGGAACCACATGGAGTGTGAAGGTCACCTTATTTGCAAAGCCAGGTTGCAGGGTGATGAGGGCCAAAGGTCCATCTAAGTGCCAGAGCAGTTGGGCTCCAAAAGTCTGGATGAGGAGAAATGAAGAGGAGGCCCTACGCACAACCAGGTCCCCCGTAACCACAGGCAATGGCTCCCTCAGGCCATTCAATGTCACTGTACCTGGAAGGAAGGGACAGAGAGAACATTCAACAAAAAGAATTCTCTCCATTCTCATGGATGGTTTACTGAACGGGCCAACCGGGCATAGGCCCAGGGGGGCCACACTGGCCTTCAACTGCAAAATGTCAAATCAAGATGGACCGATTGGGTAGAGATTTTAAATTACCATAAACAGATGCCAAAAAGCACAATGAGATACAAAGGAACAGCAAAGTGGCAATGCAACCATAAAGACACGAAAAAACATTTACAAAGAGAGACGAAACTACCAAAAAGACAGAAAATTCCCTCAAAGAGACATATAATTACTACAAAGAGACATAAGACCACAACCAGATGCATTAAAACTACAATACGATGCCATCTGACTACCAAGATACCTTTGACTACCAAACTGTAGCCAGTTCATTTTTGAGTCTGGGGGAACGTTTGTGCCAAATCATTGTTGAGTCCAAGTGGTTGTTTTTTCCCAAATTTGAAGAGATTCCCTCAAGGTGTTCATGAGATGTCACATTCACATGAATGGGATGGACGGACGGACAGATGGACAACCTGAAAACGTAATGCCTCCAGCCACAGCTATTACCAGCTCAGAAGGACAAAAACTTTGAGCATAAGGTAAGAATGGACCAAAACAGTAAAGATGTGGGATGTTAAATCAAAGCAATGAGCTGAAAGATGCTAAAGAAGGAAATACAGAGTCGGGTCATTTTTTTGCGAGTTTGACACTTCAGGTACTTATACATAAGTCATTTCAGCCATTATTTACTTTTTTTAAATACTCTGAAATACATTGTGAAGGTGACGAAGCTTTCTCCTAACCACAGATATGATGTGGAAAATGTTTGGGATGAAAACAACATAAAGACTCTTCACAGGAACGATTTCACAGGAATGATTTCATTTCTCTACAAATAGACAGATTTGCCAAAAATAATCTTCATGTTTAGTGTCCCAACATAACTAACTCACCAGTATCTGTGATGGTAACTGTGGTGCGGAGCGCTGTGACTGACATCTCCCTTAGACAACCCAGACCTCCTCTTCTTCCTCCCTCTCCTGCTGCACACTCTCCACAGCGCACACTCACCACCAGCTTCCTGTCAACAAAGTCCTGAACACACACAGAACATAAGCACACACACTTACACTAGTGCATCTTACAGTGTGTGTAACTGTGCATGGTTGCATTGATCTCACCTCCACAGCAGTGAAGAGACAGTCTCCTCCTTGAAGTGAATATCTCTTTTTGTCAAAGGTGGTCACTTGTAGCGCCCCCATCAGACTGCACTGGGCTGCACACTTCTCCCCAGTACACTGCCACTGGCCTGCTGTGCACACACTGGGAGGATTAAGAGTGAAAAAGTAAAAAGATGGATGGAGATTAAGAAAAAGAGGAATGGTAATAGCTGAAAGAGACATACAAAGATGAAAGAGAGAAAACACACAGAGTTTCCCCTTACCAAGTGTTGCACCTCTGCTGTATCCTGTCCCCTGACTTGTAGGTGCGTCTGCGATGGAAACAAGGACAGTTGTCTCTCTTCAGACACTGTCCCTGGTGAAGGTAGAGGCCCGGTGGACACTCACAGCCCCCCACACACTCCTCCCTGCACTGGCCCAAGGCTGCAGCAGACCCAGGGGGTTGAGGAGACACACAGGTGGGGGGACAGAAGGACACACAGTCTGAAAACACCTGACCTCTGGGACAGACACGACCTGGATAGACAGTAAAAGAAAGGACAAAACAAAGTCAAGTGGAACAGCAGAAGGTACAGGTCACAACACTGTAAGCTGAACAGGTATGTACTTTTGTTAGTCCCACTATCATCAAACTACTTAATGCTTTAAAGCCTGGGCAAATTGGCTTGATTACTTTCAAAAACTTGGAAAGAAGGCAATGAGCAAATAAAAAAAAATGACCCAGAAATCAGTCTTTTTGTAAATTTGTAGAGAAAAGAGAAAAAAAAATGCATGAAAATTACAAAAAAAAAACCAGATTAAAACATAACAACAGATTTAAAAAAATTAATTTGCTTAAATTTGTTTAAAGTGTATATAATAATTTAAAATATACAATTATGATAATTTTAAATAAAAATCTCTCCAAAAAGTTTCCATAGCTTTTTAAAAAATCATTCATTGACTGTATATGTGTGTCCATGAAGGAGACAATAAAGGCTATTCTTATCATATCTTATCTTATCTTAATGGTGGTTTAGCTTGGTTTAGATAGAAGACTATGATTGCCCACAGTTTAAAATTAACACATTCAACAGGACACTAAAATGGTTATATTTCATTACCACATAGAGTGGCTGTCCTCCACAGTATGATGACATGTTGCTGGGCACATTCTCGTACATAGCTGGCCAAGGTGTCACACACTGCTGGATCCCTCTCTGAGGGTGGCAGGCTACAGTACAGGTAGAGGCAGGTGTCTATGTACGCTGCTGGGTCCAACTGAAAGACACAAAGACACAAACTTATCACATGTAGTTATTTGACACTACACCAGCATCAAATTGCATGCAAGTAATGCGACTCAATTGAAGTCTCCAAAGTCAGAAGCGTAAAAAACTGCACATAATGGCTTTAAAGGAGCTGCATGTGACATCCAAAACATATCCATGACTTTGAGTCTAGTCTGATATTGTCTGCATACGCCTCTCAGCAGGGAGTCGACTGAGCCATCAGCTAGCAGCTAATGGTCCTAACAACCTGAGTGGTGCTAACAGCATGAGTGGTGCTAACAACAGCAACAGTGATGACAGAGCTAACAGTGCCAATGTAGGGGAAGAAATGGAGCCCAACATCAATATGACGTAAGAGACGTTAGACTCTTTCAAGTTGTGTGAACACAAATAATTACATATTTTTAACATCTAAATGTCGTTATTCTACATCAAGATGACGTTGGTATGAAGAGTTTGGAAGAGGTAACAACACAACTTCAAACCCATAAAATATAAATCCCAAACTTAGAATGACAACCTTCTGTCTGATATTTTCATTAAAAAAGAGTTATTTATATATTCCTCCTCTGTGAAAACTTAATAACATTATGTGGGTTAGGGTTAGGGTTAGGGTTAGTGTTGATAGTGTTGATACACCTCACATAATGACACCGAATATGTAATATTTCTAATGACACCGAAATGTCATCTGTCATCAGTGTTCTACATCAAATTGACAGTGACTTAAGATGATGTCCTGACACTGAATTATGGTTACCCGCTGTCACAATATGAATTCAACAAAATATCAGTTTGTGGCCAGCTGGGAAGGTGGGCATTATGCTTCCGGGACGATGTGTTATCTGTGGTGCCATGATTCAATTCTTTGTTGAGGACGCCATTAATTCGCTATATCTATGCATAGCAAATAGTAGTGTGCTGCTATATTAATGCTCTGAATGTTGCATACTGCTCCTTCAATCAACACAGATACACAGTGTGAGTTTCATGGGCTGACTGAGAGGCAGACCTTGTACGAATTAATGTTTACAATGATATACAGATCAGGCACAGGTATTAGGGAAATCTTTACACGATGCATAAACACAAAATGCAAACATGTATATATGCACGGCACTATATTATCATATAAATAGGGAGTGTAGTAATGGGTGACAAGTAAAGGCAGAGTGTTAGGCAATAAAGAAATTGCCTTATCTTCATTCATAAATTATTAACCAGAATTGTATGACACGTATTCATTAATTTCATTGTAAGATAAGGTCAGCGTGATTCAAAAGGTTTTTAAGGTGTTGCTACATGTAGGCTGAACTAAAACTAGCAATTAATCTTGCTACTGACAGTTGTTTTGTGATGCATTCCATGTAGTTATTACAGTTCACTAGTATACAGTCCGTGGCTCATATCATTCTAATCCATTTGTCGGAACTGCAATCACAATTGATACCTGCTAAATGATTTAATTTCAGGAGCATTTGGATTCACAGCTCATTACAGACTTGAGTTTTAAAGAAATTCTACTGAAGCATGTTTTTGTATCCACCAAGGGACTACCAGCAAATGTAAAACAGAGTTAACAAACACTGGTAATGCCATGTGACTGTTATATGTATTAGAGGTGTCTAACCCGATGGTGGCAGTGTGTAAAGGGGTCTTCCAGCAGTCGATGACACACTGACTCTGCCTGCCTGCGTATTGCAGTGTCTCCTGAGACATCACAGCTGTGACCGAGCTCAGCCGCATCGCTGCAGCCCTGAGGGAAGCATGGGACACAGAGAGAATCACTTAGTGGGGATGAATCCTGTAAAGGCATGTTTATTTTGAATACAGTAGAAATGTTTCTGCTTTCACACCATATATCATAAAGAAAAACAACAGTGGTAACGGAAAGCTATAATGGTGCAAAGAAAGTGAAATACTCATTCAATGCATTCAGTGCAGTACTTCATTCTGCTGGTCAGGAACTTTCCATGAGTTGCCAAAGCTTGCGGCATACTGGGACACAGTTCCACTCATTGTGGTGAAATCATCTATGGCACCAAGAAAGATGTTGGTTAATGATAAAATGCAAAGATGAGACATTCAAACTTTAAAGAGTTAGAGTTAACTAACGAACTCAAGAGAAAATTGGAAAAAATATACTACACTAGGCAGGTTTCCATTAACCCTCAAATTGTGCAAATTGAAATTGCAAATATTAAATACACCTGTTGGAAACACATCAATTTAAAAAAAAAGTTTTAACACTTGTATGATGTGGTATTTCAGGCAATTTTAAAAAGAAATATTTCACAAAACTGCAATGGAAAGACTTTTTTGGCTTTTATAGGTCACATGATACTTTGGCTATCCGCTTGTTGGTATGAACTGGCTCCCTCATGATGCATCCTGCACTAGAAGAGGTGTTATTGCATCGCAACTTCATCAACTTTTACAAAGCTGAGCAGATCATCCTGAAGTTTTAAATCCACAATTCCTCTGTGAAATCGTGGACTATCACCTCCCAGAAATCCATCAACGTAGCCGCTCTCACATATAAGGGGCTTCCATTATTGCTCACCTACATCACATTCAATTGGAAATAATGATGGCTAGTGCGGTGGCTGCAAGTGAAATAAACCTGCTAATGTTGTGAACATCCATCACCATGTTTCTTGAAATGTTAATGCCAGAGGAGAAGTTGCATAACATCACTCAACAGAAACCCAGTCATCTCGCAATTGTGTTTTATGGACATTTCGAAAATATTGCCTAAGTTTTGTGTGAATCTGCCATGGAAACCTGCCTACTGTGATTCTGAATGTGTGTTTGTATGCCTGTGTGCAATTGCATTTTTTGCATCTTTTGCATTTGTTGCACTTTGCGCACCGTCAGCATTGTTGTTGTAGACTCCACAGAGCCCCCTGGTGGCTGCCAGGTGTTCCGCGGTCACTGTCAGGTACACAGTGTTGGTCAGGTCAAACTTCACTCTCACTCCCAGGCCGCTCTCCACAAACACAAAGTCCCCAAGCCAATGAACGCTCACGCCTGTAAGAAATTTAAGAAATTATTTTGTTTGTTGCAAGCTTCTTCTCTGCTGCTAAATATTATTGATCAACAGCATTGAATTTTTTTAAGGTCAGTAAGTTATATTTCTAGTCAAGGTATAGAATGCTATCACCCAGTATGTCCATCCATCCATCCAATTACAATGAATATTTCGGAATCATGAGAAAATGTAAAAGTTTACCATTTTGGAAGAGTGGTTCTCCATTTGGAACTGGGAGATTGTTCAGCGTTAAGTTCTTGTGATGAATCGAAACCAAATCTAGACCCAGCATCATCCTAAGAGCCTGAAAATGAGGGCCACAGACACATCAACATGTACGGACAAAAACACTTGTAAGCAGATATTTGCATTACTGATTTTCTAACAAATGATGGCCTTTTTATTGCACATTAGTGAATTATAAGCAAAGCAACTGGTTAGGTTGTCTTTTAGTGGCACCCAACTAAGCTCCACAATGTCACTTTTGTTTATGTATTTTAAGTGCTGCTACATCATGGCTAATGGTGGCAAAACTCTAGGAAAGTAGGCACAAGAATATGCAGCAGTGTAATGTGCCATATTTCACACCTTGCTGCAGTCTCCTGTCCCGTCACAGACTGTGCTGATGTAGACTGCCCAGGTGCCATCAGTAGAGGAGGCCAGCAGGTACGTGCAGCTGCCCTGGAAGTGGAAGTGCTTCCTGTCAAAAGTGCGATAGTGAGCTCCACCCCAGGACATGCAGGTGGCCGAGCTCTGAGGCACCCTGGCACTACCCAGCAGACCGCCACGCACTAGAGGGGAGGACTGGGAGTCTACAGAGGGAGAGGTAGTGTGTGTAATTTCTCTGGTGATGTCATATGAAATACAGTGAGCAGCTGCACACTTCTCAGATTATTAAAGTTTAGTAAGAGAAAAATAAGAGAAAACAAATCAGTGCATGTTATTAATTAAACGACATCTAGAGCAGGTAGGTTCAGTGTGTGTTTGTGCATGTGTTTGCAGATGTGCATGGATGTTCTCTGACCAGGAAGGAGAGTGTAGGTGCAGGACAAACAGGTCTGGTCAGAGGCATTCCTCCAGCTCAGCCCCCACAGGCTGCTGCAGCACTGCTCCATGGGCATGAGAGAGGAGTTGTGAACTCCAGGGAACTCCTCACAGCTCCACGTAGAGTAACACTGCCCGCGCACACCCACACCTGGAAGGGGGAGGACGTAGAGAAAAGAGGAGTGAAAAAAATGGGACTGGACAATTCTGGTGTTGTCCCCGTCTTAGATGTTAACCCTTAAGACCTTGATCAACATCAGTTTTCTTGTACAGCGTTGAGATGCCTTTAGCAAGTATTTAAATCTTTAAAATGTAATTTCCTCTTCTTTCTTCTCAAAACTGTGGAAAAAAGCCATCTGCAACTTGGCATGAAAGAATGAGAGAGTTTGGATGGATTGATGGAAATGCAGAGGCCCTTGAATGTGGTCCAAGGGAGGGACTAAAACAGACTTTGTCACATTGTCACTCTAAATGAAGTACTAAATGAGCCATATTACTCAAAGAAATGTAGCAGCGTGTGACATTTCTACTTGTCTTAATGTTTTTTTTATTTTCCTGTGTTAATGTCAAGGTTAATGTCAGAGCCTGAAGCTTTAGGCTTATTTTGAAAAAGGATTGCAAATCGCTCTACCTGCTTTGAATGTATGGAAAAAAATATACCAATGATTTTACTTTTTTTTTCAAGATTCAAAACACAGCTCAAGCAAATGGGCTTGATTTCTTTTGAAAACACGCGAAGAAAGCAGTGAGTAACTTAAGAAGAAATGACCCCAAAATGAGCAAAACATTAGTAAAAAGTAGAAGTAAATTTCCTTAAAATTTTCAAGGTGTTGAACAGCATCATTACTACACAGGTTTGCCTTGGGTTGGTCACAATAATAGGACACTTTAAAATATGCAGTTTGTTGCAAGTTTTGAGGAAGCATGCCATTGGCACACAGAATGAGGAATGTCCACCTCAAGTCATCGAAGACCAGCCACCTGGACAGCTAATGCAACAGTTGGTTTGCACAACTGAAAAATTTCAGGACTAACTGTCAGAACTGCCCAAGGCACACCTGTGTGATAATTACAGTTTAATCAGCACCCTAATACGCCACACCTGTCAGGTGGATTATAGACTGTGTTGGCAAAGTGCTCACTAACACGGCTTAAAACAACTTTGTGAACAAAATTTGAGAGAAATCAGTCCTCTGTCTGCATAGAAATAGCATTAAATCTTTTTTGAACACATGAAAATTGGGACAAAAACAAAAGTCATGCAGTTATATTTTTTGTGCACTGTTTTGTTTTAGTGCCTGCACCTATTTTTCTACCTCATTCTCGTTAACCTGTGGTCTGAACTTACTACTCATGTCTGTAAGCTACTGTAGCTTCACTGTTGTCTGCCTGAACTATCTGCATTTTAGGATCTCACGCTTTGCTGCCGGTATTCATGAAAGACAAAATAAGTAAATCAATAACTAAACTTTGGAAAACATGTTTACAATATAAACAAAAAATATAACAAATAAAAAGTAAATATAATTTTGTTCTGCAGCTAAAGTCAGTTTGCTTTTTAAGCTTCACACTCTATATGAAAGCTAAGATTGTTTTTTTTGTTGATGATTTCACATACATTTCTATTTCCATTTCAAATCTGTCATATTTCAATGTATTGTCTCATTTCAAATGTAAAATTAGCATGATGCAACTTTGTTTCCTCACCCTCGGTGCAGCGTGGTCCTCCCCAGCCCTCACAGCACGCCCTCACTGTCTTGTTAACCATCTGCTTCTCCATCTCTGGGGGTCTGAAACCGACAGACACATCATGTTAAGCCCCCAAATGGCAACAAGTAATTTAATCAGACATGGCCAAAAAATAAGCTAAGTTAAAAACCAAACAAGAAAATGACCTTAAAAAGTGTCGAAAATGAAAACATATAAATGAATTAAATTTATTTAAGTATACATGTAAATATAGTCTTCTTGGTATTATTCCCTTTAAAAACATAATTTTCTAACAATCCTCCCCTCTTTTTGTAAACTAATTTTACGGGTAATTTTCTTTAATTTATCGCAAATTGTTGAGCATTTCTTGCTTAGTTGGTTTTTCTCCCTATGTTTTTGGAAAAGATCTGATTTGCTCAGGTGTTAAAAGGTTAAAAGTCATTACATAATTAATAATGTATTACTGTGAACTAAGGGTATACAAGGGAGTACAAAATCTTAAATATTGGCCAGTATCCCATTTACAACATGTTACCCTTTAATGTTCATTTGATTCTGTTGTGCCTTCCTGAGTAAAATATGTACCCCAGCTGACCAAAGTACATTACAAGTCACCTGAGGCATTGTTTTGAGAAATGTTTCACTTTATAAAGGCATCAAAAATTGCTCTGGATTACAGCACCAGGAGGGTGTGAACATGTGCAAATATTTGAGGATGTCTTTTTCATTTTATCAACATGTGACAACACCCAGAATAATTCTGTTTACCAGCAACTCTTATAATAAGATTAAGTGACCGGCCAACAGAGTGACAATGACTCAGCTTTTTACTCACTTGTACAAGAAACAGGATGCTCTGGGACCCTGTTGTTTGTAGTACAGTGCGATGCCGTCATCGCCCCCATGCTTGACTCGCATCCTGTCCACATCCAGCCTCCAGCCCTGGGTGTTGTACTGGTACACCTCAGAACAGCTCACTTCAAGCTGCAGACGCGGGGATAGGACTCGCTCCACTCTCTCCTCCACTGTGTGTTCACACCAGTGTCTGAGGCAAGATACACAGATCCAGTGTCCTCTGTAGTACTTCATTTTTAATTGTTAGACTTGATTCAATGTCCCAAATTCTTTTCTTTTGCAAAGTGCTTTGACAAAACAAAGCAAAAGCAGAAATGGGAAATATAGAAGGCAATACAACAGAAAGCCAAACAGTGCTGCGAGCAAGACGAAACTTTAAACTTAGGATAAAATTAAGATTAAAATTAAAATTAAAACAAGAGGACAAATAATGCAAGATGCAGGATGCATAATGTCAATATAAAAAATAATTCAAACAATTAGACCAAAATAAACAAAAGTAATAAAACCATAAATAAAGGGAAATAAAATAAATTTAAAAAAAAATAAATAGGTAAAATAAATAAAAATAAACAATCAAGAGAGAACAACTAAATTGAGACCTTCAAAAAGTGGTGTTGTGACTGGTCTCAAGACCAGGACCGACCTCAACTACTACAACAATGATGAAACTGAATGGTTCAGGAAGTCAGGGCACTCTACAAAAGACTGCACTTTAAACTTTGTCTCTGCTGCTGTATTGCACATAACACATTACCTCATACAAATTAAAAAACCTGCATTTTTTACACGCACCGCAATGCACCATATTGCACATATATAAATATGTATA
The DNA here is from genome assembly GCF_026936395.1 of Plectropomus leopardus. Taxonomy (NCBI): domain Eukaryota; kingdom Metazoa; phylum Chordata; class Actinopteri; order Perciformes; family Serranidae; genus Plectropomus; species Plectropomus leopardus. The sequence continues at coordinate 4,896,586 of NC_142196.1, forward strand.
TAGCATATGTAGGTATGTATAAACATGTCTATATTTTCTTCTTTCTATAGCCTGATTATATAATTATATATAGATATATCAATTCCAATTCCTGCAATTTCAATTCCTGTATGTCAGACATGTCAGAATTGACAATAAAGCTGACTTGGCTTGACTTTGACTTTTGTGTATGGAGAAGCATTACGCTATAATGCATTTACAATGGCTTTAACCAGGTTATTCAGTGGTCTAACAGTGATTTACACAGACAGGTAAATCGTATTTGTAACATTTTATCGTTCTCACCTTTTCTTGTCTACAGAGTGTGCTTATTTTAATCATGCTCACCCCATTCCCATCACTGTCTGCAGTCCAAGCAGAGTCAGTAGTAGTATCTCCATGGCTCTCTCCTGAATGTTTGTGCTTACAAGTCCTGTAGAAAAGTTTGTATGTAACTTTTTTTCACATTCATAATTTCTAATTAAACATCACAATCAGTTTAAAATCATTAAATTTGCCTTGAAGGCTCAAAAGTAAAATTCAACTGGCAGCTGAATAAATTCTTCCTGACATTTCACAATAAAAGTCTGGCAGGTTTACAGCCTATTGGTGGACTTTAACCAATTAGATGATTGATTATAATGCACTGTCACTGTGAGTTATCAAATGGGTCCACATCAAATTTCTTGAACGTATATTCATTTTTATGATCGGATCGTCCTGATATAATTAACAAAAGGTGCACTCACCTTTGAAGTGCTTTTGTGAAAGCTTTGCCATTGAAAGTCCTTGGCTTGTTATTCAAAAGTTTTTGTAGTTTTTATGTCCTTTTTTCTGTCATTGTTTTTCTTGTTTCGTCCGACAGAATGTGATACACTCCTCAGTGACACTTTATGGGGGAGTGGAGCCCCAGATGCAGGGTTTTAAATGCGGGGGGTGACTCACGGGATGTACAGTAGCATCTGAACTTGCTGCCATTGGATATAAGTGGCACGGTCACAGCTGGGAGGACAGGCATTGGCCACCGGACCCGTGACGGACACATCCACTGACCTCGCCCCGTCAAACATTACAGAACGCTGTAGGTGATGGTGGGGGTGGTGGAGCCTCAGCCACAGAATAAAGAGATGTTTGTCAGAGCCTAATCCTGTAAAGAGAGGCGTTTCGGGAAGGATGATGGGGGCATTTATTTAATGAAGCGTGTCAACAGACATGAGACTGAAGGCTTTTAGACTCACCAATATCCCAAGTCTGACCTCTTGACCCTGGAGCGAGGAGGCTCAAACACAGCTGTCACCAGTACACCTTCATTGAGCCCAGAGGAGAGGACGGAGAAGCAATAGTACTCATGTCACAAGAGTTAGCTTTAATTCTATAAGCCAGGGGCTGAAAGAAAGACAGAGAGAGGACACCCGACAACATTTATTTTATGAAATTGAGATGCATATTAAACTGTGCCTACATTAACATGTAGGGCAGCCTAAAGTGCCATGTAGCCTATAGAGTGCCCCATAGGTGACGTTTTTTGCAGGCCAACCCGGAAGCTAACATCGTCCCTAGTCTCTCGTCAAAACGCCTATGGGATTTTTCCACTGGATTTAAGATTATTGCAGAAAACAAGCTCTCTTGTAAACAAATGTTTATGTTCAGCAAGATGATCTTCACAAATGAACATCACTTTCAGGATTTTTCAAATGTAATCAACAGAAGTTAAAAGCTATTGTTGGACTACTAGGAGCTACCCGGCCATTGCGTTGCCATTGCTATGAGGCTGTAAAGCCGTGTTCAGTGTGGCTCGATGTGATGACGTTTTGCAGTCTTATTTAGCCACTTTTTAGCAATCACCTTTTGTAAGACACACAGAAGCTTCAAAGTTCGCCAGTGGGATATTTACCTACACTTTTTATGATGTAGATCAAAACGTGAAGGTCTCTTTAACTTGTGTTTACCACAGACATGCTGTAATTTCAGGCTTCTAACCAAAAAATATTCAAAAAACACACTGACTCTGAGATGAGGAAATCAAAGGTGCCAAAAGGCTAATTCATTGCTGGGTTTTAACTCATTACTGAGGTACTCTAATAACATAACTTTTTATGGGGTATTCAATACTAATGTCAAAGGCAGAGTGAATCCTCAGTTCAACTGTATCTGTGGATGACTTACTTAGTGCGATGTCCTACCTTAGCGAGTGGGATTTGGGTCTTGTCTATCTTTCTTGCAGTTTGCTGCTAACTAATCAGCAGCTGTAGCATGGCTAGGTGTGTTAGCCTCACCCTCTGCACTTTTGTTGGTTTCTCATGTGGACAGTGTGTCAAGAGTCTCTTTCTTGAAGAGTTACAAAATGGTCCATTGTGGTTCACAACAATGTCCTTACACTTGGAATAATATTATCTTACAGCTAATCTGTCTATACATCAATAGCATGCAGCTGTTAGCTAACTACCCCAATGTTATACGTGTCGAGTGAAGTGTGTTAGCTAGATCACGTGATCGCACAAGGATTCATGGCTAATAGTAATCCTATCATTACCCCTTGAAAACCTGGGCAAATTGGCTTGATTTATTTCAAAAACATGGAAAGAGGACAATGAGAAATTTTAAAAATAGTTCAAAAATTTGCAAGAAATTAGTAAAAAGTACAAGACAATTAACAGAAAATTAGCACAAAAAACAATGGTAAATTAAACAAAACAACAACAAAATTACCTTGAAAGGTTCTTAAAAACTGAAATAATTTTAAATATAGAATTATAATAATTCAAAATATACTTTTCTGGACATTTTCTCCAAACTTTTATAGATATAGTTTTCTAAATCTACTAATTTCTTGCAATTTACATAACATTTCTTTCCAAGTTGCTCATTCATCATGGGTAAAAACAATTTGCTTGGAGTTCAGAGGTTTAAATACTTTCAGGGGGTTAACGGTGTATTGTAAATTAAATGGTTTTGTTTTCCTTTTTATGAATAGGCTTTTTATGAATATTTTTTTGCTAATAATGTGTTGGAATGATAATAATGTATTTTTTTAGACATACTTTATTTTTTGAGAATATAAAACATCTTAAATTAAAACTTAACAATAATTTGTAATTCTTAGGACCCCAAAGGAGTCACAGACCCCTTGTTGAAGCAAACAATGTGTCATAATTGACTTCCAAGCAAACTGTGGAGCCCTGGAGACATTGTGTGTCTTGATAGAGATAGCAATGAGCTGGGTCACTTTGTTAGTTAACTGCTTTGTCACCATTTATTGGAAGAAAGGGTCAGAGAAGGGTGGATAGAGAAACAGAGGAAGATCCTATATGGGCCTTATAATCCAAAGCAGTCTCTGAGTCTCTGTGGGCCCTCCATCCTTGCTCTCTGGATCTATGTCTCTCTCACACACCTTTTTTTTATTTCCCTTTCCTTTCTTTTTTAGAAAACTGATTTCCCTTTCTTGGGGTAAAGTCATGAATGTGTACATTGGTGATCCAGTAGTATACGTAGACATTCAATGGACTGTGTTTAGAGATGTGTGTATTTGGTTATAAACCAGAGTATTGGATGAATTGAACGTTGACCTATGTTGGTGCTAAATAAAAAAGTCTGGGAATTACCAAAGTGATCAGATTTCATCCTGTGGGATGCATGAAAATGTGTGCCAAATGTCATGGTAATCCATCTGATAGTTGCAGAGACAATTCCCCAAAATCACAAAAAGGAAAAGTCAGGTGATTATCAAGGTCAATAGGATTCATCCTTTGGAGACCATGAATGCACCAAACCACAACATACTATCACATCAATCACACTTCTGACAGTAAAAGTACGACACCAATAAGAGCTAAAAAATAAAATAAAATGAAATAAATGAAACATTCCTGCCACATCATTTAATCCATGCACACATGGGTGTTCTTTAAATGTAGTACTTTTTCTTAAGAAAGATTAGTATTGATGCCAAACAAGCCTCATATAATATATAAAAAGAATACAATGTTCAGTTGAATGAAGAAGGGAAACTCACTCTAAGACTTAAAGCTTTCGCTTTCTTCCTCACAAAACCTATCATAGAGGAGCCATTTCTAATGAACCACATATCTCTAACAAAGTCAATCTGTGATCAGATCTGCTCTATCTCTCACTGCTTTTAAATCAGAGCTATAAAAAAACTTTTATTTTTTATTAAATCTAAATTTGCAGGATTTATTCATATCTTGCACTGCCTTGAGTTCATTTTTAATGCCTTTTGCAATATCTTATGTAAAGCAATTTAGATTGCCCTAAAGGTGCCAAACAAATAAACTTGCCTTGCCTCCTGAACCTGATATTTCATCATGTTTACAACCCACTGTTGACCAATCAGCCTCCGTCACTGCAAAGTAGGTGGTTAAATATAAGCAGCAGCCCACTGATTCATGTTTCCATAAGAACGATCTTAGATTGCTGAGGCAGGAGGATTGGACTGATCAACCTTGTTTTACAAACTGCTCGAAGCAGAAGGACAACTACAGGTACAGTAGCTTGCTCCGTTTCTTTTGTCATTATTCAGAGGTGCAAGAGTTTCTCAAGGAAGCATGGGAGCATGCAGTTTATTTCCTGAGTGTGCAGCAAAGACAGTGAAGGAAGATCTGAGAGAGGGACAGTGTTGACTGCAAATGTCAGAGGCTGATACATACCACTTGTGCTCCTGTGGAGAAGTAGAGGAGAGACTAATAAGTAAAAAGCAAAGAGAGCAAAGGGAACGAGCAACAATTGCTTATCCAGCTGTAAAGAGAAGAACAGGAAGAAAGAAAGATGGGCCAAGTGTTTCCTTGGAATTCTGCATGACAGGTTAACTGGGGTTATGATGCTTTAGGCTATACGATAGCTTGCTTCTTTACTAAATTCATGTTGTTTTTTTCTCACTATGTTACAGCCATGAGGCTTCTCTGTCTACTGCAGCTGGTCTGCTTGACTGTTTGTAGTGCTTCCAGATCAAGAGACTGGGCTCATCATGGTGCCCCAATGTTCGCCGATCTCACAGCGCGTGAGATGAAAGCTGTCAGGGCTTATCTGCATGGTATTCCAGAGATGGGGCTCACTGATGCTCGTAGCAAGACTCTGATGAAGAACAGCATCATGCTGATGGAACTCCATCTGCCAAGGAAGCATGAAGCCCTGAGAGCTCTGGACCGCGGGCAGGCCAAACCCCAACGTGAAGCTCGTGTGATCGTCCAGTTTGGGAACCAGACCAAACCCAACATCACTGAGTACATTGTCAGTCCTCTGCCATCCCCAAAGACCCACAGAGTTAAGACATTCAAGGGGGATAGGCCTATCCACTTTGAGGCGAGGCCCATTACTGCTGCAGAGTATGAGCATATAAATAATATGCTTGGGAAAATCGCAACAAAAGCTCACAAGCTCCTGTTTGAGACCACAGGAGGGTTTTCTTTTAATAACTGCTCTGACCGCTGCCTGACGTTCTCAGATGTAGGTCCCCGTGGGCTGGGTTCAGGTGAGAGGAGAACCTGGATCATATTACAGAAGTTTGTGGAGGGTTATTTCATCCACCCCATTGGGTTTGAGATACTGATCAATCACAAGGACCTGGATCCAGAAAAGTGGACAGTTGAGAAGGTCTGGTACAACAGCATGTACTTCGACAGTGTTGAGGAACTGGTAGAAAAATATGAATCAGGAGAGGTGGAGAAGTTGAAACTGCCCGATCATGACGACAATGACCACTACTCCACCTACATCCCCCGGGGTCACACCAACACACCCACTAATATCCATGGGCCAAAGCTTGTTGAGCCTCAGGGGCCTCGCTATCATGTTGATCGCAACTTTGTTGAATATGCCGGATGGTCTTTCGCCTACCGAGTCCGCTCAACAGCTGGAATTCAAATCTTTGACCTCCGTTTTAATGGAGAAAGGATTGCCTATGAGATCGGCCTCCAAGAAGCTATTGCCTTCTATTCTGGTGATACTCCTGCAGCCATGCAAACAAAGTACATCGATGCTGGCTGGGCAATGGGCAGCTCAACCTTCGAGCTGGCACCTGGAATTGACTGTCCAGAATTTGCCAGCTTTTTTGATCTATACCACTACTTTGACACAGACAAGCCTGTACGCCACCAAAATGCACTCTGTATTTTTGAGATGACCACTGCTATGCCTTTGAGAAGGCATTTCAACTCTGACTTCAAGGGCGGATACAACTTCTTTGGAGGGCTTGAAAACACTGTTCTGGTGTTGCGGACAGCCTCAACGGTCTATAACTATGATTACATCTGGGACTATGTTTTCTACCAGAATGGGGTGGCGGAGGTCAAGGTCAGCGCTACCGGATACATCCACTCCACTTTCTTCACACCTAACGGACTTAACTACGGTAACAGGGTGTACAACTATGTGCTGGGTAACCTCCACACACACCTCATCCATTATAAAGTGGATCTGGATATTGCTGGTAAGTACAGTTGTACAATTAGCACATTTTTTAAGATCAATTTTAAAGCAGCAACTCTTTATTGACAAAAAAAATAAAAATAAAATTCAAGATTTGTAAAAAACCCAGTCCACTATCCCATGAATTGCAGCCATATTGGATGATTGTGTACCTAACAATTTATGTCCGGTGTAACATGGACCAAGGTGGAAAGTAAGGGTATAATGTATCAGACTCAGATAGGAGACCAGAGTTTACGTCTTGTCATGCCCTATCATAACAACAATCGTTCCTCAAATACAAGAATTATAGTTTGTCAACCCCCTTAACCATGATATATTTGCCATAACAACAATCATTTCCCATATCATAGATGCCATGTGCAGATATTGTTGTGATCATAACTGAATCACTTTGGTGGTTAAACTAGTCCAGTGTTTTGAAGAATCCCCTAGTATGGATCTTCTTGTTTGGCCATAGAATTGAGAAAATAAACAAAAACATCATACAATATTTTACAGACAGTGGGTTACATATACACCCCCACTGTGGGTTTTTAAGGAAAAATGGTAACTTATCATTCCTTTTACACCAATTATCAAACCTTGTGTTTATTGTATTTTGAAGCTGTGAAGGCTGTAAAATTAGGTGAAAGAAAGGGCAGACAGAAACATTAACTTTGAGTCTTTTATTGATGCCAATCCAGATACAGCGGTCTTGACTTTACCCTGTCATAAAAATAGTCTTGGTTTAGCCTATTGAGCCCGCAAGACTGTTTTGTTTTTTTAAAATGTGTGATCAAGGCTTTCTGTGATCAAGGCTATGTGCCAAACAAAATTCACTAACATAAGCTGAGGAATGGAGACTTCTGACGTAAAAGTAAATTTACTGTACAGTGTCTCAATAGATCGTATATACCTTGACATCTAACCTTTCCTGACATCTCTTTGCATTCAATGTGACACAGGTCGGGAGAACAGCTTTGAGACGATAGATCTGAAATTCGTCAACTTCACAAACCCCTGGAGCCCAAAGAATTTCGTCGTCCAGTCCAAACTCCACAGGACAGAGCAGAAGACCGAGCGAGCTGCCGCTTTCCGCTTCGGCAAAAAGTTTCCACGTTATGTGCACTTTTACAACCCCAATGAGAAAAATAAGTGGGGACACCAGAAAGGTTATCGTATTCAGTTTAACTCACATGCCGACAGTGTGCTTCCAAGAGGCTGGAAAGAAGAAAATGGCATCAGCTGGTCGAGGTAATAAAATATTTTCCCTTATCTTGCTAAAAAAAATCTAAGATGTAGGGTAAAACATATGCCATGTTTTTATGGTTGCCACCATTCCATCCGTATTCTCCATCATCTTATACACATTTACACCAAATTTTGTCAAATTTATTCCCTGTACCTCACTGGAAAGAGCAGTCTGGGGAAAGATACAGCTTTGAAAATATTCCAAATATGGCGTAAACATAAACTGATACTGATTTTTTCTGTTTTTAGATTGCTAAAAACTAAACAATCGAGGCAACATTTACTCAATGCCCCATCAGGATTTTCTACTTACTGTAAAGAAACACTGTAATTAGCTCTATTTGGCAAAACTAGAATAACAAAGGCCTTCTTTTGCAATGACTACTTCACAGACTGCCTGTGGTGTTGTTACTATGTATGAATTCTTTATCTGTCAGGTGATATAAACAACTGACTGAACAGGAAACTTTCTTTTTGCAGGTATCCTCTGGCTGTGACCCGTCATAAAGATAGTGAAGCCACGAGCAGCAGCATTTACACCCAGAATGATCCCTGGGAGCCCACTGTGTCCTTTGAGGACTACATCCGCAATAATGAAGACATAGTCAACCAGGTACAGTGTTGGAAATTCTGTCTACAATGCACAACAGAATTTTTTTCCAAAATGTTGAACTTTTCCACTGAAAAATTCAACACACCCTGTTTCAATTTTTTAATGAGATTATTTCACACTATGATTTTTTTCCAAACACAGGAATGCTAATGAATGCTGTTAACAAGTACAGATAACTTGAAAATCAGTAAAATAAAGAACCTCAAGTATCTTACCATATCATCCTATGATCACCACTAACCTTGGTAGCATTTTCGTGAATAATTCGGCTCTGTTATGAGATTTGGAGGGGTTAGTAATGATTAACAAACAAAAGATATGCATAGTCCCTTTTTAACTTGTGCAAGGCGTCACAGTTCACTAATGGACAGCATCCTTTGTGATGTTTCAAATGGATTCTCAGAAATGTGGTTTACATTTCGGGGGTGGGGGTGTTTTTCTGTGAGATTACGTCACCAGACTAAGTTTGCTTTTCCTTGGAGAATCTGTTCAGTTCTGGTCACTCACCATCACGGTGACTCACGAATGCTGACATTTTCTCCTGTTTGCACTTTTAAGTAGATAAAACCACCTCTAATGTGTCCTATTCTAAAAGTTCTAATGTAATGTTTGCCCTCCTGTGTGCAGGACCTGGTAGCCTGGGTGACAGTGGGCTTCCTGCATGTGCCTCACTCAGAAGACATCCCCAACACGGCAACACCTGGCAACGCAGTCGGCTTCTTCCTCCGACCTTTCAACTTTTTTGACGAAGACCCTTCGTTGGCATCCAGAAGCACTATCATTATCCGGCCTGGACAGGACGGCAAGCCCAAGGTCCAGAGATGGACGCCTGAGGTCATAGGTCACTGTGTGACAGACAAGCCATTCCACTACAATGGCAGCTATGTTGGAGTCTAATTGTGTGTTTTTGGGTTTCCCCAAAAGTATTTTTGCTCATATATCATATTAAGTAAATTGCACAATGAGTATTTAATATTAATAACAATCACTTGTAGTACATATGGTCAGATTTATCACATGTAATATCTTCTAATGAGAATTGTTTGCAATATTTACATTTCTGAAAGAAACCCAAATTATGTAATTATAAAATTTAAATAAAATAATGAACATTGAAAAAATGAGAAAACTGATTAATTGATTTGTTTTCATAAATGAGCCTGTCATAGCTGGTCATATATATCATTCAGCTGCAGACTCTACACATTGCTCTAACATTTTGACCAGCATGAATTGCATGCATTTCTCCACCTCACCATGGATACATAACCCAGATCAGATATGTTATTTTAAAACTTATTTCTTTCAAAAACATAGGAAGAAGGTAATGAGCAGCAACATGACCCAAAAATTAACAACAAATAAGTAAAAAGACTGAAGAAGTGCTTAATTTTTAACTTTTCAAGACATTTTCTCAAGTGTTTTTTTTTATCTATTTTTTTCGCAGTTTTTAGGATATTTCTTTTCAAGTTTCTTGTTGTTTTTTTGCTACGTTTTTGTAAGAAATCGAACCAATTTACCTGAGTTAAAATGTTTAAATATGTGTGAAAGGTGTTTGAAAGCAGAAGAAGCAAAGTGCTGTCGCTCTAGGTTTCAAAGGGTTGAATCTTAATCTTAAAGATACCACTACATTAAATCAAACCACACATGTAACCTGGCAGGGGGAGGGGAGGCAGAGTGGGGCCTTGGGAGCTCCTCTAATCCCGTGTTGGGTTTCCATGGCTGAGGTTTAGCAGCAGCGAGCATCCAGGATGCAGGATGCTCTGCATCCGCCCTGCTTGTGGTAAACTTCTGTCCCTCAGCATGCTGCGCTCGGCCCCATGGTGGGAATGTTTTTCCTGGAAAGACAACAGGCCTTACAGAGCAAACAGCCTGACTCCGGATCCTTCCCCGCAAACAGTCCAGGATACCACCTCGCTGCCCCATCGCCCCTGGAAACCTAACTTTACATACAATGTACAGAATATCAATAACAGCACACGGAGCTGCTTTGTCTGCTGCTTGTTTCACGCATTCCTAACATAGCAAATTCACTTTACAGTTCTCAGCCTAAAGGTAAAAAAGCCAAATAAATCCCAATGTTTTCATCATAGGTTTTTGAAACTTTTCTGCATATATTTTCTGTAATAAACACATAAGCCAGAAAACATAATATAGGCCAACTGCTGAAAAGAAAGTGGATTTTGCATTGGCAATGTTGGTTTGTTTGATGGGTAAATAATGAGTGTTTTTGGAGTAGAGGAAAAGGAATCCAGCCAGCAACTGTTGTCAGGATTTTCCCAGTCTAAAAGCCCTTTTTATAAGTGTGTGCTGATGTTTTACAGTGTGCACGGTAAAAGAGGGATAGTATGAGAGCTATGCACGCATGACTGAATGGACAGCGTCAATGAAGAGGACAAAAAAAACAATGTGAATTGGGTAACAAGCATTCCTATAGCTATTCCCATGGCGATGACGGGTCTGACGTCACATCAGACAAACTATAGGAACACACAGTGTATCATTTCCAACCTGCCACGAGTTTGTTCTGCTTGTACAAAAACATTCAAACAACAATACGAAATTTTATTTCGCTCATGCCCATAAATCATTAATTTGGTTCTCGTAATCTTTCTGTAGCTTTCTGGGCAGTTTGAAATGGATGAGAAATACGGTTATAAGTACCCAAAATATAAAACTGAATACTTTCAGTACATATGAGTTTTACAATATAGCACAACACTCACACACATTCAGCAAGTGTCAGTCAGACAGTGGAACACAAATTAGACATTGAGATGTAAAGATACCAATAAATAAACCAGAGCACGAAAGGCAATCTGCCATGAACATAATGTCACAAACATTATTTTTCTGTTTTTTTTTTTCATTACTATGACTTATGTTTCTAGTGTAAAGGGTAAGAAGCTATTACACAAGAAGCCTGTGATCTTAAATGGTAATGTGCTGCCACCTAGTGGTTTCTTGAGTAACTGTTTGGTCTCAATCATCAGTTGGTGTGTAGTATCCATCACTCTAGTTGAGGCAGACATATGGCAGAAATGTACAAAGCATTTTTTACTTATTTTTCAAACTTAAACTACAAATTCCAAGGCACACTGTTTAGTAAAAGTTAAAAAGCCTTTAATAAATGGGCTTGACACCAGGGCAGGGAATGTAAAAACAAGTGGCAGCTCACAGATATACCACGGCTGATGTCAGGTGCGAGGAAATCAGAGAAGCACTAGATGATTTTCACAGGGGCAATCAATGGAGTGAGTGAGCACACACTCAGGTCAACTCCAACAAAGCACCGGTATACTCAAAAGCAGCTGGTCTTGAGCATGTCCTCTGTGTAGCGGTATCTGACACCGAGGGCCACTAACCAATTAAATTTGACGTGTTGGGACTGAGACCTGGTGTACCATGCAAGAGGGGTCGAATGAAAAACACAATCAAGTTGCATCAAGTTACACTTTCTGTTAACCCTTTGAAACCTGGATTGACATCACTTTTTTTGTGCTGCGTTGAGATGCCTGTACAAGTATTCAAACCTTTGAACATCTTCTTTTCAAATCATGGGGAAAAGGCAACAAGCAACTTGGCAAGAAATGTTCTGAAAAATTAGTAGATTTGTAAAATTATCTAATAAAAGCTAGGGAAAGCATCCAAGAAAACTATATTTATAATTATCATAATTATATATTTGAAAATATTTCACTGATTTCTTTTATTATTATTAAGTCCTTTTTTCGGGTAATTTTCTGGGGGGTTTTTTTGGGGGGGGGGGTGCCTTTTTTGATAATTCTTTAGATGATTTTCTTTTTTTTTTTGCAAATGTTTGGGTGATTTCTCCTAGAGTAAATTGTGTTCGCTCAGGATTCTAAGGGTTAAACTTTGCTACATTTGAATGGGAATCTGGATGAATTTATTTAAAACATTCTTTTTTTAAATATTTAGCAATATATTGCTGTTGTTATTTTAATGTTCAGACCAAATTTGGAGGGTTTCTCGTTGCATCTCATTAGTGTAAATGCTCACACACACCCTGTGAAGGTTATAGTCTTCAAAGCATTTTGCTGCAGCCTGAGGACCACAGTAACCATGTCTGGATATAAGGGAGCAAACCTCTCACACATAGCCTGTTGATTTAGCATCCTTCCTTCCTTTCTTTGCTTTAATCATCCATCTGCTATCATCAAAAGATGATTAACCCCCATTCATTTAAGCCATTGTGTGAATCCACACGGTGTGACTTGGTTATGGAAATGTCACATATGATTGAATGATGTAATAGTTCAACACTACATCCTGTTTGAGATCCTCTAAGTCCCGGCTATGAATATCATGTGATAATGACTCAGAAAAACAGCAGAGAATTTCCAGTGGTGTAAAATAGAACAGTGTGACAGTAAACACATTTGCACTGAGGGAATGTATTACTGGGCCAGATATCCAGCAGCTGAGGCAAGCTTGAGCCTGTGTTTCCTGCTTCACATATCACATCCTTTTTCCACACACGTCATTATATTGCAAAAAAATATTGTCACATTGGGTTAAGCTTAAATACACTGACTCTGAATCCAGCACTTTTTATTCTGGCATAATTACTGACATTATATCAGATAATAATTTTATCTATTTTTTAAAGCTGCACTAATTAAAATGTTTAAATGAATAATGGAACAAAAACCAAAAAATTATCAATCGCTTCTGCAGTTCCCTGAAGCTCAAACAAGCATTAAGATCATAGGTAAACCACCAAAAATCATGCAAAAACTTACCTTAAACAAGCTGGTCAACCAGCTTAACCATTTTAAACTGGTCAAGCTGTTTTTGTCAGCACCGAATAAACTAGTAGTTCTGCTACTATGATTTCTACTACCACTGCTACTAGTAGCAGTATTAATACAACTATTTCTACACTACTCCTACTACTACCAGTAGTACTACAACTACTTCTAGTACTGCTACTACTATTACTTCTAGTAGTAGTACGACGCCAACTACCCCTGTTATTACTATGACTACTGTTACTCCTACCATTACAGCTACTACTAGTAGTTGTGTTAGAACTACTTCTTCTATAAATACCACAACTTCTAATACTACTACCACTACTGCCACTACTACTGCTAGTGCTTCTAATGCCACTATTACTACTCCTACTATTACTACTCCTAGAAGTAAGAAAATTACTGCCACTTCTTCTAGTAGCACTACAACAACAGCAACTACTACTACTGCTACTAATGCTTCTAGTATCACTTTTCTGTACATTTTTGATCGACTACAACCTTTGTCACCTTTTTACCATTTATTTCAAAGCACATATGCACAAGCACACGATGCAGACAAGGGTGTCATTTTGTTTCAATAATGAGGGTGGACATAGTGTATATTAAATTTGTTTTTTTGGGGTCCTCCCCCAGGATTCTTTGTGTATCAAACTTAATTTCCTGTAGTCTTGTGAAGTTTTTTGGCATCAATTTACTTTGGAAATCTATTTATTTATTTAAAGGAAGACACAAAGTTGAGGCAGTATGACAGTTTAGAATGAAATGGAAAATAATGCAGTAAGACTAAAGCATTCTGTAAAATACTTATTATAGGCTACAGTAGATCAACTTTTCTCGTTTTATGTTGTCTCTGCTAACACACAACTTGGATGGCGCTGATCCATGTGCACTTTGTATTTAAACAACACAATGAAAAAATCAATTTTATAATTACCTGCGAAGTACAGAAAAATAAAATCTATGAAAATGTATTTTGTTCAGCTCTGACCGTCACTTTACGTCGGATCCTTATTGATCCTGCTGTCGATGTAAATTGGTCTAATTAATGAAGTTACCGGTGCTGCGCCACGTGCGTAAAATACGCACAGCGCTTCTGTCAATTCGGAGACGCACATATCGATCCAGCGTCAAAAATTCAACAAACACAAAAAGAAGAATGAAATAAATACACACAATTTCAGTGAACCAACACGCTCAATGATGGAACAACTTAACAATTACAGAAGCTGCCTAAATACATTAAAATTGAAATCTGATGCGCAAATTCTAAGTGTTTTGGAGCAAAGGAAAAGAGACCAACCTTAACAGTTAGATTACGGCAACTCTGACATCGGTAAAACCGAACATATTTTATGTACAGTTTGTGATAAAACAGGTTCATATGAGGCTGCAGTTGGCCCATATCTCTCAAATATTTACAAAAACAAAAACAAATCCCACAATTAATCCTCGGTGTTCATCAGACTGAAAGCAAACCTCCTTCAGAGCGAGGATGCAGTCAGGTGAGCAGGCCACATTTCTACATTAGTTCTTTATGGACCTGATCTGAGGTGTTTTGCAAGTTAATTAAATAAAACTTTATATCACAGAGGTGACTGACGCACGTGCACACAGTGCGCCTTGACGTGGAGGATTCAATGGTTGTTAAGTTCGGTGCATCTTTATTTCAAACCAAAACAACCATCAGATTATTCCAGAAAAAGTTTCAACTTTCTCAAAAACAGCTTTCACTCGACGATTTCTCCTGAGAAATTGCATCCTGAGAGGTCTAAAGACTCCCAGAAAGTCACTGAAAGCCACTCAACTCACTTCCATGATGGAAACTGTAAGATTCAAACATTCTGACCGTCTTTTTATGTGTTTAATCGTCGATTAAAACATTGCTAACAGGCTAATTTTCTAACAACAGCCACCTAATAGCCTAGTAATATAAAAAAAGTTGAAATCAAAATATCAAATTTCTTGATTTGCATGAAAATATGACATTTCTTTTAATTGCAATTTCAAAAACCTGAATTTAAATATATATTCTTCAATTTTTAAAAATTCAGATCCACAATTTAATGTATTAGATTTTTTTTTTCTTTTTTTTTAAATGTACAGATTTTTTTTAACTTTTTGGATCTGAATTTCAGCAATCAATTTGGGCAACTTTTTCTTTTTAATCTCAAACTTTATGGATCTAAATTTGTGAACACTGACAAAAATATATATTTAAATTCAGCTTTTGAAATTGCAAATCAAGTAATGTTATATTTCAATTTCAAAGAGGTAAAGTCAGATTTTAAAAAATTAAGATACATGTTTTTCAAAGTAAAATATTGCAATGCTCTGAATTCAGTAGCGTTTGAATTTCAATATTAAGTATTAAAGTGTTAAAATAGCCTTCTTCTCTTAAGTTTCTTTCATACACTTCCCCCACTCCCATTGTCACATAGTATGCATAATATATGCTACTGAAGTGAAAATGAATACTCATCTTATATTAATATTTATAAATTGCGGGGAGATAAATATAGGCTTCAATAAGAAAATAACATAAACAATGAAAATGGCTGCTTTTAAAATTAAAATTCAGACAGTTTCAAACACAGACGTATATACACAGGCGACACATTTCCTGTGTTGGTCAACATCAGTGTGTCCATTATATTCGATGTGGCAGGTCTGCCCTGTAAACAAATACAAGTAGATGTAAAAACTGTTGGTTTTCTGAATAAAAAGCACTGACATTTACATTTGACTAATTCTGATGGATAGTTTTTATATTTAATATTTCAATTCATTCAAGTACAAATAATGACAACCATTGAGACGAAAGAGGAACCAAGTCCGCAGATCAAATTAAGACACTGCAACTGGCAGTGAGTCTGCTTTCTTTTTTTTAGCAGTGAAGTTATATACTACAGAAAATTATAGACTCTTATTTTATTGTATACAATAACATTTAATGGTAAACAAATGTAAACTGGCAGTAGGCTACTATTATAAATACGCACAATATATTATGCAAGTCAGTTGTCAATATTTTGTTTGATATCATATGAGGACTGTGTTTTATTACTGTGTTTTTTTATTGTTTTGTCATAAGACTTGATTTGCAAGACAGCAGATGTCTGCTGTCTTGCAAATCAAGTTAAATAACAAAAAAGAACAACACATGGTCCTCATACATCTAAATGATTGTCATTATTAGAACTTCAATGAATATAAATCATTGAATATAAAAATGATTACTCAAAATCGGTTAAATGCAAACATTAGTGCTTTTTATTCAGAAAACCCACAGTTTTTACCTCTACTTGTATTTGTTTACAGGGCAGACATTCCAACTACCAATATGGCAGACGCGCTGACATATCACAGCAACGGGCCAGCACAGTCAGTGCAGTGTCTATGCATATATGTCTATGGTTCTTATTGATAATAATAATTTCATGTTTTCATGTATCTCAGTTTATCTACAAAGTGATATTGTGAATTTTTAGGCATGAGCACAACTTTGAAACAATTTTTTTTTTTACATTTTTTTGCTCCGATGCTCTTGTTACAGCAGCATATATGTGGTCAGATAATGTTTCAGCATAGAAAAACAGGCTAGCATGAGCCTTTCATGGGGAAATCGTAAGGAACAGAAAACTACATGTGTTTAAAGGACTAACAGGCCTATGTGCTCATTAAGAGACTTTTTTTTTTCAGATAATTGTGACTTGAAATTTTTATCATTTAGTGCCGTTTGTTGCATTTACACTGTAAAAATGAATACCTAGTAAAATTTTAAAGATTGTATAGTGTACTGTACATGAAGTGTCATTCTGACATGAGCGTGTTTTACAGTCGTTTGCTGTGCCGGTCTTCCTGCGAGACCACGACTACTGCAGAGTGTCTGCACGCAGGTCCGAGAGACCAAGGGTGCCTGCTGCCCGCAGACCGTGTCCATGCTGCTGCGGCGACCAGGTAAGACATCTGACTTTCATATTTTGGATAGAAAAAAATGTTTATGTCCTACACTGTACTGCTCTGACTTGTTCACACGGGCACCGAAAAAATAAACAACAAATTCAGCAATTCTCACGCACTGCTTTTGCGTCCAGTGTGAACCTGACATAAGAGTATATAAGTATGTTGTTAAATAACATGTTCATTGAAGTCTGACATCCTCTCGTGTGTTTTTGACCTTCCCAGGTGCGGACTTCTAAACCGAAGCACCAGCTGTTTGCTTCTGCTGTCCCCCCTCCCCAGAAGAGGAAGCGGACCATTGCGGCTCGTCCTTCCAAGTCTTCTGAGACTTCTGAGGTGGTCAGTTCAGTGTCCACTCCTGAGCCCTCCACCTCAGCTGGTGACTTTGCCTCTCTTTTGAATTTGATCCCTAGGCCTTCTGCCACCATCCCGCCTGAGGACCTGCCAGCGTGCTCTGATGTGGCCCCCAGCCCCCAGCCCTCCACTGCTGCGCCGCCTGATGACGCCCCTCTGATGATCCACAACCGGTCCGTTGAGGAGTACCAGAGGATCTACCATGAAGTAGTGGATGACATGCTGAGGTAGGCTGTCAAAATCACGACTTTGTCAATCAGATCATCTCCTTCAATAATTATTACTTACTAACTTTTAAATCACGTATAGTTTTTACTTAATTTGTGTTTCTTTTGCTCCTCTCAGGTACAAGAATGGCCAGCTGCGCCCATACAGTCTGGTGTTGGGTCGTTGCATCAAGCAGCAGCTGTGGGATCGTCTGGAGCGTCCAACGTTCACTGAATCAGTCAGTGAGGACGGACTGGTTCATGTGAACGTGTCATATGGGGCTGGGGTCCACCCTCCCCTGTATGACATGGACATTTCACGTGAACCAAAGCCCCGGACTCCACCTCAGAAAAGAGCTAAGAAATAAATATTTCTTATTTAAGCTCAAATATTTAAATATGTAAATAGTAGTCGTGTTAAGTTCCCATAAGCATTATGGGTTAGCATTATAAGTTTTAAGTTAAGAATTATAGTGTTAAGTTAAGTACAGTAGTGTTAAGTTAATAGTCTTAAGTATTGTAGTTTTAAGTTAAGTGTTAGCTGTATGCTGCAAGACATACACCTCTCCACCTTTGTCATTCTGCTGCAGAATCAACCTTTTCAAAGCCATCTAAAGCCTCCACTATCTGCAAGTTGCCACCGAGCCTGATCATCCGCCTGCGGTCTCTACTCTCCTGCTCCAACCTGCACAAAAGCCTCTAACAGCCACCTTTAATTTTAAACTCTGCCACCTACAGCCTCTGCCAGCAACCTGCAGCAACCGCCTCCACCTGCAGATTCTGGCAGACAGCTGCCACCAGACCTCCACCTACAACCTCCAAAGTGTCCTGCTGCACCAGAAACCAAGAGCCTCTCACAGTCACCTTAATTTTTTTAATTGTGCTATCTTTAAATGTCCACTTACAGCCTCTGCCAGCAACCTGCAGCTGCCGCCTCCACCTGCAGATTCTGGCAGACAGCTTTGGCCACACCTCTACCCACAGCCTCTGCTGGCAACATGCAGCTGCCACTTCCACCTGCAAATTCTGACAGATAGCTCCACCTAAACCTCCACCCACAGCCTCTGCCAGCCACCTTCAGTTGTCGCCTCCACCTTCTGATTCTGGCAGACTGCTGCAACCAAAACTCCTCCTACAGCCTCTGCCAGCAACCTGCAGCTGCCGCCTCCACCTGCAGATTCTGGCAGACAGCTTTGGCCACACCTCTACCCACAGCCTCTGCTGGCAACATGCAGCTGCCACTTCCACCTGCAAATTCTGACAGATAGCTCCACCTAAACCTCCACCCACAGCCTCTGCCAGCAACCTTCAGTTGTCGCCTCCACCTTCCGATTCTGGCAGACTGCTGCAACCAAAACTCCTCCTACAGCCTCTGCCAGCAACCTGCATCTACCACCTCCACCTGCAGATTCGGGCAGACAGCTCCAACTAAGCCTCCACCCACAGCCTCTGCCAGCAACCTGCAGCTGCTGCCTCCACCTGCAGATTCTGGCAGACAGCTGCCACCAGACCTCCATCTACAACCTCCATAGTGTCTTGCTCCACAAAAAACCAAGAGCCTCTCACAGCCACCATATTTTTTTTTTAAATTGTGCCATCTTTAAATCTCCACTTACAGCCTCTGCCAGCAACCTGCAGCTTGCGCCTCCACCTGCAGATTCTAGCAGACAGCTTTGGCCACACTTCTACCCACAGCTTTTGCAGCCTCCTCCACCTGCACATTCTGGAAGACAGCTGCAAACAAACCTCCACCCACAGCCTCTGCCAGCAACCTGCAGCCGCCTCCACCTGCACATTCTGGCAGACAGCTCCGACTAAGCGTCCACCCACAGCCTCTTCCAGCAACCTGCAGCTTCCATCTTCCTGCAAATTCTGGCCAGACAGCTGTAACCAAACCTCCACCTACAGCCTCTGCCAGCAACCTGCAGCTGCTGCCTCCACCTGCAAATTCTGGCAGATAGCTCCGCCTAAACCTCCACCCACAGCCTCTGCCAGCAACCTGCAGTTGTCGCCTCCACCTGCAGATTCTGGCAGACTGCTGCAACCAAAACTCCTTCTACAGCCTCTGCCAGCAACCTGCATTTGCCGCCTCCACCTGCAAATTCTGGCAGACAACTCTGACTATGCCGCAACCCACACCCTCTGCCAGCAACCTGCATCTACCACCTCCACCTGCAGATTCGGGCCAGCTCCAACTAAGCCTCCACCCACAGCCTCTGCCAGCAACCTGCAGCTGCTGCCTCCACCTGCAGATTCTGGCAGACAGCTGCCACCAGACCTCCATCTACAACCTCCATAGTGTCCTGCTCCACAAAAAACCAAGAGCCTCTCACAGCCACCATAATTTTTTTTAAAATTGTGCCATCTTTAAATCTCCACTTACAGCCTCTGCCAGCAACCTGCAGCTTGCGCCTCCACCTGCAGATTCTAGCAGACAGCTTTGGCCACACCTCTACCCACAGCTTTTGCAGCCTCCTCCACCTGCACATTCTGGAAGACAGCTGCAAACAAACCTCCACCCACAGCCTCTGCCAGCAATCTGCAGCCGCCTCCACCTGCACATTCTGGCAGACAGCTCCGACTAAGCGTCCACCCACAGCCTCTTCCAGCAACCTGCAGCTTCCATCTTCCTGCAAATTCTGGCCAGACAGCTGTAACCAAACCTCCACCTACAGCCTCTGACAGCAACCTGCAACCGCCTCCACCTTCAGATTCTGGCAGACTGCTGCAACCAAAACTCCTTCTACAGCCTCAGTCAGCAAGCTGCAGCTGCTGCCTCCACCTGCAGATTCTGGCAGACAGCTTTCACCAAACCTCCACTCACAGCCTCTGCCGGCAATCTGCAGCCGCCGCTTTCACCTGCAAATTCTGGCAGATAGCTCCGACTAAACGTCCACCAACAGCCTCTGCCAGCAACCTGCAGTTGTCGCCTCCATCTGCAGATTCTGGCAGACAGCTGTAACCAAACCTCTACCTAAGACCCCTG
Organism: Plectropomus leopardus; assembly: GCF_026936395.1. Taxonomy (NCBI): domain Eukaryota; kingdom Metazoa; phylum Chordata; class Actinopteri; order Perciformes; family Serranidae; genus Plectropomus; species Plectropomus leopardus. Next base: position 4,917,136 of record NC_142196.1, read on the forward strand.
CCAGCAACCTGCGTCTACCACCTCCACCTGCAGATTCTGGCAGACAGTTCCGACTAAGCTTCCACCCACAGCCTCTGCCAGCAACCTGCAACTGCCATCTCCACCTGCAGATTCTGGCAGACACCTGTAACCAAACCTCCACTATTGCACCTGCCAGCAACCTGCATCTGCTGCCTCCACCTGCAGATTCTGGCAGACAGCTCCAACTAAGCCTCCACCCACAACCTCTGCCAGCAACCTGCAGCTGCCATCTCCACCTGCAGATTCTGGCAGAAACCTGTCACCAAAATTCCACCTACAGCCTCTGCCAGCAACCTGCAGCTTCCACCTCCACCTCCACCTGCAGATTCTGGCAGACAGGTCTGACTATGCCTCAACCCACACCCTCTGCCAGCATCCTGCAGCTGCCTCCACCTTCAGATTCTGGCAGACTGCTGCAATGTTACTCTTTCTACAGCCTATAATATAATATAATATAATATAATATAATATAATATAATATAATAATGTATACGTTTTTGATAACAATAATATACAGAGGTGTTTTTTATGATATTAATATATAATATAATATAACATCAAATAAAATAATATAAAATAATATATTTAAACTAATAGACAAAAATTATAATACATACATTTCTACACAACAACAATAATGATAATAATAATAGTAATATTACTATTATTAAAATATAATATGATATATAATTAAACTAATATATAACATAATAATGTATATAAAAGTTTTAACAGTAGTTTGCAGTATGTAAAGCAGTATGTAAAATGATAAACAAATAAATGTGTGATATATATTTCTACATAATAATAATAATAATAATAATAATAATAATAATAATAATAATATACAGAGGTGTTTTTAATGATATTATTTCTACCACTGTAATATAATATAACATAACATAACATAACATAACATAACATAACATAACATAACATAACATAACATAACATAACATAACATAACATAACATAACATAACATAACATAACATAACATAACATAACATAATATAATATAATATAATATAATATAATATAATATAATATCCCCTCTGTGAATCGCCACCTTAATGTGGTGGAGGGGTTTGCGTGTCCCTGTGATCCTAGGAGCTGTGTTGTCTGGGGCTAATTACACCCTGGTAGGGTCTCCCAGTGCAAAGTGGTCCTAGAGGAGGGGCCAGACTAAGAGCGATTCAAAGAAGACCTACACTCATCCTTCAACTTTAAAGATGTAGCAGGATCAAGGAAAAAGCCATCACTTACACAGGTAAATCTAACCAACAAAGTTACATATTCCACGTCTGAAAAGGGGTTTTGACTAACACACTCCAAAAGAATTCTAATATTTGTCTGTGTCTGCTGAATAATAACTTAATGAGGTATCAGTACTGTGTTTTGAAAGGGTAAAGCTAGTTTTGTCTTTGAGAAGAAACTGAACTTGAAAACAGGAATATATGCAGAAAGAAAAAGAAGAATTACGATAGGACTTATCCAGTTATTCATAGACCTTAAGTTCTTGCACCTTTGGTAAGTATGTGGAAAACCTATTCCAGTGTATTGCAATGATGTGGTTGTCATATTGAGGAAAGAGTACACAGTTGAAAGAGTCTTTTGCCAACAGATATGACTCAAGAACCTTGCTCAAAGGCATTCCCAAAGTTAAAGCCCAGTGTGTAGGATTTAGAGGGATATTCTGGCAGAAACAGTATGTTATTTTGTGTACTATCACCTGAAAATAGCTGTGTTTTCAGTACCTTGAAATGAGCTGTTTATATTTTCATAGGGAACGGTTTAAGCAGGTGCTGGGCTAGCAGCCTGTCTGTGAAGAGCTGAACAGCATCGGAAAAACGTTGATGTAACATGACTTCCCTTTATTTAGTGTTTTTTCCATAGTAAGTCAGTTTACTTTGAAGAGGAACAGACCTCTGCGGATAATTCATCTCTCAGTTAAAACCTCCTGAACAATGAACAGTGAAGGAATTCTCACCAGTTCACACTTGAGAGCAGCCCTCAACAGCCCTCATCGTAAAATGACACTAAACCCCACGGTTTCTTTAAAACCTTAAAGCTGCAGTATTCTTGATATTCAATATTTTTAAGTTAACAATTTTTATTGTATAGATATTATATATATATGATATATTAAATTGCGAATATGCTGGACGACACATTTATGTACTGTAAGCGGACAATGTTGTGTATAACTGAGACATAAAAATTGTGCCGTTTTAGAAGGATGGGTGTTACTCCTTTGAACTCTAGATTGTCATCACTTTTTTGTGCCACTTTCAGATGCCTATTGAAGCCTTTGAACCCTGAGCAAATGGACTTTTTTTTAAATGGGGAAAAAAGACAATGAGCAACTTTGTGAGAAATGCTCCACCAATTTCAAGAAATTATTTAGAAAATTATTTTTTAACAAGAAAAAACCCCAAAAAAATAAGCACACAAAAAACAAGAACTTCCAAGACAATTACCTGAAAATTAGTTAAAAGAAAAAACGTAAAACAAACAAGGAAATGACCTGAAAAAGAGCTTCAAAAATAAAATAATAATTTCACATAATTTAAAAAAGTACAATGATGGCAATTTTAAATATAGTTTTGCTCAGGTTTCAAAGGGTTAAAGGATTCAAAACAAAAAGAAAAGGTTGTTTTCCTTTGCCAACAAAAAAATCTTTAGGAAAAACTTTTCCTGCATGACATATAAAAACATGTGTACAGAGGACACTGTTGCACAGTTAAGACAATGCCAGGATTTCAAGTCAGTCCCCTCACTTAACTGTGTTCATTTAGCAAGCAGGAGTGCAGACATGAGATTAACTGAGCACATCATAATAATAAACCTGCCCCTCATCCATCAAATATGTGCGCATGTGCGTGTGCGTGCGCCTGCATCTGTAGCCGGAGGGGTGCATGATGGTGTGTGTCCCTGCTGGTATGCCAACCATCCCATTCCTCTTTGTCCACTTCTCAAAATAACCCCCCCCACCCCGGCAGCAGCTGAGACAAAACTTCAGACAGATGGACAGACTCCACAAAACGGAGCGATGGAAGAGGGACAGACAGAGGCAGAGGGAGAGATGCAGGGATTACAGGGCAATGAGATGAAAGAAATTTGAATCCCATAACACATCTCTAGGGAGGATATTAGCTGGACTCATATCATCTGCTACCAGAACTTAATACCAGGATAAACAGTAACTCAGGCCTACTACTGCATGCTCCTTCTGTGATCAAAAATGTACTCATTTATACATTGTTATGCTGGCTCCCTGTGTTTACTTTCTGCGTCTACTTTCCCTCTAAATAAGGAAGATTACACACATTTCTGAAAATGACCTGCAAATGAGAAATCAGCCCTGACAGCCCAGAATAGTTTGTTTTCTGTTTGAGTAGATTAGGTTGTGTGACGTTGTCCTATTACTGAAACAAGTATGGTGGTGTCAGTGCTGTGAATGTGCCAGTGAGTCATCAATCATTCCACAATGTAACACGTATCCGGTCATCCCAGGCTGCTGGCTGGTGTACAGGGAAAGCGTGCAAAAGGGAGGACAAGAGGGCAACCAGAGGGCAGGTGCTAGTTTAATTTGGAAACACAGGGGTTTGCGTAATTCCAAACCCACTTCATTCCAGCTCCCAACTTAAGGCTCAGTAAATGGTTGTTTAGATCACCCTCTGGTTTCTTCTTACAGTAACTCTCTCAAAACCTAAGGACCATACAGTATAGTTTTCAGTAAAGTTGGAAAAATGACACACGTGACTCACGATAACTATTACTCCATGGGATTTTTTTTTTCATTTTGTCAATTTATTTAACTATATATTTTCTACTATCATTTACAAATAATACCTCTAGTTTTGTATTAATATATTGTTGTTAATTGTTCTTTAAATGACTCTTATTTTATTTTATCTTATTTTATTTTGTGGTTTAATTCTGCACAACGATTTGTTGTATTTGTATGCCGAACTTTTGAAAATAATAATATATATAATACAAATGATACCTCTGATTTTATATTAATATATAGTTGTTAATTGTTCCTTTATTTTATTGTATTTTATTTTATTTAGTGGTTAAATTCTGATCAGTATTTTGTTGTATTTGTATGCTGAATGTTCGAAAATAATAATATAGGCTTCGGCTCTTTCCGTCCGTCACGTGACCACCGCTTTACATGTTGGTGATGATCGGCGGAAACTGACGAGAGAATAGAGAGAAGAAAAAAAGGTAGTATTGTCTGCTTCTGTACGCTTTCGTTTAATTGTGTAAAAGCTATGACTTGACGATGGCACACCGGCTTTAAAGCCTCTCAGTGAAGCTGTATACACGCAGTGGTTTGCCTCCCACGTCTCTCTGCTAACTTTGTGTTGTGCTAGCTCGCATGTGTTAAGCTAAGCTGCTACAGCGCTGCAGCGGTTGTGTATGACTGTATGATACTAATTGGACCGAAACGAACTTTGTCAACGTTTCTGCTGTATCGCACGGTAATGTTGAACTGTTTCAGCTTTCAGTAGCCCGAGTTGTTGGTTTGTATTACACTGCACTGCAAGTTGTGTTAGCACGGATGTGTTATGCTAGGCTAACAGTCCTGAGGTATGGAAGCCCAACAGGTCCATTATTAAATAAATTAAAAATACATTTTTATATATGTCATATACATCAGTCTCGAAATTGTGTTACAAATAAAAGTTAATTTAAACAAAATGAAATAATTGAAAAAAGCAGCAATATTTAATCTGGACTTATTATTATTATTATTATTATTATTATTATTATTATTATTTTTCCAACATTTATTTTCAGAAGAGTCAAAAGTCTTTTAATTGATAATGCCTTTTTCAAAGCTCTAGTCTTTCCAGTTTGTGAACATGGCATTTTTTTCTGACAAACATTTCATGTCCTGTTTTAATGTAGAACTTTTCAGCATAAAGGTTTTGTCACACTCCCTCTCCACTATCAGCCAATCACATGTCCCCTGCCAAACAGCTGGCCACTTTATTTTGACTGAGTATGTTGGAGTTTGGTCTGCCCATTTCATTGATGCTATTGCTGTCTGTGGGGAGTCAAATCTGTGCCAACCACCGTTCAGACTGATGGCCAGTATTTAATTTAAGCCTCCTGTAACTTTGCCTGCACAGAGTTCTTGCCGGCTTGCTGCCATCCACGGGGGGGGGGTCAGGATAATATAAATTGGGGCAACCTGGAAAACGAAGCAACCCTTTTAATTAATAGGACCCATAATTTACCATGATACATGATATACATGATATATACAATGATATAATGGACTCATGTCTGAATAATTACCAGTGTCAATGGTTGTTCTCTGGTTTGCTCCTGGTGCGTTTAATGCGCAGTGAACATGTACTAGACCGTTCAAAAAAAAAAAAGCCCTTCAAATGCTGCATTGCGGTTATGTGGTAACTTAGGAAGCAAATTGTGCTGTTAATAATTTGGCATGCAGTGAACACACCAGCACTTATTTTGTTTTAATGAAACTCCTGAAATTTGCTCCTGGTGTTCTTAACCACTGTTTTGCAGTAAGGAAATAACAGGAGTTACAGGCAAACCAGCTTTAAAGTGACTTATTTTCTTTTTAAATAAGTGCTGTGTGGTAAATCTAACTTATGCATTTATGAGTGGTTCATGTGAAATTCAGATAGCAACTTTTCTTTGTCTCTGTGATTTTCTCAGTTGAAACAGACTGATGCACACAAGATCTGTGCCAGAAGTTTTGGGAAAAGTGCGGTGGTCTAAGAAAATATGGACGTACTCGCAGTGCAGAGGAGTTACCACTGTGAACACTGTGGCAGCAGTTTCAGCCAACCGAATGCATATGAGTTACACCTACATACCCACACTGAAGAAACACCGTACTGCTGTGACAAATGTGGGAGAAATTTCAGCAACCGGAGCTCATACAGAAAACACCTGTCTAACCATACTGGACCATACCAGTGCGACCAATGTGAAAAGAGTTTCAATTACTTCTGTCATTACAAAAGACACCTGCGTGTCCACACAGGAGAGAAACCATACCAGTGTGAACAATGTGAAAAGAGGTTCAGTTTGTTAAGTACTTACAAGGACCACCAGCGTGTCCACACAGGAGAGAAGCCGTTCCAGTGTGATCAGTGTGAAAGGGGTTTCAGTCGCTTAAGTAATTACAAGACTCACCAGCGTGTCCACACAGGAGAGAAGCCACACCGGTGTGAACAGTGTGGGAGGAGTTTCAGTTTCTTAAGTGATTTTAAGCGACACCTCCGCATCCACACAGGAGAGAAGCCTTACTGCTGTGATCAGTGTGGGAAGAGTTTCAGTTGCCCAAGTCACTACAAGAGACACCTGCTGGTCCACTCTGGAGAGAGGCCGTTCCAGTGTGAAAACTGTGGAAAACGATTTGCTGAGTCGAATGATTATAACAGACACATGCGCACCCACACTGGTGAGAAGCCATATCAATGTGAGGAATGTGGAAAGAGATACACTCATTTAAGTAGTTACAGTCAACACTTGCGTTTACACACTGGAGAGAAACCATACTGGTGTTCTCAATGTAAAAGATTATTTGCTTGGTCAAAATCCTTGAAGGTACATCGTTGTGTTGATGCAGATGAAAAGAGTTTCGATTGAGTATAGGAGTGAAATTTGGGCATCCACTGACTTAGTGGATGAAGCAGGCCCCCCATGTATGAAGGCGGTGTCCTTGCTGCAGTGGCCGGGGGTTCGATTCCGGCTCCCGGCCCTTTGCTGCATGTCATCCCCTCTCTCTCCCCCTTTCACACTATCACTCTGTCCTATCTAACAAAGGCAAAAATGCCAAAAAATAATCTTTAAAAAAAAAAGAGTATAGGAGTGAAAGCTTTTTTTATTTCGGCCCAGAGAATAGTGGCGGAGTCCGCCACTCCCGTGCCTCTAAACATGAGGGATTCACAGGATAATTCTGTATCTATATAATCCAGGGCACCTTTCTGCAGGCGGAAGGCTGCAGAAAGGTGCCTCTCAGCAAGGTTACAAACTTCACTGAGCCCTGCTGTTGTGTGGAAAATTACTCACACTGTGCACAGCATGAAATCAGAGTGCTGTTGCACTTATTAGCTACCAGTCCCTCTTGTTTTTGCCAGTCTTATTCTTCTTCTTCCTACCATGAAATCTGCCTTCTCATGCATGGAATTAAACCAAACTTTGCACATAGTTCCAGTCATATGCCAAAATTGCTCAAATAAAATGGTGTAATAACAAATCACTCATCCGTGTTACCACTTTGCAACTTTCCCCAAAATGCTGAAGTGCTTCGAGCTGCAGGAATTATAAGGTCCATCGCTCTGTTTTTCTCAAAATTGTAAAACGATTAAACCAGTGTCCTCCCTGCTACACAGCATCTTCAGACTGACTTCCAAAAATGATTCCGCCAGATTTATTAAAAATATCAAAAATTGAGCCGTCATTGGCTCAAAATGTTTTACTGTAAACAGTACTCAAGGAAGCTACTGTTAATTTTTGCTAAATACATTTCCATTTTCATGAAAAGAAACAAAGGACAGTTGGACAACATAGTAGAAGAAGTATGGTTAAGTTTGAGTTTGAGCTGTTGGTGATACTCAGACCTTGTGCTGTGTGAATCAGAGAGACATGATTTCTCCTCCTCTACCCTTTTCCATCTTCCTTCTCTGTCTTTACTGATTACTTTGTGTAGAGGAACAAATTGCTCCTGAATGATGGTCAGGCCAGCACCTTGCATAGTCGCTTGCTGCCATCACTGTTTGTGCATGTGTGTGTGTACACACACACATGGATGAATAGGAGACAAATTATCAAGAGTTTTAGATCAAATTGCCCTAATCCATTGGCCATTCTGTTGTATTTCTTAAAACTGGGTGCTCAAGGTGTATTTTCTGTTGTGTTAAACTAAACTAACTGTGGGTGCTGTCAAATCAAGCTAAAATCTTACGAATTACAACTCAAAATTTCTTAATCTCAGTCAAATAAATTAGTTCAAAACATTTAAAAAGAATAGATTTACTTCTGTGTTCACAATGTTGTTAAAGTGCCATGAAATCCTTTTTGTAAAATAAAGTTTCTTCAAAGCTTTTAATTCAAATGTTAAAAATTTTTCTTCAGTGTGCCCTTCATCAAAAAAGTAATGTAAGCAGTTCTGACTTTCGTTACCGTAGATATCTAACAGGGGCCTCTCCCAAAAGGTGGAGGTGAAATGGTGGAGGATCCTTTTTTAGACTATGGAGTGTACCCCCCAAAAATATGTACACAGTGTGATGCCATGCATTGTTTATAATAACCAATAACAGCATAAAATTAATCCTGGCTAATTTCCCACTCTCTCCTGACTGCAGTGCTCTACGCAGAGGTGTAGATAAGTGTGGTGACGGAGGACACAACTCTCTTAGAAGCTCTTGACTGTTGGCAAATGTCAAGGTCAGAATCAACAAGAACTGCTGTGGAGTTTTGAAATGACCTGATGGTATACTCTCAGTCAACCCATAGAGCATAAAGATATTAGGAAGGGCTCTTTCAATTACATTAGCACTGTTCTCAGACTCTTTTGATGAAAAGTCTGACATTTAAGATCAATAGTAGCAGTCAGTATTTGAATGTAGGATTATTTAACAACAAAAACACACTATTCACTATCAGCGCCCCCTTATGGTTGACCTGGGTCATTTGTTTGTGAATTGTGTCTGGAAAATCTCTTTTTGCCCCTAAAAAAATAAAAATAAAAGCCAAAAGATAAACATTAGGTTTGGTGATATACCCATAACAATGTGTCTATCATATGTCCCGACAAAAAGACTATAATAGGTTTAAGAATAATGCCATAGATCCAGTAAGGCCATTAAAATACATCCATGGAGTGCATTCAGAAATTTTCTGACTGCTGATGAATCAAGTCTGACTTTATTTTAGGATTTTGTCTGCATCATGGCAGATTTGTCATCACGTGTTTTAGCTGTCTGACTGTCAGACTCACCCAGCTGTGATTCACCTGCACACAACGTACAGACGGTTACTGTCACACACAATGTGACTGTTTGACACAAGTCCAGATGTAAAGCGTACTCATATTCCCTGTGTCTCTATACACACACACGCACACACACACATCTGTCCCTTATGAATAGTGCAGCTCGTGGGATCTCGTTACAAACAGCGTGCCATCTGCACGCAGACAAAAACAAGTCCCTCTAGCGTCTCCTACCTCCTCTGTAATCACTACCTCTCAGCTTCAGCATGTCATCCCCTGTGGTCTACGCTTTCTGCCAAACAACCTTTGATCCAAAATCATAGATGCTATACACGTTATGTTGCATAGCACTCATTTAAAGTGATGGGTTTGCAGGCTGTAGCTACTTTTACATTGCATAACAATATTTCATATCGGATGAAAAGATTTCCCCAAAATGTTAGCTTAAAATGAGCAAAGAAACCAGCTTTGTTTTGTTCATTCGAGAGCAATTTGTTTTATCTATTATTTTTTTATTCAGGCAATGAAGCTAAAATAAAAAAATACAAAATACAAAATGAAATGTCACAAACATACAGAGTTGAAGGTTACATCCTCATGTGTTTTGCCTATTTCAACCAAAAAAAATGTTAATTTTTACAAATATTTTACAAAAAAAACCTCAAATGCTCTCACCCGAGCTTGAAAAATGACTGAGACGATTAATAGATGATCAGAATCGTTTTCACTGTTTTTTTCCTTCACTGATTAATCAACTACTCATTTAAGATCTACACTTACAAAGCCAACAAATTCTCTGTGTCCACTTAAAGTTTTCAGCAGGAGTTTTCTGCTGCATCTGGTGGCCTGCATCAGCGAATAGAGTTGGCTCAGTTGTCAAGAAGAACAAGAAAGGGGTACTCACAGGCAAATAAATACTTTATTAATACACATAATAAATTTTAACAGCCAAAAGGAACGCCCTCTCTTTGTGATTGGCCAAAGTCCCCCGCCAAGGCTAGATTTTCCGAAGCCTGAAAACAGCCAAAAGGAGGTGCCAAAGCCTAGTTTTCTTATAATTCTGATATGCTCAAAGTTTATTGTGGATTTGTTTCCCAAAAACATCAAAATTAAAGTGCCTACCACAGCTTTAATTCTGAAGGATAAAAAAAAAACCCAAACATTTCTAGCATTAAACTGTCCGAGGCCTTTGAGTCTTGGTAACTGAGATGCTCCTCCAAACAAATGTAGGTGTGGCGGGCAACAGGGCCTCTGCTCCTCGCAGCATCTCTGCACACTCTTGCATCATGCTCCCCTCTGAGATTTGTACAGACTACAGAGCCAAGGACATGCCGCTGATGACCCACCACTGTCTGTTGTGACAGCGGGAGCACAATGACACAGCAGTGGGGGGCCTATTTCAGAATAAAAGCTTCCTTTCATGCTATAGCGCTGACCCACATACTACACCCCGGGCACACATTGCTGGCTCCAATAATTTCACCAACACAGCTGAAGCAGAGTAACGTAAATCACTGTGATCATTGGAAACTTTATTAAAGAGCACTGGGTGTAACTACAGAAACACTGTGGATGTAGAAATCTGGAGGGAAGCAATAAAGTAGTGGCATTAACATGAGCAGGTCGAACCTAACTGTCTCAGAGACAGCTACATTGATATGTTTATTTTATATGTTTCAGTTACAAATTCATAATGGTTTAAGTTCATAAAATTGTAATCAAAAATGTATGTAAACAAGGTGTTAAAAGGAGTAAAAAGGATGATGAAAATCTGTCTCAAAGGTACTATAAAAATGTCGATTAAAAAATATTTTGCTTTAATTGTAATGTCTTAACTAAATGCAGAGAGTAACACCACCTCAGTGTCGCTGATGGCATTGTGGCAAATGTGATGTCATGTGGTGAGGTCATAGGTCAGTAGTATTGTGGGTAAAAGCAACATGGCTGCAGACAACTTCAGATAATATTCTACTCATGGTCCTAGAGGTGCACACGACGATCGTTATTTATTTTGTTTCAGATTTACGTATAATGTTTTTTATGTGTCTTACATGGACATTGTTGCTCCATTTTTGGTTGTTTTGTATATTTTAGCATATTTCTTTTGTGCTAACTGGACTGCTTAATGATAGACACTAGACTGAGAGTGAGTGTAAAATGAATGTTTTTCAGACTTTTATGTCTTTTATTTTGTTGTCGTCCTCACATTGTTTGACGCCATTTGAGGCATCTGAGGAAAGAAAGAAGGAGAGGAAATAAATCTTTAGAAAACATCAGTACGAAGCATGGCCATGAATTCTTTGGACCAGTGTAGCTACGTTAAAGAAAGTAATCATTTCTGAACAAACTATGGTTTTTAATCAGAGACTGAACTGACTATGAGCAATGCTGACAGTGCTAACCTTACACATGTTTTTACAGTTAAAAAACTGGAATAAAACAGAACTAAAAACCAGCTATCAATGCAAAGATAACTTCTAGATACTTATAATAAATGGGACTTTATTTGTGTATTTATTTTCTTATTTATTCACTTATTTAGTTAGTTTATTGAATTAGGACAGTGCACATTAATCAACATATCAGCAGTGAGCATCAATGTAAATATGCTGAAATTAGTGCAACTGATAAATTTAAGGCAGGTACCATAAAAAACAGTCACACAGACATCTCATATAACAGTCCACAGGACATTACACAAAAAGTTCACAGACAACATTAAAAATGGACGCATTACATTACAATGTTAGACCTACCTATTATAAACAGCAAAAAATGTATGATAAGCAAAAGAACTAACACACTCAACTGAATCACAATCTTAACTTTTCCATGCTGATAATGAAAACAAGACACCAGGTCAACGGGGGCAAATGAATCTCACTCCAGCACCCTGACAACATCTACATCACCCCAGCAGCCAGTTTGTTCAGTTCCCTCCCAGAGGACGGTCTCTGTGGCAACAGTAGAGGAGGATGGGAGGATGTGTTTATAGACTGCTCAACTATACTTCTGATGAGTCAAGACTAACTGTGTCGACTGCACAAACCTGCTCCTATCTGTCACTCTTTGTGAGGGGAAAAGTGAAATGACAAAAATCCCATTAATAATCAAACAGGACTGAACTGATGTTTTATCATCAAGTTGACAGTATGAATACAATATTAATGTTGATGCAGTTAAGCAAATATATTGTATTTTCTTGAAAATTGTTCACCCAATGGACATCAGTCTTGGCATGTGTATTGCTGAGGGCCCAAAGATGGACAGTGCTAAGCACTAGCAAAGCAGCAGTCTCCAAAAAATGATGTGCCAAAAACTGGAGTTCCTCAGCCACTTGGGGCTGGCTCAAAAACAGAGTAAATCAACATAGACCCCCTGTTACAATGCCACACTTTGGGCCTTAATAAAATATAAATGGATGAGTTATAAACATGTTCATATCTCTGCTTTTTATATCTGTGCTTTTCAAGAGTAATTGAAGACATAACAAACATGTCACATTTTCTTTACAGAATTGGACCTGCATTGTGAATTTGACTGAATGCACAGATGAGGATGGCACAAAGATGAAGGCTGACATTTGTCATCCTGAACACTTGCAGCTGTTGTTATGCTGTGAAGGCCACATCTGTTCTCACCCAGCTTAAAAAAGTAATCTACATTTCATTTTGTCCAGTCTGTGAGGTGATGAATTTTGTGGCGAATAAGTACAGCAACATGGACATGGAGGATTACAAGTTACTTTAGCTGCCCTGCAATATTATCTCACACCCTGAGTGTAACCATCCTTAATACGTTCATACAGTCAGACTGAAAAAGGCAGGAATATCTGCACAAAGAATATTGCATCATAAACATAAACATATCATTCTTCATCTGTAATGAACTTTGTGTGGTCAAGCACTTTCCAGTGACTCATCTGTCATTTTAATCAGGAGATGAACTGAATTCACTTTACTCAGCACCCCACCACTCCACCCCCACTTCCCCTCCCGACCCTCGCTCATCCAACTGTCCTGCCAGCTGTCTATTTTAGATGTCCACGTAACACCCTTCCAGCAATTACTGTCTGAGTGGTCTCCTGGAGTTCAACCACAATATTCGTTCCTTGGGGGTTTGGGATTGCTTAAAAGTAAACGGCAGACTATTTGGCATGGTCACTGTGCAAGCCGAGATGTTAAGTTTATTAGACAGGACATTCACACAACAGTCAGGGCTTGGGTGTCCTCTGAAAGACAATTTTGAGCATTGAACATAAAAATTCCTGCATTCTGGTGGATTTTTATGCACCACTTGTGACTTTTGCTACATCAATTTACAGTGTAAATGTCTTTAATTTTGTCAAAATAAAAGTCCCCTCTCTCATGTTTCCATTGGGGAGGGGGACAAGTGCACATGTTTTAGATATTAAGGGAGACCTGTTCCCTGCTTCTGCCCTGAAATCAACATCCAATATGTGCTTTTCAAGAGCAGGCTGTGTGTCACATTTACCCTTTAGAACCTGGATGAACATTAGTTTTGCTGTGCTGCATTCAGACACCTTTCACAAGCATTTAAACCTCAGGAACCAAAGAAAATTAGCCTGTTTTCTTCTGAAAACATGGGAAAAATGCAATGCAAAAAAAAAAAGTTAAAAGGCCAGAAAATGACTTGAAAATTATCATATTATTTTGCATCTCTTTTTGTTTATTTTGCCTCTCTTTGTGGAAGTTTTGTATTTTTTGTGTTCATTCTGCACCTCCTATGAGTCATTTTTACATCTGTTTGTGGTCATATTGGGTCTCTGTGTTTATTTTGAATGTTTTGTGTTCCTTTTTGCTCCTCTTTGAAATAATTTTGCATTTCTTCAAGTCAAATTTGCATCTCTTTGTCTTAGTTTTCTAATTTTTTTTCTGTCTCCATGTTGTCATTTTGCGTTGTTTGATGTTTCAATTTGCATGTCATTGTTGTAATTTTTCCATCTTTTAATTTCAATCTCTTTATGTTGATTTTCCATTTCTATTTTACGTCTCTTTGTCATCATCTTGTTGTCCTTGTCATCATCTTGCCACCCCTTTGAATCACAACTGCTTAAGGTCCTCAGTCTGACCTACTGACCTGACATTTCTGTGCTTCACAAACTATTTTGTGGTGTGTCCAGTTTTCTCAGTGAAACTACCTGGCCTGACATTTTTACATGGAAGTTGCTTATGTAATTTTTATGAAGAGGGAGTATTTTTAACTCTCTTAAGTTCTTTGTCGAGCAGTGTCCCCTTGAATTTGATGAACAGATGTTTCTTTGCCCTAGGAACAATTAATTAAAATGGGGTGGCGATCTTGAGCTGGGATTTCCTGCACCAGACAGTCATCTGTTTTCTATGAAAGCTACAGAGATAAAGACATGATTCAAAGCAGATATTATGGTGAAAAATTACAGATTAAATACAACAGACATGCTTTTGTTAACTTTATTTAAATTTGAAAACTGTTTGAAGGAGTGCTTTCAAGTATGTCAAACTGAAATAGCTCAGATTTAGTCCTTTGGGTAACAGGGAGTTGCCCCTGTAGAGTGTGTGCCAAAAACTGCCCAGTAACATGAGAGGTCCTCCTATCTATCCTGAGGTATCAACAAACATTTTATTCTAAGCTGTAACATACCAAAGTTGCTATGGCGAGGTGCTGGCAAATGACTAAACCATCACTGATTTTTAAATGAAAAAGATTTATTGACTTTCCATGGCAGGCTATTGATAGTGGAGGATGTACAGAGTGAGTGTTAATTACCCCATCGTTTTGAGACCATTAAAAAAGCTTGTAATGAGTTTGGTGTGAGATGTGAGTACATGTGCTCCATTGTGCCAGCAGGGCACTGTCTCACATGCACTATTTTAAAGAATATTCTGTTAAGCTGTATTGGTTTGCTATTTGGCCTGCCTCAGTTCAAAAGACATAATATACAAAATGAAAATATAAACTTTAGAGTAAGTTTAAATATCAGAGACAAATTCCAAACATACCAAAAAATAATAATAATAATAATAAGGGACTGTTCTTTATTTATGAGAGGAAAAGAGATGGTTCAAAATGGGGGAGACACATTAAACATCTTTTAAGCACTAGGGAGGGACTCATGGGGTTTTTGGTTTTGTTTTGGGTTTTTTTTATAAATATTCTTTGAACCACAAAACTCAAAGGCAGTAATGACAGGCATGTTTTTAAAATAAATAAATAAATACATATAACCAAAAGTAGCTACTTCATTAATCATAGCCAGATTTGCAAATACTGAATTTACTGTACATTTTCAATTATCCAACAGTCCACATCATGCACAAAGAACACTACTGACAGAAAACATAACCAAATCTAAACTTAAGTAGTGATATTTCATTGAAATCCCTTAGTTTAGCCTCTCATTTACATAAAATTAGGGGTTATAAAGTGCTCCAGGGATCACTATCTCTGTAGGCCAACCCAGAAGCTAACATCGCCCTCGTTCCCCCGTCCAAAAGCCTATGGGATTTTTCCATTGGATTTTGGTTCATTGCAGAAAAAAAGCTCTGTGGTAAACAAATGCTGATGATATGTTTTGCTTAGCAAGATAATCTTCACAGAGGAACATCACCTTCAGGATTTTTGAAGCCTAAATGCAATCACCAGAAGTATAAAGCTATTGCTAGGCTAAAACAAACTACACTAGTCACATCATCACCGCTACAAGGCTGTAAAGCTGTGTTCAGCACAGTTTGGCGTTATGATGTTCTGCAGTCTCATAGCCACTTGTTAGAAACCGCCTTTTTTCAAACACATAAAAGCTTCAAAGTTCACAGTGGGGTATTTACTGGTGTATTTTATGTCATAGAACAAAATGTGAAAGTCTCCTGAGCTTGTGTTAACCAAAGACCTTATTTCAAACCTTCAACCAAAAACCCATTCGAAAAACCCCCTGAGACACTGGACAAACGACTAGAAATTACGGAGCTATACAAGGTCATGTACATGTTTGTATATGTCAAAGATACGGACAATATCTACAAGAATACACATTGCATCTTTGACGGTTCCTATCCTGACATATCTCCCATCCGGGAAATAAACATAATATATCCTACAATGTAATCTGCTTAAGATCTATGTGTCGGATCTTTTCATATATTAACAACACCTTTGACGTATCCTCTTTAAGATATCAGATATAAATGGACCTGATACCTGACGGATATGATTTCATATATTTAATGCATCTCTGATATCTTGAAATATACATATATCTTGAATATAAATCTGCTAAAGATCTTTGTCGCATTTTTCATATATTCACTGCATCTTTGACATATCCTCTTAAAGATAGATATACATGGACCTGATATCCTGAAATACATGTAATATTCTACCAATTAATCTGTTAATGAGCTTTATATATCAAATGCATCTTCGATGTATCCTGTTTAATATATCAGACACACAAAATACGGAGCTATTCAAGGACAGATATGTTTGTATTTGTCAGGGATGTGGACAATATCCAGAAGAAAACGCACTGCATCTTTGACGGATCATATCTTTAGACTGTCAAAAATAATGTGTAAGATTCGTACCTTAAGGGGTCTAACAGCTTGTCGTGGTAGTATGGGTATTTGAATGCACAGACAGCTTATGGTGAAAACCAAAAAGAACCGAAGCCCTAATTGCTTGAAGCACTCACTATGTAGCAGCACCTTCTCTCTAACATCACTCTACAATTATTGACAGTTCCTGTGTGTCAATGTGTGTATTTTTGGTGTATCTGTGTATGTAAGGATCATAAGAGTGAAAAAACTGAATTTCCCCATTGAGGGATTAATAATCAAAAATATGAAATTGTATCAATATTGATTCAAGATTTAAAAAAAATATATAGAAGCATAACAGACATATGGAGGGATAGTCATGGCACAGCGATCCTCAAAGATAACCAAACAGACATGCCAGCACCACGGCCATGTCAGGTAATCAAACAGATCGGTCGGCACGGTGGTCAACCAAAAACACAACACAGACATGAAAAATAAAAATGGCACTTACTTTTTGTAGACCTTGCTGGGCGACGACAGCTCAGTCTGCAGGGACTTGACGTGGAAACTGGAGAATGGTGCCCTTGAGCAAGGCACTGAAGCTCTGAATGCTTGGAGCTCTGAATATGTGTCAGCTCCATCAGTCTAACATCTCTGCAATTAATACATGTCTATTGGTCCTGTGAGTGCGTGTGTGTGTAATAATAATAACAACAGCGTGCAAAATTCAATTTCAACAATTATTGTATCATATAGATCTAAACTAATAGATCCAAGCAGAAAAGCAACAGAAAGTCATGGCACAGCAGCCGTGACAGATAATCAAACCACCAAAGCACAACACAAATTGCCACCTCAGCATTATGAGGTTCAATCTGACATTTTTTATTAGTTATTATTCTTGTTCTGTGACAACATATTAACATTATTTGTGTTTCATAAAAGTTATATGTATTTTTGGACTTTTTATTCAGAAAAGAATAAAATGTTCTTATAATTTTCGCTATTTCGAATGCAAAACTTTGACACTCAAAATCGCATATAGAATAACGCAGATAGAAGCTCATAATTCTAAGGTGGCAAAATGTAAATGACACTTATATCTCACAGCAGATAGAGAAAAGAGATAGTCAGGGCACAGCAGTCATATATATATAAAGAGGGGTGAGGAATAGAGATAGACAGAGAGATAGAGAGGTAAAACCAAAGATAAGGAATAGTTACAGAGATGAGAGATGGATAATTATGGCACAGCGGCCACGAACAATATTCAAACGGATCGGTTGGCATGGCAGCCAACCAAAACCACAACAAGACTTTAAGAAAATAAAAAGTGGCCCTTACTATTCGTCGATCTAGTTAAGCAGCAGTAGCTCAGTCTGGTGTGGGAACCAGAGGGTCCTGGGTTGGAATCTAGAAGTCCAGTGTTGACCATGTTACGAAGTGTGGACTGGTAGAAAGACAAAGAATAAGGAGATATAGAGGGATAGTCATGGCACAGTGGCCAAAAACACAACGCAAACATAAGGTCCATTCGCACAGGACTGTTATTACCAAGGGACCTCATGTTATGTTGAAATAACCCCCCCCTACATCTGTGTTTCATGGACTGCATTCACACAGGATAAGCGGTTACTGTGTTTTACCCTAATTTACCGACAACATAATACATACACATACATAATACATACAACTGTAGACTGGAAGAAAAAGCATTGCTCCAAGATGTCTGTTTTAAAAATATTGAGAATTTCTTTTCATTCAAATGAATATTTTATATATAGTGTGATTAACCTGCACTTAAAACAGCTTGTTGTGTTAACTTCATCACATATTGCTCACAGCCTATGTTACGTTGCAACCAGAAGAATCATGGTCTTTCTGTGGGCAGGCTGATGAGACTTTAATCATTTTTTCTCAGTGTAAAATGAGAATGAATTTTTGGTCTAATTTAAGTTCTCATGTTTTCAATAATTGTAATATAACTCAGGATTTTTTTAACCATAAATATGTAATCTGTTTGATGATTTGAACTATGTTATTAGTTTTTTTTTATTTTAATGGGGAAATTCTTTATCCACAAACAAAACAATTTAGGTTCACACCCCTCTCTTTCAATCTTTACTGGATGGATTTAAACTGAACACTTTACTCTCTTGCTTTCACAAATAAAATTGAAAAAAAGAGACAGTTTTTTAGACTATTACAAAATTTCATCTGGTGAAGCCCTGTGATGTGATATGAATGTGATTTTGTTTGCTTCCGTCAGTGTCCATTATTTATTTATTTATTTATTTTGAAAGACTTTCATTGATTTATGTATTGATATTATTGATGTTATGATTATTCATTTATTCCATATCCTTCTTGCTCACCAAAATAACCTCCATTAGCTAATGTTATTAAATTAGTTTGCCAACAATGTTATTTGCAAAAGCTTCTTTAACATAATAATATTAGTATATTATTATCAATATTTATAATTTCTTCATGACCAGGCTTATTCCCTAACATTAGCTAACTGTTAAGAAGCTAACTTTACACTGACAGGTTTCATTTGGAAACAAAGGCTTGGCAACATTTATGCTAAATTGGTTAACCTTAAATCATAAAACCCCAACATCAGCTTGTCACCAGTATTAAGTGAACCTCACCTTATCGATAAATGTTTAATTTACAATAGAGTGTATTAAAGCTGAGAGTGATTCTGGTTTGTTAGCATGATAACAGTAGCCCACCTTGTAGAGGACCTTCTAAAAACCTTGTGAATATATGATCATAAAATTACAAAATCATCTCTGTTTGATGTTATAGTTGGGCACGAGATCTCCTTTAAGTTTATTAATGGGGTCAAGGTAAATATTAAGGGCACAAACAAATTTTTAGGTTATGGCTTGTGAGTTTAACTAACAAGTGAGAAGAGGCTCTGGAACGCACATCAGGCACGCTGAACGTGAACTCCCCCAAAAAAACCCACTTTTTTTAGAGTTCCCTCCTTTTGCTCCACCATTAGCTAATGCTACTTTAAAGCTACATTAGCTTGTTAGCTAGCTTTCTACCGTTAGCTTAACCATAACCATCAAGCACACTCATGTCAGTAGTACTAAAGTTACTAAAAACAGTTTCACTTGTCCGAAATATACTAGTTTTCCAATCACAGAGAAACAATTTTCAGCACAGTATAACAATATAGCTTCAAATACATCAGTAGTAGAAAAAATAATACAGCCTTTTTTAACCGCAAATAAGACACTGAAAATGTTGGAAGATTTCTGAAATACTCACCAAATGAGAAGGATTCTCATGGTAGAGAAAGTTCCAGAAAAGTAATGGGCCACTCAGCTAATGTCCGGAAAGTTAAGGGTCCACCGAGCTCAGGGTCCAGAAAGTTCCAGGAAGTTAACGGTCAGAACATTCAAACTCTGGCGGTTTGTATATCAAAGTATGCCTGTGATGCTATCCCTCTCTCACTGACATGCGCAGTAGGCGGGGTCAGTCTGAGTTACTGGGCAGTTTACATTTGTCCCATAAAAAAAAATCACACACACATCTGGACATAAATGTATAACATTGGAACTGACCTAAAAGGAGCAAAAGTGGTCATCCAAAGAATGTCCATAAGCTGTGTATATTTATATTGAATATTTGAGTATTTAGACAACAATCAAAATGTTCAGAAAACTTACGTATTTGCTGTGTGAGACCGTATTTTCATTGCTGTATTTAAATTAGGACAAAAACAGAAAGTCTCAACACAGCCCAATTTTTGGCGTCTATTTTTGGGCTACACAAGGACCAAGTCAGACAGTCAAATTGTAGACCAATTTTTAATGTCTTTTTTGTGGGCAGATCTTTGTGATATACAAATCTGGTATCCTAAGGGATATGTCACAGATATCATATGCAAAAAATATATTTATGGATCTGCTACGGATCAGATCCTTGAAGATACTCTCCAGAAATGTTATGGATATGTGACAGATCCAAAAACTTGTACACTGTTAGATCTTTCCAGATACAGGTCCTTTTTGTCCAGTGCAAGGGAACTGGAGCTACTGAAATGCAAACAGATTTTCAGGTTTTATAACCCATCACTGGGGTTCTCTATTGTGATATGTTCTTTGCAGTAAGACAATTGATGGTTGACTGTCTTGCACCCACATTCTCCTGAAGTGTACACACAGCTTGAAGGATTAGCATTTTTCTAAGAAGTTAGCAATTTGTTATGGTAATAACTTTTGCTTTTCTCATGTTCTCAATTATTCATTTGCTATGAATATAATTGCTCAGGGAGGCTCAAGAAAAAAAAAATATCTGAAAATGGATTTGAACAGATATGATATGACAAATCATTGACCAAATAAAATAGAAGATATTAGAAGATATCATTAAATTGATGCAAATTTCAGAACTCATTTGTTCCACAATTTACAAACTTCAAGCAATCTGATTCGCTCATGAGAGTGATTGACAGCGCTCCTTGACCCTCTTAACCAATGAAGGCAGGCGGGGGGCGGGCCCGTCTATACTGTAATCAATCCTCTGATCAGCTCGTGAGCATGTGTGTTCCGTTGTGCGCTGTCCTGTGTGTTCACTCTCGCCGAGTGTGCACCGCAGAGGTGAGCCGGACGACGTGTTTTTCCTCCATTAAAAGTGCAATAAGAGGGGGAAAAGGAGGGACATGGGTGAAAGATTTGTAGTAGTCCCGGTTGACAGAGGAGTTGGGGTCGCCGGGGAGGGGGAGCACTCGGACGCGGTTGTCTCTGACCCGGCACCGGAGTCCGGTGGCGGCGGCACCAGCAGCAGCGGCGGCACAGTAGAGGAAAAAGAGACTTTGGAGGACTCCGTGTTCGAGCCGCAGGACCCCAACGTTGTGGTGCCTATCCTGGAGTACAACAGGGAGCCCAACAAGTACGGTAAGACAGATGCCCGTTACAAACTCCGTGTCCCACTTCTTATCTCATCTATCTATCTGGCAGAGGATTAGCCGTCGCATTTCACTTGTCTGGCGTTTTGTCCTCCTGGAGTTATGTAATGAAGCCCGGGCGTCTGCACCCCAAAACCAAGTTTAGGCAAAATAGACACACATAGCGTTAATTTGAGTCACAAAAAGTTTTGAACACAGCTGTAAATGGCTTGTTAAGTTACTGTGAAAATGTAATTTGTCACCAAGCAGTTCACTGAGAACTCTGGCACTTCATTACAAACAATGCGGTGGGAGTTTTTGCTAGCTTTAACTGTCAATAAAACGAAACATTCAAATTAGCATTAGCTATATCGAATATTGCTTCGTATATTTAAATTTACCAAAATAAGTCACATTGTCATTTTTACTTATATATGATATTGCATACAATTTGACCTCAATGTGCTTCGCATACAACAAAAATGCTCAGAATAAAATATGCAATGAAAAGGCTACATATTTAAATATATATCATAAAAGGGCAGGTGAAAAAAAAGTCTATGTTTAACTCCCCCTTTTTATACCAGACAGAAGAAAAGTTGATGTGAGTAGGTTTTGACACTTGTAAACTACCTTGTAAATAATGAAGAGAACCCAATTTGAGACTTTAACAGTGAATAACACTAAATTTGATCACTAAACAAACGTGAGGGAGGCTTTATAAAGAATTTTCTTCATTCTCCTTTTATTCAAACTTACATTAGAAGTGAAATGACCTTGCAGAAAAGTAAGGTCTGTTACCTGTGGCACTTTGTCATGGAAAATTGTATTACTTTACCACAGATGTCTATATCTAAAGAAAGTTTTAACTTGATATATATGGCATGTCACTTCAAGTGTATCCATTTAAATTACATTGTAGGGTTGCTGTTGCTTTTATATCTCATTGAACAAGTCTTTTGATCTGAACCATAATTTTGCTTCAGACTTTGTTCTCAAGCCTTGTTCGACCAGTTGCACACAAACAAGGTGCTTCTATAGCAACAGGTTGAGGGTCAGATGTTACCGGAGTAATTGCGTGGCACACAGGCCAAGCAAGCATGCTGAATTACGTACAGTGTGCTGATGGCCAAGTGTATGTGTAGACATCTGTTGGGCGAATTGATGTTAGAGTACACTGTTAAATTGTACTGTGTTGCTAAAATGAATCTATCTTTAGTTTGGCTTTCTTTTGAATATAGTTTGGTTTAATAAACATGGGTGACTACTTTAACTTATATTTTAATCACAAGTTCTAGTGCAATACGGTAATCTATCCATTTTGTGGACAAGTATATGCTATTTCTCAATTTCACAAAGTCTGCCGATTCAATTGAGTCAGCCTGTGATCACATGAGACGATATCAGTAAATATGTTTATTGCCTTTTTCTTGGCTGCTCACCATTGTCTGCCTGTTCCTACTCCGCTAATACTATTTGAATGTTCCGGAAGGACATGCACTAGGTCAGAAACGATGACACAGTCGTGCCATGGCAAATTTGTAATGAAGGTGTATATTTAAGATGAGGATATGTATTAATGTTTTCACTTTGCATTGATGATATTGGACTGCTGATCATTGAATCAATATATTGATCCAGACTGATATATTGTGACACGCCTAGTTGCTATTGACATGTTGTATTCAGATGTAATGTTGGGTCCAGCCAAAAATGTCTCACTGGCCCAGAGCTAGTAAAAGATGTTGGGTGGCTAAGAAGTAAATTTCTGGCTCAATTACAACACCTGATGGTGATTTAGAGCTCTGAATTGAAATAAGTACTGTGTTCCATTATTTTTTTTGTAGACTCCGAACAATATTAGACAAAATAAAGACAAAGAGTAAACGCTTTGACTTATTTGACATGTAAAGTGCATGTAATTGTATAAAAGGCTATTTGATTTTGACCTCTATGGCTTGTGATTTTGGATTTCAGGACCAAGGAAATAATTTAGACTGCTTTTGCCGGTAGTGTATAACACTGGTGGATTTGAATCTGTAGCTTGATTTAAAGTGTAGAAATAACTTATATCAGTACCTGTCTTAGAAGAGCAGAAGAAGAGTGTTTTCCATGTGACTTCCTGTTGCATGATACAAGGACAAATCTGCACCTGTTGATTCAGTTTTAATGCATTGATTGAATTTCATTCTAAATCAAATTAAGTTGTTAAGAAGCAGATGGGTGTGCACGTGCTCCCATGCACTTGGAGGAGCTTGTATAGGGGGAATGCAACAATTCAATACTGTTGTAGGATGTTGGGCTGACACTGACCCAGATAGCTGGATTTTGTGTCAGTGACAATGGGACTGATCTATTTACATGAATGTTATGTTTACCATTTGAGCTACTACATTATTTTAATTTGAAATCTAAGTACCTATTAGCAGTAAACATTTTTAAAGAATTTGGAGTCCTTTTTATGTGGAATGTTTTGTATTTATCAAGTTTGTTTGCAATAGTATGTGATTTAATGTATATGTGTGTGTGTGTGTGTGTGTGTGTGTGTCTAATTTATTGCTGTATATACTAGAGCTGGGTATTGTCAATAACCTCACAATTCAATTCAGTTTCGATTCTTTGGGTCACGATTCACTTCGATTTCGATTTGATTTGATATTGATCCAGTTGCTTCAGTAACGATTCTGTCTAACGGTTATGTGTGTTGTCAGAAATACCCAGATAATTCATTAGAACACCTTCTGATATGTGTTCAATAAAGCGTACATTATCTGTGTTGATTTAGAACAAACTGACACCAAAACTTATTACCATTACATTATTCTTTATTAAATACAAATTGAAACTAAAATAAATTTAAAGTGCAGAAAAGTGCAGATTTTTGCCTGAGCTGAACTTAACAAAAGTCATAAACCTTTATGCAAGATTTGTCTACCTGCATTTGTGTGTGATCCACAGCTTTAGTGTTAGCAACAGGTTGCAAAACATCTGTGTGGTGTCACATCAAATAGTTGCATAGGTTGGCCGTATTGTTGCAGTGTCTTAACACTGACTCACAAGGCTCATACATGATGTAACCACTATCTACTTTGTGTATCCAAACGCCTCTGAACAACAACAAACACACCCGGTGGCACTTACACTGCCCCCATTGGAGCCAGCCGTCATTACAACGGAAATAATTGATTTCAGGATTTTATGAACTGATACTGAATTGGCAAAAAACATATTGCAATGCATGCTGAATGGGTTTCTTTACCCAGCCCTAATATATACAGTGTTTACACTTGAATTGTAATTCACATTCATTTTTTTTATCATTTCTTTTTTTATTACAACATAAACATGTAACTGAAGTCAACTGATTGCTGGGTGTAATTCACATCAATTTTGAAGATATTTTTCAGCAACTTGCTGATGCATGATTTATCATTTCAATACTACATATAATTTTATGACATTTCTATTTATGTATTTATTTTTTACATTTTGTCTTACAAAGTTAGGAAATCAAAGTTTTAATCATGTCTGTTGTAGCCTTGCACATAAAAGTTTCATGCCAGTCACTTAAACATGCATTTACCATGCACTGGCTAGGGATACATGATAATATCAGCAAGTCATCCGGATGGGCAGATTTTGGCTTTAAAATGAAATATTGGAATCAGCCAACATGTTTATTTCTGCTGATATCACAAACTAATTTTTTTAATCAACAAAGTGAACAGGTATTTTTTTATTTGCAGGATAAATTAATATTGAAAAGCATTGTATTTTATGTCTCCATCTGCTGGTGGGCCATCACAATAAGAGTATGCATAATATGATGTTAATTCCACTGCAGAGGAGACTTGAAGGTCACTAAAATGACTAATTAACTGGCGATTCGTTTCAGTTGTTTTAAATCTGCATAGTGGATATCAGCTAAAAACCCATTATCGTGCATCCCCAGCACCGGCCAATAACCGAAACACAAGTAATGGTGTCAGAGAAAGCCAGTTTGGTGGATCCCCTCTGGTGTCTGTAGTGCGGGGGCTTATCTTGGCCTTTGCCTTGCTTTTCTTTTTCACCCAGACATTGACAGAGTATATTGTGTGATCAGCAAACATTATAATCTCTGGCGTGTTTGTTACATGTCTCTGAAGAAGATTGTATTTCCTCTGTGGACACATACTCAACTGGGGGCTGGCACAGTGAAAGAATGCGGCTCTGTGGTATGATTAGGATTATGATGTTTCTATCATTTGTGCGTGTCTGTTAACAGTTAAGATGTTCAAAGTTCATTCAACCCTGCGGGGAAATTTGTCCTTTTTTATTAACCCAACCCAATGTAGGGACAGAAGACATCCATGTCCTTAAAAGATCAGAATTAGCTCTTTTGGTGGTTTATTTCACTGGACCTTGAATATCTGTGAGGCTTTTTAAAGACTGAACTAGAAAATGCAAGAAGCTATCCTCTGCTTTTAATATCTTTCACTGCTGGATAAATGAAGAAAAATTTGGCTGTTGGACAGTGAATTTGATACTCACCAGATAGATTTAGGGTGGAGGATTGTTGTCGTTACTGGAAATGCAGGTGTAAAAAAAAAACTGGAATAATTTAAACTGGACATTAGGAGTCATCCATCAGTTAATATTTTGATATTGACCATTTGTTTTGTGAGATATTCCTGGATTTTAATTTTCAAATTCTTTCCGCTCCCGCTGTCAGTGCACTGCAATCAATACATGACTGATAGCCATGGATGCCTGCTTTTTTTGCTATAATCTATTTACTGATAGGCTCCTGGATGAATCTGCTAAATTACATTCTTGAATGATGAAGCTGATAGCCATAGCAGATAATGAGTTTAGATAATGGATGGCTGGGCATTTTCCCTCTCAGATGCACAACCTTGTAATGTTTGCAATGACACAGAGACGCATCATACCAGACGGCTGTTCTAAAAGATTCTTCCTTCATTTGTTTACTTTCTGGGACATGACTAGCCTGGCACCAGAAACTCTCAGTTCATTTTTTTACATTTCCACTCGGTGTCATCAGTGGGCACAGACAGCAATACCACTGGATGCAATTGGACCGAGCAGCAAAACCTGACCTTCAAAAATAGAACAACAAAATTTGTAACGTAGCGATGAGAGACAAATGCAAGTTGTAATGGTGCTTATTTCGTTCTCGAGCTGGAAAAATCTTTCTCACATTACAGCTAAACAGTACACTGAAATATGTTTCTGAGAACTTTTGTGAGGAAATAGGCAATTAAGTAACAGAATCTTGATTCATATTTTTGATCAGCACTGCCTAGTTTGACATTTTGATTTGAGTTTATCAGTCTTGTGCATTGTGCTGGACAGAGCGGAGACCAGTGATGCAATCATCGAATCAAACCTGCACCAGAATAGATAAATGGCTGTGATTGGCCTGCCGAGAATCTGGACAGGTGAGAATCTGTTTGAACGGGAAGGGGGACCAGATGCATCGGCCGCAGCCAATGAAACACAAGCTCACAGATTCGTCTAGTTCCTAGGCTAGGTCATGACAGCTTTTATCAGTTACATTGTTTCATATGAAGCACCTGAAGGTTACCAGACTAAGTGTTGCCGGTTATCTAAAACATTCCTAAAGAAGGTTTTCTTGATATTCTTCGGTCACTGACAGTTTAGGGGTTTTTTTTACTGTGCGTGTATATTTTAGTTTTTCTCCACTTGCTGTGGAGGAGGGATTAGTGTTATTTGATCAAATGCAATATTGATATATTTGAAAGTCTAGCTGGACTGAAAAACTGTTTCGCTCTCGTCATTGAGGTTGCACAACAAATGTTAAGGGGGAGATTAAGAAACACGTTGTGAAGAGGAAGTGTGGTTATGAAGAAGTGGAAATAATAGAAGAGAAGGTACAGTTTTTTGAATGATGGTGGCGACTTTGCCCTCCTTTTAAAACCTTACAGGCGATTTGTGTGCTTTATGCTTGTTCCTTGTTCAGTCTGTGTGAAACAATCTGAGACTAACGCAAGTAGAGGAAATATGTGAAAATGACTCTTGTAGGCTAAAGGAATGAAGCGTATTTTCCGTACACATTCTAAGAATTTAGTTTATGTGTGTAAACAGTTATGCACTGTAAACACTGTTTTACAAAAAGATATGATGAATATATTAATAGTTAATGGCATGAAGATGTTCCAGGGTACAACAGATGATGCACCCTGCTGCTTGCTTTAGATACGTAGGATGAGTAAGATTACATTCGGATTTATGAGGGATTAAGCAGGCAATGAATGATAAATGATGTCCTGCAGGGATAAAAGTCTCAAAAGGTGTCAGAATTAAGCGGCTGTCAGTCTGTCTCTCTGACAGTTCACACACTGGCAGATCTTTGGGGTTGGGAAACTCTATTCAGGTTTGTTGCAGAACAGTAGCACTTTACGCTTTGTACTCATACTACCTGTTGCAGCTGAGGCACTTTGGCAATAATGTGTGCCTCCTCTGCTCAGTGCTATTGCAGCTGCATTATCTATAATCTTCATCTTTTAAGATTTTCTGTCTTTTGATAGGGAGATTCTTTGTAGAGAATCAGAGAGGGAAATATGTATACAGTTAGGCAGCTGTTTAAATAATTATGTCTTTAGATATCTTAATTACAATGCCAGACCCAGAAAGACTTTTTACTGACACTCAACAGCTGAACAATGTATTCTGTGGCTTTGGAGAAGCTTAGTCAAGTCTAAGAAAATAACCCTGATGATGCAAAGGTTTATTTTGGCTTGAGCTTGAAGACTGCACAATTTAAATAGCCTGCGTTTCAAGCTCGGGATGTAGAGTTTTAAAGATTTCTGTTTGTCAGGCACGAAGAGTCATGAAAAGAAGCTATTAAATGTAGCAAGTGTTTCTGGGGGTTAAACCATATCAGGGACCACAAGTCTGCTTTGATTTTGACTTTTTTTTTCTTTTCTTTTTTTTCTTGCAAGCCTCCCAAGTTAATCAAAGTGTAAATGCCCAAGTGCCCAAGTACTGGGATCTCTGATGAATTACTCATAGGGGTGGGAGTAAAATCAATACAGCATAGTATTGCAGTGCTTTTGTGTGGCAGTATTGTATTGTTTCGAAGGCACCAAGTGTAATTATGAGTTATTATATATAATTTTATAAGTCATTCATATCTGTATTTATTGGCTCTGATCAACATTGATGGCTACACAACACCCTGGTGAACTAATTTATTTTAGTTCCATAACTGGTGAGATGTAACAACGTGCCACCACTAATAACCGTCCATCTCCACCTCAAATCAGGGCTTAAACATCAATCCAGATTAGTCTGCACCAAGTTTCAAAGAAAGATTAAATAATAGAAAAACAAGTAGCCCCTGTAAAGTTTTCACAGACCTCTGTTCATGCTGCTCTATACTGTTAAATCTGGAGGCTGTGTTGGCAATAATAACTTAGTTTTGACTGCATTTTGGGTGTAGAACAGAAAGAGAGGGGGAGTTTTTTCAGTTGGGAACAGAGTTGCAAACTAAATACAGTATAGATATGGTTAGTGATTCAAGGTGGCGGCAATATAAATGGGTCCAGTTTAGTAAATGAATGCAAGTCTTCAGTATACTCTCACCACAGAGCATTATGTTTGCATGCATGTGTGTGCATTCACGTTTAA
Organism: Plectropomus leopardus; assembly: GCF_026936395.1. Classification (NCBI taxonomy): domain Eukaryota; kingdom Metazoa; phylum Chordata; class Actinopteri; order Perciformes; family Serranidae; genus Plectropomus; species Plectropomus leopardus. Next base: position 4,946,239 of record NC_142196.1, read on the forward strand.
AAAAGCATGCACCTCAGGCTATCATGTGCTGCCCTTTGCTTTATTTGGAGCCCAGCAGTCAGCACATGGACACCAACTGGGCCCTGCCTTCCTCTATATCTGCTCCTACTCCTGTGTGGCCTCTGAGTCCGCTGCCTGCCCTGCCAATCCCGCGTGGGATGTTTGTTCCAGTTGCTCTTTATTTACACGCAACACTCAGGACAAGGGGTGTGTCCCTCGCTGGTCAGACAGAAGGGTTTTCAGAGAACTTCACCCCCCTTTTGGGAAAAGCACAAAGTTTAGCCCAATCCTGGAAATGGTCCTTTCATCAAGGGCATTAAACCAGTGTAACGGCATACTTAAAATTGTACGTTCAACCTATCTGATGTGAAAAAACATGACAGTTTCAGCTGTAAATGCACTTTTACACGATCCTGACGCAATGGCGTGCAGCAACACATCTTTCTTGTCTTGAAGTTGTTGATCCGCTACACAATCCTGCATTTTCGACATAGCAGTGGAAAATCTTCATCAAGCTGTATGTGTGATCCTTAAAACCCCCTGCTTTGTCATATAACTTATTAGTTGTGTTCAGTACATAAGAAGATTGATGTGTGGATCTATAATTACTTAATATTAATATTTTTCATTGGGCTTTTTGTGCATGCAAGTCATAAAACCTTTGACAATTTTTACAGTTTTTATTTTTTTTTTTCACATTTATTACATCTGAACTGATGAACATTCTATTCAAGTACCACATATCAATATCCAACGTCAATGACAATTGCTGAATCAACTAGTTGAGAGCTGTGCTGTGTCTATATTGTCAGCTCCTGTACTGGCCCTTCACAGAATGTTTTGTGCAGCTATAAGTGCTTTTAAAAATAACCCTGTGTTGTCCTTGGAACTCATGACAAGCGACACAATGCATCTGAGATCCAGGGGAGGTCTTATTCTGTTTCTCACAGAGCTTTACTGTGCTGCCTCTATACTTGTTTTCCTACACCTGGCAGAAATTTCATTTGACACAGTAACACAAGTTAAATGTCGTGGCAGCCATGTGTTGAAGGTCAGCGGAAAGCTTTGAAATATCAATAAATTGATTAATAGTATTTTATTTATTTATTTTTTTTACATTAAAAGAACAGTCATGTTCGGATGCTTTAGATATTAGCAAATTAGGCATTTGATTGAACTCGGCTAATATCTAACATTAAAGGTCTCAAATTAGGATTAAGACCAAAAACACTTTATTTTGGAACATTCCTAAATATTATTGTGCACAATATCTGCTAATCAATACACTGGACTTACTGTGTATGAGACCGCTACTGTAGTCCACCTTGAAATCCTGCTCTTATCTCTTCTCATGCTCTCTACATAAAAGTGGAGCTAGTGTTTATTTCATACACACAACCTGTGTGGTCAGATTGATAACAGTAACAATGTTCCAGCAGCTGAAAGCAGCTGCTACTGAATAGATACTGAACAGACATCGTGGGAAAAACTACTTGACATGTTTTTCCTCTGGAGGTTCTCTGCATTTGCTGTTGGTCGTCATGGGGTTTTCCAGCTCTTGGCCAGCAGTTTATGTACGGCTAAGTAAGGCATTTACACTGAGTCATTTTAGCCTTATTTGCCTTTGCTAGTGCAATAAATACTGATGTAGGACAAAATAAAGTCGATTGAGGCCTTCGGGGTGCAAAATCTACCTTTGAAATTACATCAGGAGCTGGAAAAGAATTCTCGTGCTGACTCCTATCAACAAATATGGACACATACACATGAACTATGTAATTATTTACAAGTGAATTAACATAGAGTTGAATATACACCTTTCCATCACTGTTTCAACAAAGAAAAAACATGAATTTATGTTTAATTTCTTAATGGTGCTGATGTTTATGTTATTGTGTCCACCCTATAAAAGACAGCTAGGTACAGTAGCGTTGTGGCGTTGGGTGCATATCAGATGTCACAAATGTGTAGGGAGACGTGTGAGTATCATGTTCTGCCAGACTCTGAATGAGGAGCCTAAGGATAACCTTCTTAACCTCTCCCCTGTCACAAGCAGCGTAAATGACTGCAGTCGGGTCAAAAGCCAGAGATGAAACTGATACAGTGGAAGCATCAGTCATTTCCAGCATCTCTCATGACTTGGACTGAGACGTCTACCCAAAAAGGAACTGAGACAGAAAAACAGTTGACTTGAGCCAACTTCTGTTTTTGCTGTACTTACTTGTATTAATATCCAGCTACCTGACATATCAAGAGAGATAAAAGACAGAGCTGGAATGGGATCATATTCCAGTATTATGCCTGACTTGATTTTCAAGCTCATCTTGGTGTTTTGATACCAGGTTTCCACAGTATTTTCCTCATTGGCGTAGCTTTATTCCATGTGATTGTTTATTTATTTTAGATTGAATTGTCCGTTCTACTGTGAACTTTGTCAGCAGTCTGTGTCATTTAGTGAAAACCAAAAAGTGAATTTCCACATAAAAACAGCTTACAGCTGCAATTTAGAGTGTAAATAAAACATCTGTGGTTTTCTTTGTTTGCTAAGTGAGACAACAATTTTTGTAAATGGTCCAATGCTGAGTGAGAATGCTACAGCTTGAAGCTGCGAAACAGGCTGCAATATAACGTTAATGCGTAATTATGTACCAGCAAATAAGTTAAAACAAAGTGCTGATTTGTTCTATAGACAGGCTCAGATTGTTGTTCTAAGCATCTGACAACATTATGTAGAGTATCTATACAGAGATAGATCTTTTTAAGAACTTTTTGTTAAACCACCCCCTGCTGAAAAAAACAGCTAAAAACCAAATCAAGGGCCAATCACACCGAGATGCTTAGAATAACAATCAGAATCCTTGTCGTTAGCAAAAACAAGCACTTTTAGTGGATGTAAATTGCCTTGTGTGGTTACATTGCAGTGTGTTTCCGACTGCCAGCTGTAGTGCTGTTCTTAATACTGGACTGGTATCCGAGATTGTTGTCTCAATTTATACACTTGGACACAAAAAAATGATAAAATAGGGACCAGGTTAAAATAGCAGTTAACCTTTAAAAAAGTTCTTGGAGTCAATGTAAGTTTCACTTATAATGTAGCCTAAGCACTAAGCATATTATCTATTTGCAAGTACCTCTAAACTGGAAATGGAATCGTAGTTTGAGAATGACCACCTTTGCCATCAAAAGACAGAAAAGTGTCACCTGAGCCTGTTGTGTGAAATACAGTTTAATGGATGACTGGCAGGGAAGTGTGCTGTTACCTGAGATGGTTGAGGTGTGGCTGTCCATGTGTGTAGTATAGTCATTACACACTTCATGTTTCCCTTACATCATTTACCTTTCCTTTGCTAATTTACTGTGCTTTACCATGACTTTGAAGAGCTGATTGTCATCAGTGGCATTTTCATAGGATTTATTTCCTACTGCAGACACCCTACTAAGGTCTCCTTTATAGATTAATAAAAAAAAAAAGTCATGGAAATGTTTAAGAAAGAAAAGTAAAAGGTTCACTCACCATTTTACAGTCAGACATTCGGAAAATGTGACTGAATATGATAGCTGGCAGTGTTTCCTTTAGTTTTACTTGAGTCAGCGCTTGTAAAATAAAATAACCTTTCCATTTGCCAGTTTACATCTGATTATAGAGACTAACACTGCTAGGTGTTTTTGATTTGTTTGGTCTAGGTGTACAAATTATAAAACAAATAGTTTGTCCATATTTTGTTTTCCTTTCATTGCCATTTTCTAATGATGGTGATGTGACTGTCTGGTGTATTACCAGATGTGATCAACTGGGGGCAACAGAGTGTCACGATTAGTCTTCCACTGTCAGCTGCATGAAGAGAGGAGACCAGTTAAATTCAGAGGCGGTTCCCAGACACAGTCAGAGATGAGCTATGGTCATTGTGTGACTTTTTATTTAGTCAGCTTGAACTGCTGACGGTTACAGGCGTGGTGCATAAGGGTCAGGCCTATCCACTGTGTGACAATTTCAACATTCAAACAACAGTGTTATCTAATTTACACATACTGTAAGTTCCATTTAGATGGCTTGTGTAAACACACATTCTCACAACTGTACACTACCTGCCCCGCTCCGAAAGGCATGAGCTGAGGCAAACAAGCCTCTGTGAAAGAGAGAGTAAGAAGACCCAGAAAAGAGATGTAAAATTTAGTCTAAACCATATTTATTATGGAATATTGGTTTTCATTTATCAATTGGCAAGAAAAATAACTCCAGTGAGATGCCCTCATTGCTGCATCTGTGCTGGATTTGTAAGTTATGTTGGCTAATTTTCTGCTATAGCAATTTAAAGTATAGTATATTAAGGGTTTTCTTTTGTCTACCCCCTGGTCTCATTAAAAAATCATGCCATGCAGTTGTAAGAGCAGGCGGAAGTAATATAGAGAAGGGAAGATGCCATGTGACAAAGGCACTGACTCAAACTCACATGACATGATAATGAAATTATGTTCTGACTTTTTAGCCACTGTGATTTCCTTCAGATTTGTGCAATAAATATCGTGTTTAACACCGTTTTACGAGGTGTTATTAGGTATAATGACGTTCACAGGGAAGCTGTCCTTCCTCTTGCTGCCTCCAGAGGGCACTATCACTTACTGGTGGGGATTTAGTGTATCACTTATAAGCTCTTGAGCAGGGCAGCTCTGTATAGTTTTGCTGCTGTATTGATGGTCTGAATTTTAGCATTGCCCTAGTCCCATAGAACAATATGTACTTACTTTAAACATTTAATCAGTATTTATTTATATTTGCAATAAAAATGTAAATTAATAACTGACAAAATTAATGAAACTGATTTTAAACATAGAATGTAACATAGTATCCTGTGTTTTGTAAATTCACAAATCTTTAACAGCAATAAAAGACATTATAAGTGTAGATTGTTGTCAGTCACTTGCAGAGTAACTACAGGTTATATCACAGGTTTCCTTTGTGTTTACATTTTGACCATGTGATGTGATTTCAGATTACATAAATTGAAATCAGACAATTCTTTTTTCATTTTTGGGCCTCTCAGTGTCTTTTCATAGTCTATTGCATCACAAAGCATCAAAACCATGACATTGAAAAGAAGCAATAAAATGAAACGTAGACTCAGATTTGTGGTCATTAAAGAGGATACAAATCAGGGAGTTTGGAGGCTAAACAACAGGTGGAATTATCTGTGTTTTGGTCAGAAAGAAAGAAGGTTTTGGCCATGAAAAAAAAGTGCTGAGCTCATCTCCACACGCTGATTTGTGTCCTTGGGCTGTACTTGGCATATCTGTTGCAGACCCAGTCTCCTCTCACCATCCCCTGGAGAATCAATCGATAGATCTATTTAAAGATTAGAAATCTGAGCCTATACAGAAAAAGTTCAGCTCAGTTGAACTGTTGTTATTTTCTGAGCAGGTACATTTATCGTTGTCTGAAGAGACAGTCCAAACCATAGACTCTACAGTATGTGACTGCCTAATCAAGCTGTTTAAGCTGTTTTGCTGCTAGACAGAATGCTATTAGACAGTACTTTTTTCTCACTGTGTTGTTGTTTTGTTTTGGGGTTTTTTTTCTGAATTATTAGCCATGTTTAAAATGCTTTAATAATGCCATGTACTATGGAAGTAAAACGTTCAAAAGGGGTTTCTGTAAATGTGGATTTTTTTAAGCCATAGCCTGTAGCATTGTGTCAAATGTGTGACGCATGTGGTACTATTCTTTCATTTTCTTTGAAGAGCCTTGGTTTAAAATATTATACTTCTTCGGCAGGTTAGTGGTGTGTGCATGTAAGTGCATGCATATGTGCTGAAAAATCCCTGATGTTGCATTCTGAACACACTTACACTCTAGACACTGATAAGTTTGTTAATTTTTCTCCTCAGCATGGAGGTAAAATTCAAATAGGTTTGATGGACACTTAATTAAGTTCACATTTCTGAAAGCTATAGATATACATAACCTCATAACCCTAAAATAGTCTGACACATTTTATTAGTTAGTTAGTTAATTAGTTAGTCTGACTAACCACACACACTCAAGACTTAGTGGTGTATTTTAGTATTTAAATATAGCTGAGAACAGTATAAACATTAAGTGTGTACAGGCTGATTTACTAATTTCTCTTTTGTGGTTTATAGTGCTGTTTATCTTGTTTTGGTGGATTAGATGATCATGGATACATCCCTCACTGACATAGGCTGCTGAATGTTAAAAAGATAATGGGCATAGTCACTGTGTCGTCACCCATTGAAGTGCGTTGCCTTCTTGGATTTTTGGAGCCAGTAGTGAATAATTTGGAAGAAAGGCTGGTGCAGGGAAGGAGCGAGAGATGGGTCTGACTAATTAGCTGAGTTGATGTCTTGCAGAAACCCTTTCACTCAAAGCAACATAATTATGCATAATGCATAATTAGAAGCATTACTAGAATTCTAAAGAGTGATTCATTTTAAAATCCCCCCCCGGTACACTTGTTGTGGAGCTAGCTGTGGAGACCTAAATGTTTTTTTTAGACCAGGTTGTAAACGTGTTGATTTCTGCTGTTAAGTTAGGAGTGTATGGTGATTGACTCGCTTGTGGAGCCAGCCTCAAGTGGCCATTCGAGGTAATGCAGTTTTTGGCACTTGCAATGGGTTCATTTTTCAGCTCCAGAGGTTGATCCCTAGTATAGACACAATGGAAACAGTACAATATTGTAGAAAGGTGATGTGATTAAAAAATCTCCCACATTTAGGCCTTGTCTAAGACTAAGACAGTCTAAGTCTAAGACAGTGTCTCTGGAGAGATTTCTGTTTTGAGTACTTTGTATTTTGATTATTTCCCCCACCTTTTGGGGCCACAGATGAGTCTATAATCAAGTTATGTAATAAATACCCTTGTGTTTCTGTGTTTTCAGACTGTGCTTTGGCTGCGAGATATTGTATCAAGCATAACATTGTTAAAAACTGTCTGAGAAAAGCTTATGTCACAACATTTTAGCCTAGTTTTCAGTCTTCACTGTGGATTGTTGTGAAGTCTGTCATAAAAGGGACATTGTCCTCTCGGCCTGGATGTGCTGATTGTCCCTGAGAAGCAGTCTGACTGTCTGGCTACTTAATCAGCGAATGCCAGTTACATCACTGCTCATCCGCTGAGCAGGGAGTAGATAAGTGCTCTCTTTGTTACCTTAGCAGCACCATAGTACACTGAGTTGTCAGATCATGGTATTGATTAATGTGCTTCTTTCACCCACACACAGAAACATTCCCTATGATACGAGGATTGGTAGCTGCTTCAGACAGAATATAAGCTGCCACAGGGGTTATTCAATAAACATCTGATTTGCCTCTAGCATCAAGGCAGTCCCATTTGCGCAACCAGACCCACTTACTGGAATGATCATGTTTCATTGAAACCTAACAAGTCATGTCCAGAGCAGGAAGTCTGAGTAAAATATTTCTAAAATACCTGACAGGATGCAGAGTTTCCCACAGAATACAAATCTATATGTGGCTACAGGAATAGGGGGGTCCACAGAGTTTTGACACTGTGTCCCCTCTATAAATTTGAACATTTATGGGGGTCTTTGAACTAATCTCGGGCAGATCTCTTCATGAGTTCTTTTATCCCTTAGCAGCAGTTTGATGAGTTTGAGTCACGGGGTAGAAAATTGATCTGTTGATCCAGTCAAAGCTGAACAGTTCGATGGATGACAGGAGCAGCTGCTGCTGAAGTAAACTTAAAGAAACAGTGCAAGAAACAGTTAAGTTTGACTTTCACTGCTCCTGGTGTTCTGCTGCTCTGTCTGTGCCCAGAGTATGATCTTGGCTGTGAATGTGTGATGCATACAAACTTTCCAATAGCACTCATGGTTCAGCAGCTCCAAAAATATAAAATCAAAATGTATTGGCAAATGTTTTAATCATGGTTGGCCGTCACAAATAAATGAATGTGTAGGAAACTTTAGGATAACTGAAGCTTTACTAATGGAGCAATTATGGTACTTGACAACAAAAATGTGCTAGAAAATGGACTACTTCACATTTCTCATATAGCGAAATACAGATTTCAGATGAGCCCCTGAAATCCCGCAAAATGTACCCATCTGTTTTTAGTTTGAAATGATACTTGTTTTTAGACTAGTGTTGTATAAAAAATGATATACTTTACTTTGTGATATTATGTTTTGTCATACTGTATTGATACTCAAAAATACTGTATTTTCTCTTTTTATTTGTAAACTTTTGCGTACTGCGGTTTGTTATTTATGACAGTTTTCCTAAAATTAGATTTTAAATAAACACAAAACATCACCTTGCTTACAGTATTGGAAATTTACAGTGTATCGCAATATACTCAGTTGTAACCAATTTATCATGATATGTGATGATAATAATATGATGTGAAACAAAGCTCTATTTAAGTCAAATGGAATAAGTTAAGTAGAGGTTTACAGGTGGATAATATTTATCAGGGTAGTGTATCAGAAAATAACTATAAATTTGCTAAAGGATGACAAATTCATTGACTGTACTCAAACAGTTTATGAAAAACACTTGCAACCAAACAGTTGCTTGGATGAAATGTTTAGATAAGTGATACTTTTGGCAAATTCATTTTATAGCAATGTATCTGAGAGCAAGTATTTATATGTAAGTGGGCTGTTTTGGCAGATAGGGATAAATAAATACCAAATTGCGGTAAGGAGGTGAAACTTTAGACTAGAGGCACAAATGTAAACTGTTATGGAACAACAAATCATTATAATTAGTCCACTCTGGTAAAGCCTGTTTAAGGGAATTATAGCAATCTAACTAAGCCAGTGCCTGATATATATTTATTTAAATATTTCAAAGTTCCATCAAGCTGTTTCTTTAGTGTGAATCTGGATACTTCTATAGGGTAGCAAACAAACTCTCAACCACAGTATAAGACCAGATGGAATTTTCCCACTCTGGCTCAGACGTCGGAAATGAGCTCTGTGCCTTGCATAAGTTGCATTCAGTGCTTTAAAAAAAAAAAAGAGGCAATGCTTTCCTGTAAGTTGGTCACTCTGCTAGCCCATCTCTGTCTCATAGATTCTCTTGCCTTTTGCTCCACCTCCTCCCTTTCCTATTTCCTGTGGCCCCCACCCTTCCTCTAGCTAGTATTGATCTTGTATGTCGTCATGTTGGGGAACTGCAGGGGGAGAGGGTAACTTGTTCTGGGCGGGTCTCCAGATGTTAAGCAACAAAATAAGGCTCTAAGACTAAAGCATTATAAAGAATTGGTCATCTGCATTCACTGCTGCAGTTTTCTTTTAGCATTTTCCATCACACAGGGCTGTATGTGAATTGCAATAAGATGTAGTACCTTAGAATCACTTTAGTGCACTCCTTACCTTTAGGGAATAACTCACTGCTTTTGTTTTGTCATGAGATCAGCTGATGGACTGAATATGAGCAGCTGCACACTGCTGTTGCTGAATGATGGTGATACACAGCTTGATGAAACAGAATATAGTTGTATGGTAGAAAAGTGAATAACCCCCCCTCCCCCCCATAAAATCTATGATTAGTTGTTTAGGTCTATGACTGTTGTGATGTCTTCTTTCTTGTGCAGGTAACCTTCCTTTTTACATTGCCACGGCTTCTGGTGATGAATAATGCTCCTGGTTCCACTCTAATGTGTTGCCGAATTATTTTTGCAACAACGGCAAATATATGTTGGGTTATACTTATGTTACTTTCATTCATTCCACCTTGCTGTCAGTCCAAGCAAAGAAATCTGTGGTTGTACTTGCTGGTCAGCAGATGTCCTGTTCATTTTTATGTTTTTTGTGTGTGTGTCCCCTTTTTTTAATACTATTCCCCTCTCTAAATTGTGATGTGAATGCACTGCAGGCAGAAGTCTTCATTAGTTCTTTTTTCTCCTCAGGAGCAGTTTCTGAAGTTTGACTTGTGGGGTGGATAATCTAAATGTTGATCTGGTCAGAGCTGACCTGATCATATGGATAGATGAGAGGAGCAGCTGCTGTAGAAGCGAGTAAATGAAAACTGTTTGACCCAGTGCAATTACGATTAAGTTTCACCTTCAGTGTGCTTGATGCTCGACTGCTCCGTTTGTGCCCAGAGTAAACTCTGTGCTCCAGGAGTGTGGTGCAATGTATAACCAAATATATATTCCAATAGTGCTCCTAATGACAGTCTAGCTCCAAAAATATATAAACAATACGTGGTGGCAGATGTTTTGATCGTGGCAGCTGCCACAAATAAACAAATGTGTGGGAAACCCTGGACTGAGATTAATTAACCCTCAGGTTGCTCTTAAGAGATAAGAGCAGCATGAAGTTGACACTCTATGCCTCCCTCAGTTACCAATCTCTGTTCCTTTGTATTTACGTGTATTTTCACAGTAACATACAGTAAACTCACAACTAAAGTACGTGTAATGTATGTGCATGCATGTGTGCTATCTGTCTACAGGGGTGTGTAAAGATGGTCAGTATACGTCTTTAAATCAGCCCTGCATACTTCTGACTCTGCACATGGGGTCAAATAACACTGGATAGGAAGTGAGGAAATATATATGAGTCCTCTTGTGTGTGTGTGTGTGTGTGTGTGTGTGTGTGTGTGTGTGTGTGTGTGTGCGTGCGTGCGTGCGTGCGTGCGTGCGTGCGTGCGTGCGTGCGTGCGTGCGTGCGTGCGCGTGCGTGCGTGTGCAGACTTTCCTTACTGGAGCAGATCTGGACTTCCTTTTCTCTTTGAACAAAAGCAGACATTGCCGGCTTTTGTTGTGCGCGAGACAGAGCGACATTCCTGGGCAGAGGATCTGCCCTCAGGCACAGTTAAAGCTATATGTGTGCTCTCATACACTTATAAGCTCAAATGCAGGTCATGTTTTTTTGCTAGTGTGTGTGTTTGTGGGTACTGCCCCCATTGGGCGGGGCAGTCGCACGCTTCCTTATTTGGATAGTCGGTGCGAGGGGGGGTCAGGGTCACATGTGTGTACAGCAGAATCCTAGCGATAGGAAGAAAAACTCAGAAGAAAGAGCCGACGTCTGCCCAGGAGAGGAAAGTACACAGGGGCAGTAAGTCTGGATGAAAAAACAAATAACTGGGAAGGAGAGCAAGACAGAAGACAAAAGTGACAGCTGTTGGACGGAGTAAGAGAGGAGCAGCAGAGCAGAGAGGGAGGGAGAGGGAGGAGAAAGGAGAAAGAGATAAGAGTGTGGCAAGCAGCATATTGAGAGGAAGCACATGGTGTAAAAATGCCCACCAACTTCACTGTGGTCCCAGTGAAGGACAACAGTAGGAAGGCAAAAGAGGGGGATGATGAAGATGTGGATGACAACAATGTGGTGAAAGAGGAAGAGGAAGACCCCACAGGTGAGATCTGGTGTTTGTTTGTTTTTTTTAGATCCGTCAGGTGGATCATTAACATATATGAGACGTGTAAAACTAATATACAGATCTCTAATGTGCAGTGACTAGTCTTTCACCTTTTTAAAGCTCAAACACTTTTCTGTTACAGTGAAGGAGAAGCATTTCTGGAAAGTTCTAGACTTTGCTTACAGCATCCAGTGCAAGCCGTTAATTTGGCATTATTGCAAGGGTTTCTAAGTTTTTCAGAAAAACTTTATGGGCTGTGTAGGCGGATAATGTGAGGGAAGTCGGTGTTTTTTAGGGAAGGCTTGTTCATTTTCCAGCAACATTGCGAGATGAGGGTTTCCCTCACACGCCACTGCCACTCAGGGGAGTTTGATATGGATTTGTATTTCATACCAGTGTTTCGCCTTTGGCCTGAATCTCTTTCCTATTTCCCCTTATTTGAGCCTTTCCATTTAAAAAAAAAAAAAAAAAAAAAAATCTTTTTTTTTGCCTTTTTTTCTCAACAACCATTTATTTGAACCTATTCTGCTCTATTTGTTATATTCCTTATTATTTGGAGATACTGCCAGGTTTTGTAGTGTTGTGGCTACAAACACAGGACCAACACAGATGCTCTAATTGGGACACCCATGACTTTTGCATTTCCTAACATCTCTCTGTGTTGATTTTCATTGACATGCAACCTCCGACATGACGCACCCTCTGAAGACCTTTCAGTGAACTTAAGAGTGCAACAAACAACAGAATAATGGAACTTTTACACAATGCCGTGGCTCAGTCATGATGGATATTCCCATGTGGACCAAGACAAAATATTCAGCACATCTGTCCCACTTTTGAATTAGAAAGCCCAGACTGCACTTTGTGAAGCCTGGTGTATAACCTGTATTATTGACAGTTGGTCAAGAACAACCTTTGTTCACTTGGTAACAGTTGGCTTAACTTTGCCCCACTAATCTAAAAACCTCATTCCTGATATCCTGAATCCATCTTTCAGCAGTCATTATATGTGGACATCAGTGTACCCTAACAGATTTGGTGTTGGAACAAAATGTTCTCTCTTTTCTGTCTTTTGCCAACACGATCAACCTGTCTGAAGGCGTCACGCCAGCCAGCAATTTAAAACTGTATTCTTTTTGCAAAATATTCAGCATGAGGAGGTCATGGAGTGTGTATTTAACAAACTCCCCTCTACAAGTCTTTGCCAGCCTGTTGTTTGTGAACTTGCTGCTTTTACAGCACTTCACACAGAGCTGAGCGAATCAGTTCCCAGTATTTAATTTCGGCTGTGGAGCCGCAATTACGGCTGCATGCTGGGTGAGATTTTACAGACTGTGGGAGAGAGAATGGCATTTTATCATGATGGTTATGCAGGATATCATACTGCAGCATGCTTTGGTTTCCTCTGTGCGTGTTTGTACACATGCAGCCATTTGTCTCTGACAACAACAGAGTCTGTTTTAAGGACAATTTTTTGTAAACATGGCTCTGCAGGTCATCTACAGTGGATTTAAGCCTACATTAACCACACAGAACAGAGGACTCGAACTGTACAATTGTTACGTAATCTGTCTGATTTGGTGGGAACTTGATGTCTTCAATATGTTGAAATGGTACTGGCTCGGCTGGGAGGACTGGGAATGGTTGATGGGTTATTAGGGAGGGTCCTTGATAGCATGCATGTTGTTGGCTTCTGAGCATGTTGTGTGGAAATGGGTGAGTCAAATAGCAGTCACTGTTATTGATTATTCTGCTGGCTTGCTTCCTGTTGGCTGAGTGGGGGGAGGTGAGACCCCACCCCCATGCTGTAATGTAATGTACTCCAGTTCTTCTCGTCCACTCTGGTCCCCTCTTTTTCCTACCCCTCCCTTTATTATGGTTCTAGGTTATCTTTCTGCTCCCATTGCTTATTTCCCTTCCAACACATGTTTGTGTCCTTGCTGACTCTGCATCTCATAAACTCAAAATCTTGAGGCCTAGCATTACTTCTGAGACATTTATTTAATATCCGGGTGAAATGAAAGCTTAGAGCAAATCATTTCAAACCTCTAATCCCTTTTGGGTGTTTTTGTGTCAACATTTTTGTATGTATTCTCACACAATAAACCCTTTCCACCAACATGGAGGGGTTACTATTCCAGTATGTGCAACAAATTTTGAACCGTTTTGAGCATCTTGCCCAAAAAAATGTAGTCTGGAACCTGAAAAGTTGGCTTTCAAGTTGAACCAAAAATTTGCAGCTTTTTCTCCGCCTGAAGTGTACACTGTGATGACATAAGTAGGTGTATCATCTTCTTACAGATAAGGAAGACACGATTGAATCTTACACCAAATTGTCTTTTATGCCTTCTTCTTATTAATGTTGATCCGTGCTTGTTTTTTGGAAATATACAAATTTATTTTGCTAATAACAATTAGTAAAGTAATCTGCCCCTTTTGCTACTACAGCATACTCCTGTTGTGCATTGTCCAGCATCCTCTATTAATGACACATCCTTGATTACAATAGCACTGCTCAAAACTGCTGGAAAAATGGGCAGGTTTGCTAGATAGCGACAAGAATCCAAAAATCATGAACGCTGGAAAAGGGTTTGACCATTTGCCAGTCTTCTAACAAGAAATAAATTAAAGCTTAGTCTTCTACATAAGTAAAACAGCAGCTGTTTTTCTCCCTCTATGTCAGCCACACAGATGCAAACTTAACTAAATATCACAAGCACAAGCGTCCTTTCCCGAACCTTAGCTGTTTTTATTTGCTGCCGCCTGCACTTTCCCTTTCCTTATACAATTTGCTTTCAAAAGACAAAGCTCCAGATTTTCAGACATCCATCAGCTGGTGAGGTGTTGACATTTAGTAAAAGTGTTTGTGGCGAGCCTGTCCTACTTTTTCCTCTTTAGAACAGCACAAGTTAGTTAAAAAAATCCTTCCACACCACTGAAATAGAATGTAACAAGTGTTTATACAGCAAAGCAATTCTGTACATTCCAATATGATGTCCTAGCCAATTCAGTTTCTTTCTGTCTTCTATGTTTATCACATTAAAACACAAAAATGTGCTTGACTTATACTTCATCTATGAATCACACTGTTAGTGCCAGTGTAGGTATCACTGAACTGAACTGTTTACTGCTGACTACTGTGACTAATCTGTGGTTCTCTAGAACTAACAACATTATGGTGATCTGTGTGTGTTGTTTCTTAGGTTCTGAGAATGACTTGGCTCACTCATTGACCCCTCATTATGTTCATTGATGATTCCACCGTAGATATTTTTTGGGAGTCAGTCCATAATTTACAGCTCCATAAAACTGTTTCTTTTTGCTTTTATAGCCTTTTATTCAGGCTTATCTTCAGTTATCAACTAGATACATACTTAATTATTAATTTGACATTTAATTTGTCATGGCAGTTCATTCACAGCTAACCACAAACAACATAAAAGCACATCCTAAATTATCCAAAGGAAAAAATCTTAAAGAAATTACCTTACTATGCTATATAAATACTAAAACATACTCACTTTTAAAAATATCCAATAAAAATAAAAAGTCTAAATCTAAAGCAACTATACCAGAAATGGTTTAGATTAATGAAATCCATAAGTGTTACATGTGTTTTATTTTCTCTGCTGCATGGGACACATTTTCAACAGAGCATGTTGTTGCAGAGGGGAGCGATCAGAATCTCCATGGGAGTGGGTGGGGTGTAATGGTGTGAGTGAGAGTGTACATAATGGTCAAAAAATCTGTGGGAGGTGACTTAGTCGGGTTTGAAGCAGAGGTGCTTTGCAAACTACCAGTATTAAACTCCTTAAGAGAAAGTGTAAGCCCTAACTTTGGCCACATTTATGCCTGAGTCTGTCAAACGTGCTCCACAGAGCAATGCACCAGGCTGCACTGCCACGCCTTGTGAATAAATGACAGAGTAGGGACTGTATGATGTGGAACTTATGGCTTCAGAAGGAACCGTAGTGTTTGTAGTGGTTGGTTATGGCCCAATAAATCTCTTGTTTGCAAAGCTAAATGCAAAACTGCAACAGTACAATGTAACCTTATTCGAGAGTTGTTTAAGCTGAAACTAAGCAGGTAAAGGCACCGAGTGCCTGCGGTGTTGCTGCCTCTGCCCGTCTGTCCGAGACATGTGTTTCCTGTTTGTTTCACAGGCAGGTCTGGTTCTGTTCAAAGCTGTTGTCTGTATGTGGCTGCCTGCATCTTTGTTTCTCTTTTTCTCCCTATTTGTCCACTCTCTGTGCTTTTCCATACTGCCAATATAGGTATTTACAAGCATCACAGGCAGTATGTTTTCAGTAAGCTGCCATACAATCATGGTCTGATCTGAGGTATAAAAAGAACTTACCCAATAATGATATTTAACGTCAACTTTATCACCCTCCTACCTTACCTTGATGGCTAAAATAAAGCAACAGTTTGCCAGAGGGGAACTTCTCAAAATCCCCCACGATTTTGAAAGGGATAATTTAGTGTGGGAACATAATGACCTGTGATCATGCCTCTATAAAAATCTCTTTGGGATTGTGGTTGTTTTGGGAAAGAAGCTCTGAGATAACCAGCAAAGTGCATCTAAACAAATACTGGTAACAGGTGAAAATTATGGTTGATTAAGACAGGTAAGGACATATATAATGATATGTAAGAGAAAAAGGTTATGTCTTTGATTTCTCTTAGAAGAAGAACTTCCTAAATGTAACGTTGGTTTCAGTCAGGTCTCATAATTAGATAGTTTGATGGTTCCTGGTTCTGGTCTTGTTTTATGCCCTTGTAGACCTCTAGGACTTGGAAACTCTGTTTTAGTTTATTTACACTGCAGCATGTGTCCAGGCTGATCCTAGGATGTTGCTCAACTCTCAGTGTGTGTGTTTGTGTTGGCTACATGTTATAGTTCTGCTTGTTCCATCTGCAATACAATCGGACATGGTTATTCAACTTTATTAGAGTCACCATATACGTGGGTAACGGAAACAATATTGAAAAAGATCTCCCACATAATTCTTTATTATTTGCTGTGTTGGCAGTTATTTAATTTAGTTACTTCTTGAATCTTGTAAGGCATCACTGATTACAGTAGTAGACTGTAGAAAAATAGAAAAAAAAAAATGAAAAATCACCTTTAGACTTTCAAAGAAAATCCACCAACAGCACTATAACCTCTTGTATGCAGTTAATTCACACATTCAAGTTAAATTTCAAATTTCCACTGTATAGATATATTAGTATAGGCTGCCCCTTGTCTTTGTGGTAAAGTATGCTGATGGGTGTGTGTTGTCGGTGAGTCAGAAAATAATGTGTAGCAGAGAAGGGAGATAAAATAGTTAGCTTAGGAATGAAGGGAGTGAGACAAGGACTGGGACATGACAGAATGCAATTTATACGCCCACAGAATATTTAGTCCAGCCCTGAAGAAAATGAACATGTGTGCCTGATACTCTGTGTGTGTGTGTGTGTGTGTGTGTGTGTGTGTGTGTGTGTGTGTGTGTGTGTGTGTGTGTGTGTGTGTGTGTGTGTGTGTGTGTTTAACAAGGGATAACAAAGGCAGTCACAGCATTAAGAGCCTCTGTAGCCTCAAGCATTTGTTAAACCAAAATGTAAACGTCTGAGATTTGGCTCAAAATTGGAGTTAAAGCTACAAAAATAGCACTAACACATGCCACAGTTTTGAGGCTTGTAAAGATAAAGACGTAAAAAAAAATAACAAACATATTTAAGGTGAGACTCTTTCCCCTCGGAGAAATAAATCCTCAACATGATGCATTCGTCTGTTTATTCAATTTTTTCCATATACATCTTGAGAGTTTGATCATGTTTAACTGGGACATTCAGGGCTCCAAACAATATGCCTAGTAACTGTCCACATGTCAAAATTGTGTGCCATTACAGAAATCCCTTTACAGAGACATTACTTCTGTCAGACCTTCACCTGGATTCATTCCGAGGTAAAAATGTAACAGTGTTCAACAGTTAAGCCATGTGAACATTTTAATTTCTACTGGTTGGGTGGTTTAGACACCCAGCCAATCAGACAGCCCTACATTCTCTAACTGCTGCTTCCTACTTCCTGTTCAGCGATCTCCTCACCACCAGGTCCCTGCTCTCAATATGGTGTCTCTGATAAGCACACATATTTTAGTGGCTGTGTCTTTTTTCTCTATATTGTGTCATGGCTGGCTGTAGTTAGTTTGAGGCCCTCATGTGGCTCTCATTCACATAGGTTCATAGATGGAACAACATTTAACTCCTCCAGTTCCTTTTCTTGTGACTGCTCACAAGCCTGATGAGATGTCTGTTACAGTAGACATTAGAGGTCGACCGATATTGTTTTCTAAGATTGATTATTAGCAGTTACTGAGGCCAATATTTGATACTGATATGCATTTAGAATAAAAATGAAAATCTTTTTTTCAATATTTAGAATTTGAAATATACCAAACTTTCAACATGAAATACAGGAAGTTCCCAGCAACTTTTTTTATGAAGTCAAGTAAAAATTAAAATAAAAACTGAGTAAATAAAAATGCCTCCCTGAGGTTTTACAAAATAAAATTTCCGGCATTGCTGACAATTTCTTTTTTTTTTTTTTTTTAACCTGTCCTGTTTGGCAGCTTAGGCATGCAGTATGAGAGGTCTGGATGCCTTGAGGTGCCATAACAGATTTGCTCTGCAAAGGACGAGTCTGATATACTTCTTCCTGTTGCAGTCTGCACTGAGATTTATTGGCAAGGCTACCGGACAGCACATCGTTAGAGTGGATAGGGAGAGAAAAAAGAGAGAGGTTGGGGGACACAGAGGGGAGGGGAAGACACAAGAGACAACAAAAACAATAGCAACAACAACAACAACGACAATGAAAACGATGACAACAATGCTAACTACAATAATGACAGCTGCAAGTATTAACAACAGTATTAACGGTGGAAGCAGGAAGAAAATGAGTAAGTAAAAAAGAGGAAAAGAAAAAATAAATAAATAAATAAGAAATTAGAGAAAAAAAATTAAAATTTAAAAAATAAATTAATAATTTCTTTGCACTTCTTAATTAATCAATTTTTATTGGGTATCATAAGAATTAAATGCTAATACAGATAATCTGCAAAATGCCAAATATTGGCCCCATTAATTGGCCAGGCTGATAATTGTTCAACCCCTAGTAGACATGGAGTGACTTTGCTGTTTCAATCATAAGCAAAGCAATAAAAATGATTGAAGTAGCTCTTTGGTTAAAGTCTGGTTAGAAACAAGCTTCATTTTAATTGCTATTAGATATCCCCTCCCTCGGATGTGGTTACCGTGAGCTTTTAGCAGTTTACCTCTCCACAGCTAAGTGCTGGGTCAATACCATTGATGTGCCTCCATTTCCATTGTCAAGTGTGAGGGCACACAAGTTTGTGCATCACAACACTCCCATATATTTACAGTGGTGGCTGTGGACATAAATAGCTGTTTAATGGTGGCATTAAGTGTTTTTGGTTTTTGTGGTACAATTTTCATCTGTTGTGAGAAAGACAGGAAGTCGTGAGCAAATTACCAGGAGACAATCGTTTGTGTACTAATTGTTTACCGGCCGCAGAGCTGGCGAGGAGCCAAGAATTTTGTCACATGAGAAACACAGGTTCTTATGTCTGACTGTGATTTGCAACATAGTTATGAGGCCAGGAAGCCAGATTCAAACTCTTCTCTATGCCAACTTTGGAGGGGCAGTTCTGTATCTGACATACTGGTCTCAACATCATCAGCTGGCTGAGCCTTGATGTTGATCGCAGTGTTGCCGACAGCTTCTAACAAATTAGAAATGTTCCACAAATTGCAAATTGAAAAGCTAGGGAAAATCTATATTTATAATTATCATAACTATGTATTAGAAATTATGTTACAGAATTATTGTTAATTTTAAGCAGTTTTTCAAATTTCTTTTTTCAACTTTTTTTTCTCTTTTCTTTTTTCCCCCTTAATTTTTAGGCAGATTTCTTCTACTTTTTAATGATTGCTTGGTAATTTTGGGATCATTTCTTCTCTTGTTGCTCATTGCCTTTTTCCCATGTTTTTGAAAGAAGTCAAGCTGATTTGCTCAGATTTTTAAATGCTTAAAGCAGGGTTTACTGTGATCCAAGATGAAATTCTAGAATTTAGTGTACAGCAGTTGCAAGTCATAGTCAAATTGTGATGAGGTTCGTATGTATGTGCACATAGTTTGTAGTAGACTGATAGATAGTGACACCACCTGGAGAAGGGTGGACTTACTTGTCTGTGTTTGCATGTGGTTCCCAATTTCCATTTTCTACCTGAGGTCATAAGACACAGACATTGTATGTCTTGTTTTGGAAAGAGACTGCTTAGTTTTAGGGAAAATGGTTTGCCTGCCTGTGAGCAGTCAGATGATCTTGTTGTTCTCACATGACCGTGATTCATTGGCACTTTTGGCCAGAACAGCTGGGAAGGACTCTGTGGTATAACAAGTGCTGTTTCAACTGTATTTAGTTTTGATGACTTTGCAGTTTTAAGAACAGATGGATGTCATCTAAATCGAGAATTAAATTACTCTGGTGTGCCAACTGATATGCTTTCAGGGGTTTCATTCAGAAAATAGTTTAAATTGAGAACAATTTAATCTATACAGATAATAATCATTGTCAGAAACAATATTGTACATATTGAAAGAACCAATTTAAATCACGCATCACATTTTTAAAATTAAGTTATTGTAACTTAAATACAGCTGAAATGTGTAACATTTTGCACCACACATTATGAACATTGCACATTATCTTACAAAACATGGCAACAACTCACAAAATCAAAATTAACAATAACATTTATTTACTGTGTATTTAATTTTCCAACTAACCTACGTTAAAAACACATACTCATGCAGCCAAACGCATCTGTCTCATTCATCCAAGAGATAAGACATCCAGTTGGTGCAATTTTTGTATGAAGGCTTGGATCTACTTTTTGCAGACAGCTGTAGACTTGTACTTGCTCATGTGCAAAATCAAACTCCCCTTGTTTTCCTCTGGGTATCTTAATAAGTTCGACTGACCTAGTAAGGGTAGCAACGTTTAATCTACTCAACTAATGACGCACATCCCTTATTGTAAGAGCACATGACACCGACTAAGAGATAAATGTATGAATTTCTTAGAGATCATCAGTCAACCTTTCAGTTTTGTTGGGTGAAGTCTCACCCTTGATATCCATCTCAGCTCAAAAACAGCAATATTGCATTTGTAAGTATGAAGTAGTGGCAGTGAAGAGTTCCTAATCTGTGCCAACAATTACCAATGTACTATTTTTTTACTTACCCATCTCATGCTTACTGTTTACACATGGGAGCGAGGAGTCAGATGTAAGCAGCACTAAGTAACATTGATCCCACAAGCACTGACTGACCCCTATTATTTCTTTATCTCTCTTTATATCCTTTCTGACACTCTCACACTGTCTCAGCTGCTGACATGTGTATTTCCTGTTCTTATATACATACACACAAGCTCAATAAAAATATGGTTCACAAGGGAAATTTTGCTCCTTATGGAAAATATACTTAAACTTGGTCTTCATGTGTTCTATAATTCAAGAGTCATTTAACTTGTGTTAGTCAGATGTTCTCTATCAGAGTATGGATTTATTAAAGTATCCAATAAACCCCTTAACCCTGCGCAGACACTAGTACATACTGTCAATAACCCCCGTCTCTATGTCCCTTCTCTCCCGCTCATTCTGTGTATTGCATAACAGACAGTGTTGTTTACCTGAAGGGTTTAAAGGCTTAGGACATCATTAAGTGTACACACACACACACACACACACACACACACACACACACACACACACACACACACACACTCCAACACACACAAAATAACTATAACAGCAGCCATCTGACATCTAACCAAGTGGAGCTTGACACTACTAAATCCTTCTTACTGTGCGATTTGATAGCCCCTCTTTAAGCTCTGCATTGACACATCTGTCAATTTAATGATGCAGACAGCGGATGTTCAGTTTAGGTAAAAGCTGAGTGGACATTATAGTTTTTTGATGACAATTCAGTAAGTTTGTACTTGAGTTAAGCTTAAATTTGGAATTATAGATTGCTCTCAGAAGTCTCGTCAAAAGTGTTTTAATTATCAGTGAGTCAGTGATCACGGGGAACTTCGCGATCACGATCACAGCTCCACACATAGGTGGCTCCAGAGACATGCTTTGCATAATTCTGCTGAATAACCAACGGGCAGTGTGTCTCAGCAAGGTGTAGGACGCTCACCTGATTGACAGTCGGCCGGCGGGCAGGAGTAGGCAGCAGAAACTGAGCTGCCGTTTTGTCTGCGGCTTTAAAGCCATATCGTCCTCAAGCCTGGAGGCTCGACGTGGCTTCTGTGCTTTATAAAAAGTTCAGGATTAGCCTAATCTGGTTAAGTGATTAGAGCCCACTTCAGATGTTCTTAGACGGGCAGATCAATGTGTAGTCAAGTCAAAGGTAGACAGCAGAGTTCTGGGCTCACCAAAGCTTTGGGGGAATGGCAGAGGCAGAGCTTGATCTGCCATTGTCTAGCCTGTTTGTGGGGCTGTGGCACATCTTCAGATCAGTCTTTCTCACATGAGATCAAGCCAGGGGTACCTGATGCGGACTAATGATGGTGCCCTTAGTGTATTAATATTTTGGTTTTTAATGACATGAAACAAATGCTTTTTTTACAGGAATCACAGATTGCAATATATCAGGTAAAATCTATGGTTTACCTGACTGTGTTGAGGCTCTATTTGTTTCATGACAATCAAGTTAGAAATATGCATTCAAATTTTAAAAAAATCAAGTATGAGTAATGAAAACAGTCATTAAACATACATATACATTAAAGAGAAACGTAGTACATTTTCATTCAGTCATTTTATTGGAAATGAAACACTATACATGTATTGTTGAACCTGGTGTTATGCGCTGAAATGATGAGTTAAACAATTAGCCATTCAACAAAATGCAATACACAAGAATTTAAATCATCAATTAATCTTGTAAGGTATTTATCAAACAATAATGCCAAACTTTCACTGGTTCTAATTTGAAGATCTCACCTCAGCCTTTTGAAAACTGTCAGGGATCTTCATTTTCTAACATTTTATGGACATATTAAATCATTTATGCTTCATCATAAAGGTAGTCAACAAAGAAATGGATAATGGAGATAATTCTTAAACTGGACGGCAATAAAGACACTCCAAAATATAAGAAACAAATACATCAACAAGGAAAGAAATATTAAAAAGCCTTTATTATTATGGATAAATCATTAAAACGAATTAACATGTTTCGCCTACTGTAGGTCTTTGTCAGGGCTTTCAAAACTGACAAGAGTGTAGCCTCACCTATATGGTAGCAGCAGCCAATGGGAGGTAATCACATGAGCCGGATAATAACATGATGGATGTTAAAAAATAGCGAAAATACAGAAGCCAGTTGATGGATTAAGCTTCCCCTTTGGTTGAGTTGCTGTATTCTATCTACCCCTTACCAAAGGTTTAATGTCTTTGCAATAACAGGTCTTAAGCATTGTGAAATTCACTCAAGTGTCTAGCAAAGGGGTAATCCTGGCTGCTAATTCTAATGTCATGATTCCTTAAACATCTTTTTGTACAGCCTATGTAGAAAAAGCCTCCACACTTGGACAAGATAGATGATATATGACAATATATGTTTGGTTTGTGTTAACATCAGCAGAATATTTAGCTTTCACACCGTTATTACATTTAAGGCAATGCATACATTTAAAAGTCTATGCATTAAAAAAATATTCTTCATTACAACTAGGGGTTGAGAGATCATTGGCCTTGCCGATAACTGGGATTTTTCAGCGTTTTATTTTAATGAATGGTGCTAAAATGTATTAATTAAAAAGTGAGGGCGTCAAAGAAAGTGTCAGCATGGGAGGAACTTTTACTTTGATTGACTTTGTTTTTATTTATTCAATTTGTATTAGGATTTTCACTTGACCTAATGAAAAAGTTGCTGGGAAGGTTCAGTTTCAGTTTTGATTAAACATTTGCTAAAGGCATTTAAACAAAGTATTTTATATTGTAAATGCACATTGGTTCCAAATATTGGTTATTGGTCTCATTACTTACTAATAATCAGAATCGGTATCAGCCCCGAAAATAACAATATCGGTCGACCCCTAGTTACAACCCTATATTTATACCTATATTTTTATAGGGTTCCAGAGTCTTGGTAAAGTTTACTATAATTATATTAGTCTGTATGATTATAGTCTGGTAACACTGAAACAGTTGTTGATTGCATTGACTCTATAAAATCTAGTACACAGTATTCCGAGCCTCCAGCTGTATTGTCCTGTGTGCTCCCTGTGCTCTGCTGATCGATTGCCCATCTCCACCTACGACACCCTGGAGGTCAGTCAGGAGGTCAGATTGTAAATGAAACTGCTCACTGAGGCAGCACCTGCACTTCAAAATAGTCAAGTATTATTGATTCAAAGTGACATACTGCACAGCATTTACTGTGGATGGCATTTGTTTTCTCTGCTTTCTCAGCACCACAAGCTCACAAATGTTTTCTGTGGAAAAGACGTCAATTTTTTAATTGACTTTACAGTTTTTTCCTGCTGTCTCATCTCTGTTTGTCCTACGCATGTGTGCATCCATCCATCTATCTCCTGCCACACTCTTCTTCAGCTGTCTGTCTGTTTTACTACTGCGTTCTGCTTCCCTCGCTTTCTTTGCTCCTCCCTCTTTGTGTGTGTGTTTGAACATGCACGCGCAAGCTCAGGGAGATTGAGGGAAGGGAGATGTGTCTGTGTGTGTGTTTGTCGTGTGCGTGCAGGTCTGTCGGTGGGAGGGTGTGAGTGCTTTGTGATGCATGGCTGATGTCGCTGACATCGTCATCACAGGCCACTTTTCACACACACACACACACACACACACACACACACACACACACAAACACATACACACACACACACACACACACACTGTCACAGAAATAGCTGATCCTCACTTTATCCACACAGCACAGGCAGCATTCCTGACTTCTGCACCTTACTAGCAGTATCTCTAGACTTTGGACCCCCATTACTGGAGTTCCCCAGGGACCACTACTAGGACCCCCTCCCTTCCACCCCCTTTTTCAGCCCTGCTCCTCAGCATGGAGCATAGGGGAAGCTCCCGACGGAAGGGTAAGTTTTTATAACTAGAGTACTCCTTCAGTTGCCCTTGACTAGCATCATTATATTCGAGCTCATGAATTGCGACTATGTCAGATATATTTGGTCACGTGTGTAATGTTTTTGTCCACTGTGGCTTTTTTCCTCTTTGGATTTGTTTGTGAGGATGGATGATTTATTGATCGGCTCTCTGTGGTATGCATGGATTGAAAGTAGTATTTTGGTCTTTTGTAATGATTTGGACAAGATAAATTGCTTCACCAAAGTGAAGTCTGGCTATAAAGAAGGAATTGGTGTGTTGTGTCCGTATGCTAGATTTAGTGTGAATTGTTTAAGTGATAAAAAGGGTGCTATTGTAAGGGTCTTACTAAGTCAAAAGTCATTTTAATGAACTGTGTTTCTGTATCAATCATTGGGCAAGGCATGGTACTAACTCTGCCAATTGGGTTTGAGAAATTTAAACAATGTCTTTTTTAATTATTAAAGCTAAAAAGTAAGTGTTTTCATTTTACGTCAAGCTTAAGCTGAAGAAAGTGATTCTTGATGCTGTACTCTCAGTGCCTCCTAAAGCTCACCTTTTTTTCCCTCCTTCCATCAGTGTTAGGCAGCTTACAGCATCGTCACAGTGTGCAGCTTAGCGGTTATAAATAGGATGCGTGGTCATTTATTACCACAGTGACCAGTGAAGCTGAGCCGAACCGTTCGCACATCCTCGATGTACCCGTTGGTGAATCTGTACCAATCAGTACAGTGCTGATGAAGTCTGACTTCAGCCCGCGCTTCGCCTTCTTTAGCCAGGGATCACAAATACAAAATACTAACAAATGACAGACTGACAACTGTCCTGACTAATGACTCCTCTCAGCTGTGCTGTGCGCTGGGACAGCAGCAGGGAATCCCACTCCCTTATGTAACAGCTCTGACTGTGATGCAAAAGAATGCTCTTTATATCAGATGTTGGGGCAGTCTAGCATGCATCAGCAGAGAGCAGTTTCAAAAACATCTGCACTCGTAAATGCTTCATCCTGCAATGATATCATGGCTTTGACAAATTGTGACAATGGGGAATTTTTTTCACTCACTCTACTTGCTTTCATATTTATCTGTGTACTTATTATAAGGAGATTCCAGGAGAGGCAGTTGATTTGCATTCTGCACAGTAATGAATTCAAAACGGCTCCTACCATAACAGATGGAAAATCATTCTAAAAATAAATCTTATGCTTTGTACTGTGAAATATAGGCAATTTGTAGTGATTTGACTAAAACAGCAGTGTGATCTTCAGAACCTGCGCCCTGACTTCTACGGACACAATCTTCACCTTCTGTTAAAATTTTCTAAGTAACACAACTCAATTTTCAATAATCATTTCCTAGCTTGGCTCACAGCCAAAGGCTTGAGCTGTCATTGTCAGCAAGCTCTTTCAATAATTACAATTTATTAAGTGTGCAATCAATTAAAGGTGGAGTGCTCTAATAGAGTATATAATGATGAGCCACATCATGTTTAGTTCCTATTAAACGGTTTGTTGGTTCTCATATTTTCCTGCCAAATATTGCTTTGGTGTCTGTCTTGAAATATCACAATTTCTGTCCTAAATGGATTTTATATTCAATATATATAAAACTTACAGAATTATGTAAATATATGCCTTCCAAAAAGGGCTTAAAAGTCCTATATGTCACTTTGGAGAAAGATGACACCGTCTCATTCCCAGGTCATTAAATACAGACACATTGAGTTGGTAGTCAGAAAAAACACTAACTCAAAGCGTCGGTATTTGACAACCTGGGTATGAGATTTAACAATAAACTATTATTCTCCAGAGTTACATGCTATACTTTTAACCGAATTTTCTCTAAGTGAGCTGATATGAACAGTGTTTGGCAGTTTGTATAATTGTCATATTTTTGGTTGTGTTTAAGGTGTTTTACTGTGCTAGTTTTGGGTTTTTTTGTGTGAAGGATGTTCATTTTTAACCATGTTTAATTTATTCTGTCAGTTTGCATATGGCCAGTGCCGCTTTTATACTGTATAGCCTCCAGCAATGTCACATTTTAGGGGTCACCTAATGCGCTATAGCACAGGGAGACTCTGCTCACCACCTGCAGAAGTGGAACATGTGCTCTGACACACACACACACATACACACACACACACACACACACAGCTCTCACCATAAAATACACCTGCATTCATTTATCAACAATTACACAAGAGGTTTCACCCCTCTCCCCTTCTTCCACTTTATTATAGATGGGCCAGTGGGCTTCTTGGATTCTGTGCTCAGTCTGGCATTGTCTGTTTAATCTTAATACTGTCTCCATTAATTATGACAAAAGCAAACAAATCATGACTAGCCAGCTAACTGACTTAATATGAGGAGACAATAATGCTTTTCAAAATTAAGTCAAAATGTCAAAAAATAAAGTATTCCATCAAATTATGTCTTGTGATACAACATATCTCTGTATTGCATGCAGGTGTAACCACTGATTGATACTCTTGCATTTGTCCATTACTAAGTTTGCACAGTTGCAGTCAACTCCTCTAGGTTCATGTGGTATATCCATCTGAAAAGACATACATTTTTAGCACAATCTCTTTAAAGTCATATTTAACCCACTGTGTTTATGTGCTAAAAGAGAAAAAAATACTTATGACTAAAACTTTTGAAGTACAATATCACCAGTTCATCTACCAAAGACATTTTGTAGATTTGATTTATTCTTAAAAGGTTCAACTTCAGTATTGAAATGTCAAGTTTATTCTTGAGCTATCAAGTATATTTTCAACATTTTGATTCAATTATCAAAAATATTAAAAAAAAAAACATCCTCTGATTTATTTTTTCTAAAGCCTGGCACTAATACTGACAGTTAAACGTTATTCACGACAATTCGACTTTATTCTCCCAATGCAAAATATAAACAAATCTTCCTCCTCATTTTTTCCCCATACCTTCCATGCAGTTGACTCTTTACATTACATGCACACTATTTTCAAAAAGTTATGGAAGCATAACATTAGCTACTTTAAGGTGTGTTTGGTGTTGCATTTTTGCCAGCAGACAATTATAACTTTACTGTTTGCTCTTACTTGGTCTACACCCACTACAATAAAATATTTTTTGTCAGCTTTTTTTGTCTTCCTTTCTCACCAAGTCATTTGTCAGCTGTTTGTTGCTGGGTCAAATGCATTTGGTATATCGGAGCTTAAGAGTGAACACTGTACTAAATAAGGATCATAAAATGATTGTTGGTCTTGTTTGGCATATAGCTTTGATTGTTGGATTTGTTTTATCGACGACAGTGATGGCTGGTTGTGGTGTTTTGTGTCCGGACAGCAGTGTGTTCAGATACATGCAAAAATATAAGGATAAATTAAAAAACAAGCAAACAATAAAGGAGGTGTAGTGTAACCTGACATGCTGTCTTTTACACCTAACAGTTAAATACAATGCATACACATCTTTCAACATACTCAGCAGTAAGAAAGGAGGGTAGATGTGTTTTATAGTTTTAAGTAAGGTGACTTTGGCTGAGCTCTTCAGGTCCTTAAAGGACTCCACTCAAATACTGTTTGCTGAAAAAGAGAACAGGTGCACTGCTTCAGTGTGCTTTAAGTCAACTGAGTGGTGATGTAATATTCACTAAAATGCATTCCACTTATTAATATCAAGCATCCTCATGCATCTGATCATAAATAGATTCCATATCAGGGTGCGTACATTACAGTGCACATATAACAGAATCACAGGATAGGCCTGACGAGATTATGATTGCCATAGCTGAGACATTGCTAAGCTTTGAAGATTGGACATCCCTTGCCTCCATTATCAGTTTCACATTAACACACATGCACACAAACACAAATGCAATCCTTGCAGCTTTCATCTGCAACGGTACTCTCATTCTTTCCCGTTAAACCAGGTGCAAATTTGCCAACATTTACATTGTTTGCTCCTCATGAACAAGTTTGCACGTGCAGTGCATTTTCAGCATTCTCGAACTGACATGAGAACAGCTGATGTTAGGACTTTGTGCCATGCAGGACGGGTAATGATGTCAAAGAGCAGGCTGACGTTTTTGCAGTATGAACCTGGTCAGTCATCATAATGGTGCTGGTTTTCTCGGGGGTGGGGGTCACTTATTGTTTTGAAATGCTGTAGCAATATCCAAGCAAGCAAAACAAGGTCGTTCCATTAAAGGTCAGTCCTGCACCTTTGTGTGGCCTCAAAAGATAATGCTCAGATACTTGTATGTCCCATGTGGTTAGAGAACATAAACATGGATTTCCAGGAAGCAAAGTGAATTAATCCAAGATAAATGGCGACATGTGTAATGTGCACAGAGGCTAACATCTGTTAACTTGCCCAGAGTCAAATCACTGCTACTGTATATGAATCTGGACCATGTCCCATAGGACTGTTTGACAGCAAGCACACTCATGCATACGCTGACATGTTGACATTTACACACCAACGGTTAGGATAACATGTAGACAGACTGACAGACATGTACAGACATACAGTAGGTCATCTTTATCTCTCATCCCTCCATGTTTTCCACTTTGCATTTTATTTTGTGTATAATGTCAAATTACTGCAGCAATTGCAGTATTTGGTATTTCCCGGGATGATTTGTGGCAGCTGGCACCTTTGCCTAGTTTCGAATGATGATGTCATGCATCTTGAGGTCAGTGGAGGATTAAATGACAGAGGTGGGACAAAATTTGTTGCCACATATCACACATTTTAGGTATTTTTAGCTTAAGGGGTTATGAGATCCCAGCTTTCATTTCATCATCTCTTGGCTGGTGATGTTTTTATTCCACATTAAGCAAAACTTTTTTTTTTAAAATAAAGAAATAGAGATGCAAATAAGGAAACAGAGCAAAAAGTAAAAGCATAATACCTGTAGAAATTTTTTCACTTGTCATTAATTCCCATGAAAAGTCTCAGTTCGCTGCTGTTTTTTTACAGTCCACAGCACGTTTTGGTTTCTTGTATATACTTGATGTTTAAAATATGTTATGTTTATGTTAAGGAAAACTGTGTATACCATGGTAGAAGTTGCCTCCCCTCTGTTTGACATAGCCTCATTAAAGCATCTCAGTATACATTTAAAAAGGGGTGGGGGGGCAGCCTCTAGCTCAGTGGGTAGAGCGTGCACCCCATGTAGGCTAATTCCTTTGCAGTGACCTGTATTCGATTCTGGATTGCAGCCTTTTGCTGCATGTTATCCCCATTCTCTCTCCCCCTTTCCTGTCACTCTATAACTGCACTTTAATAAAGGCACAAAAAACCAAAAAATAATCTTTAAATAAAAGGTGGAACTAACATTTGTTTTATTATTGATTTATTGATATCCTATAAAGTATCAGAAATTTGTGGGGAAAAGTTTCCAGCACAAATTCTCAGAGGCCAAGGTAATATCCTGAAATAGTTTTGTCCAACCAATAGTCCAAAACTCATATTTAATACATATTGATATAAAACTGAAAAAAAGCAGCACATCCTCACAATTGAGAAGCTGGACCCAGCAAATATAGCTCCTTTTCCACTGCACAAAGAAACACTAACAACTCTTGGCTTTTTAATGTAATGGGAAAGGTTATAATAGGCATTCACACCCGGGTAAAATGACTCTGCTTTTGTCACAGGTATTTATCACCTCCAGCTCCAATCAGAAGTGGTGGAAAAACAACACCCGGATGTACGTGCTAATTTTAGTCCCTTGCAATGACCGGCCACCACTACTTACCGTTCGTAACCACCCAAGCAGGACTCAAACATCCAAATCAGTCCGCACACAGTCTAAAAGAGAGACTAAATAAGTTAGATATGTTTAAAAAGAACTAACCACTGTTAGGTTTTCACAGGTGTCCATGCTGCTTTCTTCTGTTTACTTACCTGTTTTCCGACCTGCCCGTGATGTCAAGTACACCCAAAAAAAAAACACACACAGAAAAGCATACTTGTCTACTGCAAAACCGTGTACACGTCTTTTGTCTACTGGCAAGGAGTTTATAGTAGATTTTTAGTGGGTTTACCAATTTAAAAAAAAAAACCTGAACACGTGCTAATTTTGGTGGAAAAGGGGAATAACTGAAATGTTTGCCTTATTTGTCATCTGTATGTGGCATGATACATTCAAGAGTACAGTACAGGGTGTCTGCAGGTGTTTTAAAAGTCTTAGAATGTCTTAAATTCAATTTTAGAAATATAGAGCCTTGATAGGCCTTAAGAGGTCTTACATTTTAATTATTTTTGATCTTAATTGCCACAAACATTTTATAAACCTTCATTTATCCCTCTTTTAATTTGTTTTGTCAAAATGAGTCAAGTAGAAAATCCAACTTTAAGATGTTACGAATCTTTAGACCTACCACTAAACCTAATACTGTCTTGACTTTATACTTCTTCTTACCTGTTGGAAAATGTAGATTAACCTAACTCACTTTCATAACCATACTCCTACACAAAACCTACCTCTGCTCGGGACTATATAACACTTACCTTCGTAGTTACCTACAATGCTTGAATAAAAATAAAAGGATTTTTTTGAAGTCTCTTAAATTTGGTCAAAAATGATCTGCCATGAAAGTTAAAGTGTCTCATACTTCTAGACACCCTGATGCTAGTTTTGCTGTAATTTAAATGTTGAAGCACACAATTTAATCACTGTCACAGAATATTTTCTTTCTTGTTTTGTTGGAATTATTGTGGCAGGTGTAATATACGTAACTATTCCACCAGGAGTGGTTTCAGTGATTGTGTTCACATCCCGAATGACGTCTAAACCACCTTACACATTCTAAAAGCAGAACTCTCACCTGATTTAGAGCACGGACAGTTTTAGCGTGCCGCCAGGACTCAAAGAGGATTTAGCTGGTATCATTTAAGACAATGATTACCTGTGGTGTGTAGCATCCTACCAAGCTATGTGATGACTGACATGTTGATTCAGCCTTGGCTGCATCCTCGCATTACTATGGTCATTATCTTAAATTCATTCCCCGTTATCCCAGCTTATTGAGACACTCTGCCCTCGCCCAATATGTTCTGCTATCCCACTCCAACTGCGTTTTAAAGAGCTACACAGTACAAGGACAAAGTGACTTTCCCTGTGATTACCACCAGGCTAAGCCATGCTGCAAGCCTCTTATTCCCCCTGCAGCTGGATCAAGCAGTAAAAGTTACCCGTGAAATCCTCACTGCGGCCAGCGTTCACAGTAGAAAGCTCCACTGATGAATGAAGAGGAGCCAGCAGAGGGCAATGGTCAACAGTGGTCTCTCAGTAATGTACGGGGGTATAACACATTAACCAAAGCATTTGCATATGGTTGTGGTTTTTTTTTTAACTTGAAGCACTGCTATGTTAAATTGTAGTTAACAAGTAGTTTCAATTGAGCATGTTAGTGTTGAGATGGTTCTTTTATAAGTTCTCTCAAAAGCAACAAACATTTACCAGATATTGTTTGTAGATAGATCATGGTCCTGTTCCTGAATAGGCCTGGTTTAAAAGTACAATGTTAGTTTTCAAGGTGTTGATTTTTTTAAAAGCATTTTTGAGGATGACATTGCATTAACTGCTGAAGCAATTTGCCAATTTTTAGCAGACGTACAGATGCACAATAATATCAGCACGTCATCTTGCATCACTTTGCAGAAGATTT
This sequence comes from Plectropomus leopardus, assembly GCF_026936395.1. NCBI lineage: Eukaryota > Metazoa > Chordata > Actinopteri > Perciformes > Serranidae > Plectropomus > Plectropomus leopardus. The sequence continues at coordinate 4,978,456 of NC_142196.1, forward strand.
ATATGCATCACTTTTGTTAGTTGTCATTTTCCAAGAGAAAAAAAACATTCTCACATATAGAGGCTCAAATTTATAAATTCCGTGGTTTTCTTTGTGAATTGTTCCTTGGAGTTTAAACTCTTCATCATACAAAACATCTGGAATAAGCCAATAGGTCAAACACCTCTGGGAAACTATGATGGAACATTTTCCCCAGCATTCCAATGACAGATAACAGATTGTTCATTAAAACACTTGAAAACAAATTGTTTGCAGCCCTAGTGCTTTGGGCAGCATTTTTTTGTCAGCAGGAAGAACAAGGACATGAACACCAAAGTGTTCAAACCAAAAATCAAAGCGCAGGATGGCTTGAAACAATAAACACATGATTGATCACATTCACACGATATATTATTCACACGACGCCTTGTTTTTATGTATCTGCAACAGCCAAATTTATTCGTAAAAATAACTAAAAAGTGATGCCATTTTGTATCCAACAGGTCAAAGGTCAGCTTCACTGATATATGATGTTCTGCAAAAAAACTTCTGGCCATAACTCAGCGTCATGTCTCAGGAACTGAAGGGGAGACGTTTGGCCAATTGGTGACGCTAATGTCGGGTGTCAGCCTTGAACCTGCTCTGATGTATAGATCTTCTGTGCTTCTGGGTTGAAGATGTGTGTAAAGCATTCATGTTTTAGAAAATGTAGCTTACTTGCAGCAACATCCATACTGGACCTTTGAGTCTGGACAGACGTGGATGTAAACTGCAACTTGACTGATTGGTGGAGAGACCACACAACTGCAGCAGTTTTTCTCAAATTCTAATGTTTTGTGACTTTTAAATACAAAAGTAGTGCGCCATACAGAAGTGAGTATTAAGTTAGTGGCTTTTTAGCTGAATGATTGTAAGACTTTAAGTCATTAAAAGTGGTGGATGATGTTGTCAATTGAATGGCAACTAACTGATATCTGCAAGAAAGGGCTGCAGGAATATGAATGTGTCTGAAGGATAATTTCATCTTCTTTCCTTCATTGTCTTTTTGTTAGGTCTTTTTGGGTGCTCTGGTTTTGGCATTTCGCTCTTCAGTTTAAGAGGTTTACAATCACCATTTCTGTTTTGTTCCCTTTTGTATTTTTCTACTTTTATTCCCTTTTAACTGAATTTTTTGTGTTTTATTGTTTGTCTTTTTGGCTTTTATTGATGCGGTTTTATTGTCTATAAAGCACAATTTACAATTTTTGAATGTTTGTTTTTGCTAAGGCTTGCGTCAGCAGAGTTTTATTAGAACCTGTGTTGCATGATAGAACTGGGATCTAGTTCAAGTGCTGTCACTTTTCACACCTCCTTACTCACAATCATAGCTTTGAGAAAGCAGCCTGGAGGTTATATTACTTTGACTTATTTTGTAAAATCTGGTAAAGCTTATTATGGGAAAAATTGTGGATCTTTCTCTTGCTTATAGTTTGATATTTCTCCCTAAAACAAACGAAAAGATTTATAAAAACAGTACAATACAGTTATTTATGTGTGAATTTAGTTTTGCTTTTAATCTAGGTCATATCATATCATTTCATTTAAATAAAACCACTAGAAGTTTTTCCATCTGTCACATGATGGAGGAAAGGGAGGCACACACAGATAATCTTAAGCTAACACATTTGTCTAGAATTAAGATCCCTCTCTGTTGACACTTGGACTTTACTGCAGCATGTCAGTTATCTTAGCCCCTATACTCTAAGCTGTCTGTTCATTCAAAACATTTGCTCAGTGCGTTGCTGTGTGGGTTGTTGGCCTCGGCAGCAAAGACACAGTGCGGTTCACAGTTTGGTGCTAGAATGTTGTCTCTGAAGACGGCTCGGTTGCTGTATGTGACGCAGGTCAACTGTGAGACTTCTGTTGTGGTCGGTAAAGAGGAGATGCAGAGGAAGAGGGTGTGTGTGTGCTTCTCACACTCACTAATTCTTATAGTGAGGTGACAGTGCAGCTCCTGTCAGATCTGTTTGTGTCTTAAAAAACAAAGTGGAAAAACAAAGTCACATGTTCTATGTGATGGAATGCACGTAAAGTAATGAAATAATGAAATAATCTTTATTATATCATGGGGAGTTTTCAGTTCTTTAATTAAAAAAATGCATCAAAAAGCTGACAATATGGCAGTCAAGCACCAAAATAGTATGATCATTTGTGTGGCTCATTGTTAACTTTCTTTAAGAGATAGTTTGGCTCGGCATGCTAGTTAGTATTATCAGTTATGGAAATTATTAATTTGCTTCATCATTTGCACGATGTCTGTGCTGAGTGATTGTCTGTGTCTGAGATCACTTATCTACAGCCAACACATCCATTGCTATTCTGCCAACAGACAATATGTTTACATAGAGCCAGAGTCAATTTACCTTTTTAAAGCTTAGGTGTGCATTATTAATGCATATTATGAGAAGCCCTCATCGTGATCTGGATTATTAAAAATGTATATACAAATATAAAAACTCAGACGCACATAAGTGCAAGACAAAGACTCTAAAGTGTTTTTTGTTTTGGATGACAATTAGACTTCACTGTTTTTAAGAGAAAAATACTTTGAGCCTGATAATGGTTTGGAATTGTTTGCAGGGATTATTACAGGTGATTTATTGTTTTTTGATGTCATTAATGTGATCTCTGGCGTGTTTTTTGGGTAAAGATTGTTGGTTACCAGCACAAACACAGCAGGAGCTGTACTGGGTGCGGCCCGGACATTTTCTAGGCTGTTGTTTATTTCCTGGAGCGGACAAGAGCATGCCCAAACCATCTGTCCCCTCTCTCTCCATAGAATCAGAATCAAAATAACATTTATTAGGTTTTCACTTTGGCGCATAGATTAAATGTTCAATAAACATATTAAGAGGAAATAAAAATATGATAGTACTGTACCACTTGAGACTAAAATTAAAAATTGAAAGGTTACAAATAAATAAAAAGAATAAAAGGAAACCAAACAACATGTTATGAAATGATTTCAGAAAAGCACTGATACACCCTTTTCTTAATGCAAAGCTAAATAAATAATGTATACGTAAGGCTTCATGTGCAGTGTGCAGTGTAAATAAAGAGATAAGAAGAAGAAGAATATACACTAAAATTATATGAAATGGTAAAATTTTGGAAACTTAGCTTTTAGGTGTATGGATTAAATGAAAACAATGTGATTATGACACACAACTTGATCACTTTTTTAATTTATTTTAATTTGTATTGCCTTTTAAATGTTTTGTTTCACTTCAGTTTAGTTTCAATTAGTGTCCAGAGTTTGTTTTATTTGGTTTTTGTCAGGGGCAAGATTTTAAAAAGTTCAGAAAAGGTATTACAATTCAAGCACAACACTTTGTGAAGGCAGTTGACTCACAGTCATATGGACACCCCAGTCTTAATGAACATATGCACCAATGTCCCATCATAATTTCGCTGAAAAACTTGACTAAATTGACAAAACATAAAGACATTCCCTGTATATTTTTATTTTATTTTATTCAGATTTATAAGTACACTAAACTGTTTCAGTTGGTTTTTTTTGTCAAGCTATTTTTATTGCAGTTAACTAAATGTTTTTTTTCCACCCATAATTTTATTTCTTAATATAGTTTTAGTTAACTATAACAATGTTGCTGTAACAGTCCTAATACAGACATTAAAAGCCAATGAATCATCAGTAGTTTGAAACAACAGACAGACCTGCAGACCTAAATGAAAAGGTTTGTCTTTTGAGGAAGCAGGTTTTTGCAAGTATGCCTAACATTGGAAACAGACTTTATTTTTTTGCGTCTGTCACATAATGTCAAAGCTACTCTACATTTGTTGTTAAGAAGCAACTGTGTTGTGTTTCTACAGGTGATGGCGTCCCAAAGGAAAACAGTCCCTTTATCAACAACACAGACAATGACAAAGCCAACAGCTACGATGGCACCAACATGGCGCTCTTTGAGGTAACTGTCTAGAAGTTTTCATCATCATCATCATCATCATCATCATCATCATCATCATCATCATCATCATCATCATCATCTTCATGTACAGTAGCTCTTATACACAGGGCAGAGGGGATGTGTTACTGCACAAGGACATATGACACTGGGATCTGTTTTGGAAAGATGTTATAAGCTGCATCAATATCCTTTTTAAATAAACAAACCCTGTCAGAACTATTTCTGCATTTTAAATTAGAGCTAACTTACGAAAGTCATACCATTCAATTATGCACAGTATGCTAAAGCATCAGTGTAAGCTGTGGTGTACTAAATAAACAAGTGCCGATCTTTTCTTAGCTCAACAATGCGTCAATCAAAGAGTTTATTTGCCATAAAAGCTGGAGCGTTACTTCAGGAACATTCAGCTGAACTCCGTCCAGGTGCTGTACTCTGCCATTTGGCAGACCTTGCCACTCTGTGGTCACTGGCCTTTGTAAAGAATCAATTAGGCACCGTGGCTTCAGTTTCCCCACTCTGCATGAAGCTGACCCAGCCATGCTATTCTAAGAAGCTTTCACTGTTGATTTTGATCCTGGAAGAGTTTGTTCTTTTCAAGCGCACTGACCACTCAAAGGCAAAACTAAAGTTACACAAGTATTTTCAGAAATCAAATATTATTTTACATGTTTCTGACACATTTATTATGTCTCTGTAATTTCAAGTGAAATTTAAACCGCATAAGTTGAAAAAGAATAAAGTCTCTGATCCTGCTCTTGTTCAGCATGTTAAAATAATCTTTTCTAATTGCAGGAGGAGATGGACAGCAACCCTATGGTGTCATCGCTCCTCAATAAACTGGCAAACTACACCAACCTCACCCAGGGGGCCCAGGAGCACGAGGAGGCCGATGACGATGAGGGGCCCAAGAAGAAAGCTGTTAAGGTACAGCAGAGCCTTGCTTTTTAACACAATGTATGTTTGCATCAGAGCTTTTAGGTGAAGTACAGTTCACTACTGTACAGTTGCATATTAACATTTGTTCTTTTAAACGGGCCGAACTGTCATTACATAACAGGGTCTTTGACCGATGAAGCCCTGCTGTTTGTATTATCATCAAATCTTTCTGAGGGTATGCAAACTTGATCACCTTATTTTTCTCTCCATAACTTTTTGTGTCCTTGCTCACCCACATTTAAGTGGATAACAAGTAGTCATACTTTTTTTTTAATTTTCCAAGTTAAATATTGCAAGAGACTTGCAAGCACTGACTGAAGTACAAATCCAGTCAGTGAGCTTCTATTACTTCAATAACAGTTTTTGTGCTTTCAATTATACACAGAATAATTAGACCATGGACCTTGGTATTTACTGGTACTTAGGTATTAAGTCTCATTAAAATGTAAACAGGTGAGTCATATAAAAATTCCCCCATGGGACAGTTGTCATGAATGTTAAAAGAGACCAAAACAGAAAACATGCTTACCTCTGCTGTAAAGTTGGGCATTTTAACATTGACTTGCTTCCACAGCTGGCCTCAAGTGACAATTTAACTCCTTGAAAGCTGCATTGAAATCACTTTTCTCGCTTTCAGATGCCTTCAGGGATTTAAACCTTCAAATCCCAAGTGAATTGCTTTGGCTTCTTTTCAAAACACAGGGGAAAGTCAACGAGCAAACTGCAAGAAATTAGTAGATTTGGATTTCTTTTAAACAGCTATATAAAAATATTTTTTTAAAAACTGTATTCATGATTATATTTTTAAAATTAATTGACAGAATTATTTTTTAAAGCATATTTTAAAGTAATTTCCTTTTTTTGTCTCTTTTTTTGTTGTTGTTTTTAATTTTTAAATTTTCTTTTCTTTGTGCAATTTTCAATTAATTATCTTGTACTTTTTACCTTTTGTATTTGCAAATTTTTCGCTCACTTCCTCTTAACTTTCTCATCATCTTTTTTGAAGTTTTTGAAAGAAATCAAGCCAATTCAGTCAGGTTTCAAAGGGTTAAAGGGCTGCAGTTTTTGGTAGTTGCATGTGGGCTTTATTTCCAGCCCTGGAGGTTGCTGTTTGACTGTACGTGTGTACAGTGCACAGTGTTCACATTTATCAAAAGAACTGGACTTTGTGGTCAAGAGTGCTTCTTCAAGACAACAATTCACATACAGTACAGGATTTTTTTAAAACCTTTAAGGACCTGATGACCCTGTTGTTGAGTCAGAGAACATCAGGAAAAGTAGATGTAATAAGAAATATAATGCTTATCAATAATATAACAAGCCTTAGTGCTGCTCCTGTTCCACCGTCCATTCCTGTTGGTTCTCCTCTCGGATCTGTCAGTGCTCTTTCTTGGAAAAGAAAAATTAAAAGTGGCCACAGTGCTGCCATGCGGCAAATACATGCCTTCATAACCACAACTTCAGTCCCATGCCATTTGCTCCATCTTGTCCCCTGCATGGAAATAGGCCTCGGGCACCTCCCATTGGCCTGCAGGAACATCGTGGTTAAAGAACTAAGCTGACACATTGTCGCCTGTCTTTGTCTGGACCGGTGGAAGTAGTGCCGTACATTTGGAGATAGATGCCTGAAAAGGTAGCTGCTTGTCAATGTGAGGTGATCGATTGGACATTTTGTGTTTTTCTCAGATAACTTTAATATATTCCTGTTGTTTGTGCCTTTCTACGTGCTGTTGCGAAACTACAGTCTTTTGCAAGGAATGCTATATTTTGGGGTCGAAGCATGGAAGGATTTTCAACAAGTTTTGTCACTGGTTGCTGGACAGTATAGTGGGTTTTATAAACGATGCGTGCGTCACTGAGATGTAAGTCTTCAATCCATATCAAACGTCAGCTCATTTTCATCAATCATTCATGTTTTGGGAGAACATGAAGAGCGATCTTCATATTGCAAACCGTGGCAGCTTTAACTTTGACTGGAGATTTCTCTGCACATTTATGATGCTGTACTATCATAGTGATTTTCCAAACTTGACGGAGAATAACCACAGCTTATGAATTATTAAGCGTGGAGAAATCAATCAGGATCTTTTCCACCATGTCAGATGAAAATACTATGAAAATGAAGATCGGACATAGCTTCGGACTGATTGGGGACTGATGATGTTATTAGCGTTGGCATATTCTTGGATTCCTGTTGTCACTTGATGTATGCATGTGTTGTACTATGGTTTTTGTCCGGAGTCTGTGTGTGCCCATGTCTCTGTGTCTACTATGTTTTTTACATGGCAACAAGACAAAGTGGAATGATAAAGTTAATGGTTTTGCTGGGTTTTTTTTTTTTATTTATCTTAAAAAAAAAGACAGTGCTATGATAATTTTGCAGTCATGCTTTGTCCATTCTATTGCATCTCTGAAAAGAGATTTTGGATTTTTTTTGGGGGGGGGGGGGTAACTGAATTGACTCATACCATGTTTGCATTTTTTTGTTCCTGTTTCACTTCCCCTCAAGATATGTTTTTTTTAATTATTTTTTTTATTTTTGCTTCTTACAGTCGCCAAAATTACTATGATTTTCACCACAAATTGTCCCCTGTTTTCTAGCCTTAATCACCATGCACACCCACAGACACTCATGCACACAATTATCTCTTTTCTGCTGCATCTTCCCCTCACACCCCTTCCCCTCTACAGAGCCCTCAGATGGGGACCTTCATGGGTGTCTACCTCCCCTGCCTCCAGAACATTCTGGGGGTCATCCTGTTTCTGCGTCTTACCTGGATCGTCGGCACTGCTGGCATCTTGGAGTCCCTGGCTATTGTCTGCTTGTGCTGCTCCTGTGTGAGTACTCTAAGCTCATGACCTATACGACTCTCCTCTTTTTGCCCTCACTGTACTTTATCCATGTTAGGTTTTTAAACTGGAAATTAAAGGAGGATTTTAACACCTGCACCTCAACTCTACAATTGTTTATATCAATGATACAAAGAAGGAGAGGAGGTGTTCTGACCCAACCGATATATCACTCAACCAGTTTTATCAACCGATATTAGCCCACGACAGATATATCAGTACTGGCTTAGCTATGTAGTCCGATATCCACAATATAAAACATTCATTTTTAACAGAGCATAATGCAAAACAAAAATGATACTTAGAGTAATTTATATTGATTAAAAGTCACATACATATATATATATATATATATATATATATATATATAGAGAGAGAGAGAGAGAGATACAAACAGACAGATACATACATGCATACACGCACACACACACACACACATACACACACATACACAATTACATGCAATTATGCCTCAGATATGGTTCTAAAATAATATCAGCCGATATATTAATGTCAGAATTGTTTTTACTTCCCTATATCTGTATCGACATCAGTCCCAAAAATCCAGTATCAGCTGGGCTCTGTTCTTGACATGGATATTATTTTTCCCTAATCAAGGTTCAAGAGTTCAAGCCATTAGGGCACTATCATATGAGATTATGTAAGAGTGTACTTAAAGTACACATTCAGCTCTTTAATGCGTTATGAATACATCAGCACATGAGAGTGAATATGTGTCCATGTGTTTTGGTAATAGTGGCGACAGATGTTGCCTGAACTTTTAATGGCAGAAGGGTGCAAATGTTGGATTGGCAGTAGTAATGAATGACAGGCAAGTTGACTTAGTGGACACTGATCCCTCCTATATTTAGCCACTGTGACTCTCAGTTTTCCCGTACGCTCCTAGCTTCTAATGGTACCCAGCAGCTTGACGTATAATCCCTCCATCTGCAAAGTGTCAGAAACATAGCGACATGCACACCCACACAGTGGCTATATTTGCCAATCCCACGGCAGACAATGGATTACGTCAGTTTAATCAGGGAAAGTACATACAAAAAACCTCGAGTACTATCTCAGTTGAATGCTTTTTGCCTCATAATGGAAAGCTCAAATGGTAAAACGTGATCAACTTCACTTACGGTATGGCCAAGCCTGGCAGACATTCAAGAATATACAAGATCAAGAATTAAACATGAAATTTAGTTCCCCTGTAACCAAAAGAAGCAATTAAAGCAATAAATCACACGTTTATTTGTGTTTTTAGTTTTTTGAATAATGATGTAACTGATCTGAAAAAGTAACCCAGTAAACTGCATCTGTAATGCTAAGACTTACTTCAGATATTGTAAAAACAGTTTGCCTAGAAAGATGGGGACTGCATTTCATATATTACAATCTAGCTGAAGTGCATTAGGAGGGTTTACTCTCGACCACATCACTGATGTTACATAATAAGAGAGACAAGCTTAGTCAAACAGATTAATGTTGATTTTCCCCGCTTAGATCACATTTGACTTTGCACTGATGGTTACACATCAGCTACCCGTTTTTAGGTCATGTTTTGTGTGCTCCAGACCCAACACCAGAAAAGTCTAAAAATAAAAAGGGAATTTAGCAGGCTTAAATTTAGACCAGTTAAGATTTCCTGCAAGCACCTGGTTTTCTAAAATGCATCCACATCTGCAGGATAATCACAGCATAAGATGCTCTTTAAATTAAAAGGTTTGTGTTTTTTGATTTTTGGAGTCATGATTGAATTTATAATTGATTCTTGATCAGTGCTACCCATATTATCTGTTTATTAGAAACCATGTAGGATGTTCATAAATGGTATCTTCATATTGATGTTTGCATTATTTTTAAATGATACAGCTGTTTGAACATATTTAACTTCACCACAATATTACCAATGACTTGCTCCCCCGGCTTTTAAGCCGTTATTGTTGGAAAGGTATTTACCAGATATTCACAAAATTGATATTTAGGCATTTAGTTAGAACCTTCAAACAATTTGATTCAGTCAGTTTCATCAAATTCTTAACTTAAAAGACTTATAAGACACTAAAGGCATATTAATCCAGCCTTTTTGGTGGAGACTTATACCATCAGTGATGTACTGGTTAACTCTTAGATCCCTGGATCACATTTATTTTTGGTTAATGCTGTTGGTTGACCTTGTTTGGTCTGACTGGACTGCTCGCTCTATCTGATTTACTTCTAGAAACCACCCAAAAGCCACTAAGTCTTTTAAAATACAGTGCTGGACCATAAGAAATGTGTCCACATAATTTATGGGAATCGTCTGGTAATTTTTCAACAGTGATGGCATACCTCCCAGTTCTTTCTATTGCCGTATATTCTTTGATTCATCTGTGGTTAAGACAAGTTGGTGTATAGCTGCTTAGGGTTTCAGTGGATTCAGAAGGTAAAATTGTCAGCTAATTGGCTTTACTCCAGCTTGTCTACCACTTTAAACCCAGCACATGGTTTATCTTGGTCGTGTCCGTGTCCTTGTCCCTCTTCCCCTTCCTCCTCTTGTCCTCTTTTATCTCACCTTCACACTGTCTCCTCTTCCTCTTTCATCCTTTAAGTTTTAAGTCTTTTGTCTTTTTGTCTTTTCTTTGTACCTCTTATCTCGCCTCCCTGCCCTTCTCTTGGCTCCGTCCTTCCTCTCATCTGGAAGAGCTGTTAGGTAACAGGCTGATGTAAATATCCTCCATCAGGAGGACTTCACGGAACAATTTCATGGAAAAGCTCGTATCCATTACCAATCTGAAAGGTTTACAGAGTAAGCTTCTAAGAAGTATTTTAACAGGCTAAATGCTGGATTAAGCCTATAAGTATCCTATTGATGGGAAAAATCCGGAAAGTTCATGGAGTTACAGAACAGTAGGCATGGAAAAAAAAAGAGAAATAGGAGGTTTGTGTTATTTGTTATATTAGTCTTTATATGGTTGATAACAGGGATGGCAGTAAGTCACACAAGTGCAAGTCACAAGCAAGTCTCAAGTCTTAACTTTGAAGTCTCACAAAAGCTCCAAGTTACTGCTGTAAGAATCAAGCACGTCAGTTTGAGGAAGTCATCTCTCAGGCCAAGCAAGTCAAGTTGTGAAATTCTTACTTCACACACAGTGGCCTTGAAAACTCAAGTTTCGTTTTAACATTACCTGTTGCTGCATTCTTAGCTAGCAAACGTTTGACTAGCCAGTAAACTAATAAGTTAAGTTAATAAGCAAAAAAAGACACATTCAGGTACTGTAATTCGTGGGTTTTATTGTGATGGATGAAGTTGTATGGTCTTGTCACAGATTTTTGAGCCACAAACCTTGCATACCACTGTTCTCTTACTTCCATCATCAGCAACATAATCACTGAATCCAAATTTGTATCATTTTTTGGATTAGCCCCCTCCTTGAAAGTAACCTTGTTTGTAAGCCTCTGCTGGTCTGCAGCATCCTATTTAATTTCTAGGTTTAGGCGCAATGCACTAGAAATCCTCCAGTCATTTTTTAAAAAAAAACAAAAAAAAAACAACGTAATATCTCAATATCTAGAAAAATGCAAATATTTATTAAAAAAAAGTCCAAGTTTTTTCAAGTCATCTCTCAAGTCTAAGTCAAGTCTCAAGCCATGAATAATAAAAGTCAAAGTCAAGTTGAGTCCTTAAGGTAAGGTACAAGTTACATTCATCAGTCATTTTTAAAGAAAGTTAAGAAAATGATCCTGCTATATCTTTTGGAGTCGAAGGCTGTGTTGTGGAGTCTCACAGTCTGGGGAAGGAAGCTTCTCCGGAGTCTGGTTATCGATGTTATTCAATTAAATCTCAAGTCCTCAAATGTAGGTCTCGAGTGTGACTGGCATCATGTCATGTGAATCCCCCACCACTGGGTGATAACAACTTCACAAGTCCCTTGTTGCAATACAACTTTGAAAATGAACAGTAAATACTTGATATAAACATAACTCTTATTTTAAAGGAATATCATGTGTATAAGGTCTTTAGACTTTTGTTCTGATGTGTTTGTCTTCACCGTCTTTTGTCCACAGACCATGCTAACAGCCATATCCATGAGTGCAATCGCTACTAATGGTGTTGTGCCAGGTAAGACGCTTTCGTACTCAGGCATACACAAATTTTAAAAAGGCATGTATTAAACATAGAGAGGAAATGATTGGGATAAGATATGTCGTCGAAAAATCCATCTTATTTGTCATATGTTATTATGTGTATCAAACGGAGTAATAGGACCAGGCTGAGGTGCTCTAGCTGCAGCTGAAGTTGCTACGCAGGGGTTGTTGAATAGAGTTATAGATGGATATTTGCATCAAATAGAATTCAACTTCTCTTTACTTGGAGTTTTATAGACAATGATAGTAGATATTGTTTTTATAGACATTTAAATCCAAGAGCTTGATCAAAATCTTTACGACAATTTTCCCTGTTTAGTGTATCCATGGTTGCGTTCTCCTTAGTTTGTGAAAAGATGATGTTATTTCTGTTTTCCTCATAAACTCATTCTCACTATTTTCCACTTTTTCTCTCTCAGCTGGAGGCTCCTACTACATGATTTCCAGATCTCTGGGCCCAGAGTTTGGCGGAGCTGTGGGTCTCTGTTTCTACCTGGGCACAACCTTCGCTGGCTCCATGTACATTCTCGGTACTATAGAGATTCTCCTGGTGAGTGAAAAACTGTGTGCTGATTATTTCAACAAGCATCACTTTGCAGCTGTTGTTTGGCTCATGAACAATCTTTCTGCAAAATCTCGGGAATCCATCTGAAAGTTTTGCCCCCTCTTGTGATAAGCCACACCTGTTTCCATGCCACTTTTAGCCAATTGGCAGGCACACCCTCACACAGACACACTTGACTTCCAGGCCAAAGTTCAGCCTCGTAGGGCAGAAACTGTGGCAGTCAAAGGGTTAGAAATTTGTGTGGATTCACCAACTGACAGAAAGAGCTGTAACACTTCTGGTCACAGCTACTGTTTGTTCCAACTCACTGTATGTCCACTACCTGTCAATTTTTATTCAGGTGCACCAATAAAATTAATATTTTCTTATGTCTTTCATTATTTTTTGTCTTTCCCTGTCAGACCTACATTGTGCCTAAAGCAGCCATCTTTGTGGCAGAAAGAAAGGAAGATGAGGTGGATGCATTGCTGAATAACATGCGTGTTTACGGCACTTGCTGCCTCACACTGATGGCTATAGTTGTATTTGTTGGGGTGAAATATGTCAACAAGCTCGCGCTAGTCTTCCTGGCCTGCGTCATTCTCTCCATCCTCGCCATCTATGCTGGAGTCATCAAGACTATCTTTGAGCCACCAGACTTTCCGTGAGTCAATACAGTAACCTCTAATGTTGAATTGAACCATATGATACAAAAATAGTATTAGAGGAGCTATGTCAGCCAGCCGTTATGGCTAATCAAGACAGAATCTCAGTGTGCAGTGTTAAGTGGTATTTTTTATCAGTTATCAGTGTTTTATCAGTGTCTGTCATTTTAATTCTCATCTTCTCTTCTTCCACACAGTGTTTGCATGTTGGGGAATCGCACTCTGCAGAACCACAACTTTGACAGTTGTCTAAAGACAGAGATTATAGATAACTTGACAGTTACCACCAAGCTGTGGAAGCTGTTCTGTGATGGACCTGAGCTCAATGCCACCTGCAGCGAATATTTTGACAACAACAATGTGACCGAGGTGCAGGGCATCCCCGGACTGACCAGTGGAGTCATTTCAGGTCGGAACACAGTGTTTCCTTTGGATGTTGTAGTTGCAAAATGTGGTGGATTTCTTTCTTTCTTTTTTTTTTAATATATATTATTTTTATTGGCAAATTGTGAGGACATAAACCACACATAAATCAAGATACAAAAACTTAAAAGTACAGTCACACAGACTCAAACATACACACATATCCAGAATTACCGCTAACTAAACAAAGTTCATTGTAACCATGTGTCTAAAGCTCCTAACAGCACATATCGTCAACTGTAGCCAGGCTGAGTGTAAACAAAATAAAAACAAAAATACAGGATTGAAATACATAAAGAACAGTCTGAAATACATAAAGAAAAGTCTGAAATGTGGTGGATTAAAAAAGAAAAAAAAGGCTCCTCCACCTATTTCCTCTATAACATGGGTCTTCTACAGGGGAGACCGTGACCCCTTGTGTGAAGGCCATATTATTGATTATTCCTTTTTTCTTTAAAAAAAAAAGTAAAACATGTCCTAAAATATGCATTAACATGAGTCCAAAATATTCTCAGCAAAGATACATTGGCCTATTCTTAAAAAAAAAAAAATTAAAATTGACCGACAGTGCACAGCATTATGATAGGATAACTGTTGCCCATGAATTCTCTTGCAGTCATGTGATCTAGCTAACCTCCTCTAAATCACTGTGCCTTCCAAATGTTAATGGAATAGTAAATGGACGTCCACTTGTATCAGGCTTTTTGTAGTCATTTTTGACCACTCAAAGTGCTTTAACACTATGTTGCACATTCACACATTCACACACTAAGGTTAGAATACATGGAGTAACCTGATACTCCTATTTTACGTGTTGGCGCTCACCCACTCACACACACTCACACACTGATGGAACAGCCATCTGAAGCAATCTGTGGTTCATTATCTTGCCCAAGGATACTTTATCAAGTTGACTGAAAGAGCAGGGGATCGAACCACCAACCTTCCAATCAGTGGACAACCCGCTCTACCTCTGAGCCACAATGTTCAACATAAAAAAAACATGATGCATAAACATATGAATTTGCCTGTGATTATTTTTTTAATAGTTTTGTTTTGCATCATAAATGGGTATGTTTACACTTTTGGCCGCCCTACACGTTATTGTGAGCCCACAAATATTATCTCAATTTTATATGTATATGTAGTCAGAGTCCCTGCTCTGTTTCCATTTCAGCTAAGGGGCCCTTGGCCTGAAAATTGTTGAAGACCCCTACCATAAATACTTCAAAGTTTTCTAATACCTAATGTACAACTCGCTTGTATAGTTGTTGAAATTACCCAGAATTATCTCCTTCAGTGTCAAACTGAAGCAGCTAAATTGCACTTTTAAATTATAAGAAAAAAGATGAATGGAGAGGCTCGGACAGTGTTTGTTAAATACTAACATCTCAAGTGGAATCTACACTGTCACGGACTGCAGTTTTATTAAGTACAGTACAAACTCCGAACATTCCTCATGTTATATAACTGTTGGCCGAGACAAACTAGCTTTCCTCCAAACATAATGCATTCCTGTCATATTTCATATGAAGAATCTGGGCCGAGCGCGTGCAGGTGCTGACTGATTTCACATGTGATTATTTTGCTCTCTCTGCTTTCTCCCATCTCCTCTTACTTTTTATTTCACTGTCCTCCTCTCCAGTCCCTCTCTCAAGTTTGACTCTTGTCTATTTAGAAGGTCAGACCTCTGCTCGTACTAGTGAAACAGAAGCTGTAATCAGTTGCAACCTAAAACTATTGTTATTAAGACAATTATTAATGTATATATTTTTTTCTATTAACTTGTTTTGGGTTTTTCTTTTTTACCTTATTCTTTGTTTTTGGTTTGTTTGTATTACATTTTTGCATTTCTTTTTTTTTGCTAAAATACAACTTCTTCCAAAGAAATCAATCCAATTTTCTCCAGTTTCAAAGGGCTTACTATTTTTCAATATATTTTTTGTTTTGTTTAGTGTTCTTTTTCACCCTTTTCTTTGTGTTTTTTTAAATACATTTTTTCTTTTCTTTTCTTTTTTTGTTGAATTTCAGGTAATTTCCTTGTAACTTATACCTTCTTCCCATACTTTTGAAAGAAAAATCAAACTTATTTTCTCAGGTTTTAAGGGGTTTACAACCAAGTGTTCCCTTAGGATCAAACATTTATGTGTTTGATCGCTTCTTATCCACATGATGGATCTGCTTTTTAATTATGTGTAACTTTTGCTACAGGATCACTGACGTGCTGGATTTAGTTCTATTGCTCTGGTTTGATCAACCAAAGAGTGGAATTGTTTGTTATTAAGTCTAAATTGGCACAAAAATGTCTGCAGTCTTTCTCTCTGCCTCATGTCTCTTTTGCCAAGTTTTTTTTTTCACTTAGGTCCATGAAACTGAGTGGGCCTCTTGAAAACATGTATGAGCCATGGTCTGTTGGCATTTACTGATGACTTTGTTTCTGTCTCTCTTGTAGAAAATATGTGGTCAGTGTACGGCCCTCTGGGTATGCTGGTAGAGGACAAAAAGATGTCATCTATTGGTGGGAGTGATCCTGCCCAGGATGTGTACATGCCCTATGTAGTCAATGACATCACCACCTTCTTCACACTGCTGGTCGGCATTTACTTCCCATCTGTCACTGGTGAGACTATGACACAGCCACACATGCATATTATGGTCAGAACTGCCGAGCTTTGGGGTTTGTTTAATTTCTAAAGATTGATTTTCTGTCGTGACACCCCTTTCAAGGTATCATGGCTGGTTCAAACCGGTCTGGTGACCTGCGGGACGCCCAGAAGTCCATCCCCATTGGGACCATCCTGGCTATTGCTACCACCTCAGTCATCTGTATCCTTAATTCTGTTTGTGAAGCTGATAGCAGAAGTTCCTCATAGGGCCAGAACTGTAGGTTTAAAATGTTTTTTTAGCCGAATCAGCTGGGCCCTCAGGTGTTTAGTATGGATCTTGTGAATCACGCTGTTGTTGCCAGATATTGATAGCAGGTTGTCTTATAGTTTTTCAGTTTATAGGTCGTTGGCGGGAATACTTGTTTTTTTTGTATTATTGGAACAAGAATCAAAGGTGAATACAACAGAGCAGGCATCACCGGTTGGACTGTGGGAAGCTTTACAGCAATGTCAGGTGAAGGCTTTTGTCTATAGATTCAATTTGCTCTCCTGAACGCTGCTTTCCAGACATCAGCTGTGTGATTCTGTTTGGTGCCTGCATTGAGGGAGTTCTGCTTCGAGACAAGTAAGAGTTTAACACAGAGCACACACTGTGAAATACTGCACACATTGACATGTTTTTATAAAAGACATTTTTATAAAAGAAAGGAAAACAGTACACATTCTGTATCACTACTCTATAAATATCATATCTTGAGGGCAGATGGATAAAATTATTTAGTCACCAGTACTCTCATGACAAGAGCTGATGTTTGTCATGCCCCTCCTGGTAGACATTTTTGTTCTGTAACATAATTTTAGACATATAGTTATACAAATTTTAAATGTCATTTTTGTAGTTATTTTCCCCATTGTTTTATCATATATAATCCAATAATACCCAAGCAAATTTTCAGGTTAGTTGATCATCATCTTTTACTATTTGTTTTGCGGGGGCATTTCTTGCCAAGTTGCTCGTGATATTTTCTCCCATATTTTCAAAAGAAATGAGATACGTTTTCTCAGGTTTCAGTGGTTTAAATGCCCATTAAAGGCATCTGAACCCAGCACAAGAAAACTGATGTCAATCCAGTTATAAAAGGTTTGATAAGCTCAGGTGAAAAATGATGTTTACAGTACATGGATACATACACAATACTTGTGTCCTAGCAGTACACTCATTATTGGTTTGGGTATTTTCACAGGATTTGTTAACAATAAAAAAAGAGCATCAGCAGACTTCCTTTCAGTGTATTTGAAAATAAGTATTTTAAATTTATTTAGGATATCTACATAATATATGGCTGAATAAAAACAATGGTTAATGTATATGATTGTTTTTGCACCGCAGATTTGGTGATGCAGTAAAAGGGAACCTTGTAATAGGCACACTATCATGGCCTTCGCCCTGGGTCATTGTGATTGGCTCCTTCTTCTCCTGCTGCGGAGCTGGGCTGCAGAGTTTAACCGGCGCCCCACGCCTGCTGCAGGCCATCGCACGAGATGGCATCGTACCTTTCTTGCAGGTTAGTCACGGTCAGACAACACAAATACAGTCAGAGCAGTCTTCATCCTCATGTTCTCATCTTTAATTTTCACGCTCCACTGTGTGTGTTAGGTGTTTGGTCATGGGAAAGCTAATGGAGAACCTACCTGGGCTCTGCTGCTGACCGCAGGGATCTGTGAGATCGGTATCCTCATCGCCTCCCTGGACGCTGTGGCTCCCATCCTTTCCATGTCAGTACCTGTTTATATAGAAATATTACATGCTCATTTTCCATGAAAACAGATCAGCGGATAAAACCTCTGATCCCTCATGTGTTTGTCTTCTTAAAGCCACTTATAGTAGGTCATAAAGTGGAGATTTAGATGATAAATGAGCTGTAATTTTGGGCCTATTGTCTGTCTTTCACAGGTTTTTCCTCATGTGCTACTTGTTCGTCAACCTGGCCTGTGCGGTTCAGACCCTGCTGAGGACACCTAACTGGAGACCACGCTTCAAATACTACCACTGGTGTGTGATGAATCATATTGTTTCTCTGCAGTTTAAACAGTTTGTCTGATTTAAACTGTTAGAGACCTTCTTTTGACATGACTGAGGCTTTCCTTTTGAAAATTTTAGGACCAGTGCCTCAAACATAAACACAAACACAGACACATGTTCAGTGTAGTTTGTGTGATAATGGCCTCTACTTAAATCAGTAAATTGCTGGTTCTGTAAATGTCTGTGTGTGTAGTTAATGGACTGAAGTAGTAAAGTGTGTTTTTTGTCCTACAGGGCTCTGTCCTTCCTGGGAATGAGCTTGTGTCTTGCTCTCATGTTCATCTGTTCCTGGTATTATGCCATTGTGGCCATGGGTATCGCTTCCTGCATCTACAAATACATTGAATACAGGGGGTAAGAATGACTTTCTAATAGATTTACATTGAGTCTTTGACAAGGAAGAGTTCAAATATGACGGAAGGTTGGCTGTGAACGGTGCTTACAGAAAAGAACTTGTATCAAAGGGGAATAAAGGTGAATGTACAACACTGATAAATTAAATACAGATTTTAAATAATTTAAGATACGTACATGGGATCTAACATCTCAATATTTATTGTTATACCTTAAAATGTAAACTGTTTTTGGCAAGAAATGAAGAGTCAAATACTGAATTTTATACCTGAGCTACTGTAGAGGAAAAAATAAACACAGAATCAAGTAAATTCCCTTCATTTTAATATTAGCAAGCATGCATTTAGGATCATCCTCTTCATTCTTAAATGAGTTTCACACAATTTTCCTCAGCCAGAGAGGAGGGCAGTTTTATCCTTCAGAATAAGATATTAAAATCACTGAACATAATGCCTCTTGAATAATACCAACTTTAGATGAGACTGTGAGGCCTGCTGAGGTTCATTAGAGGTACTTGTAAGAAGATCCATTTTCGAATGATATAGGCCTGGTTGCACCAACAAAGGTGAATTTTTAAACATGGCATTAAGGAAAGTTAAAGGTTAGACTTAACCTAATTGAGTACTGCTGAAATTCTTTCAAGATACCAGTTTAGCACGGAAAGCTGAACAGAAAGATTAGCAAGCGTCTCCATATTGATTAATTTAATTTTGATTTACATCAATAAACTCAGATTTACTAAGCAGTGATACGTTCTATGCAACAGAGCTCTGCTTTATTTTAAAATTAGATTTACTCATTTTAAACCTAGTTTTGCTGAACTCGAATTAGAAGTAATCGTAGGTTAAATTAATTATTGTTCGTGGATCCCAGCCATACTGTATGTTTAAGCAGAAGATGTTCTCACACAGCCAAAAGAACTCAGCAAAACACATGAGAAATCATTTAAACCACACAAAACAACTGTGACAACAGTGCAAGACTGTTAGAAACCATCATTCTGTGTGTGTTCTCTGCTTTTGTTCTTTGTTTTGGCTTCTTGTAATTGTTAATAATTCATGGTCAATCATCTGTTGGCTTCAGGGCAGAGAAGGAGTGGGGAGACGGCATCAGAGGGCTGTCTCTCAATGCAGCACGCTACGCCCTCATTCGCCTCGAGGACGCTCCACCACACACCAAAAACTGGAGGTATAATGCAGTATGTGTGTGTGTTTGTGTGTGTTTCATATGGATGTGGTCACAGTTGACACAGTGCCACCTGTCAGTGTTGCGGTGGACAAAAGCGAGACAGGAATAGATACAGAGGGTGAATTTGATTAATCTCTTGGTCCTCTGACTAATCTGACAGAAGAGGTCGATGAGCCTTCGTACTGTACAGAGGGTCACACAGGCTGACCTTGCAGACTGCCTGTCCAAAAAAACAAACAAGTTTCATGCTTTTTCTTGGCATGTTCAGTGTGCATACTTATTCTCTAATGTGGCCAATCAAACAAATGGTTGTCTTAAAGGCAACTGTTTCTTCCCTTCTGTCTTCCAAACACATGTACTATAGGACTGTAAGGTCACTATTCTACTCCTGTTAAGGTGCCTCTGTGTAGCTGAGTGTAAACCAATAATGCTGTAATGATGAAAATAAATAAATGAATTTATTCTCTAAAGAAATAATGTGATTTTAAAAGCAGTGTTGATTTACAGGGCAGTATTTAACTATGACAGGCCCTGGAAATGTGAGTCTACAAAAGAGAATTTGTGTTCTTGTCACATTTTTTAACACAACTGAGATGTAAAGATCAAACAATTTCTCACCACGTTGCACAGCAATGAAATTTGACTTATTCCTCGTCTCTCTCTCCTCTTCCTTTATCCAGGCCTCAGCTGCTGGTACTCCTGAATCTCGACTCAGATCAAGGAGTCAAACACTCTCGTCTACTGTCCCTCACCACTCAGCTGAAGGCAGGAAAGGGCCTCACAATAGTTGGAAATGTTTTGGAGGGAACCTATCTCACCAAAGACACAGAAGCAAAGAAGGCTGAGCAGGTAAAGTGGAAATGCATACATTGCTGTAGAGCATATTTTGGTGCACAAGAGCACAAGTGTAGTGTCATTTACATTGATGTTGCCTGCACTCCCCATACAACTCTGTTCTACCAAAAGTGGAATTTCAGGTTCACAGTTGCTGATAAAACACCAGCTGTGTTATTTTACAACGAGATTTACGATCCGTCCATCCATTGCTATGCGTAACAGCCAAAATCAGCAAAATTATATGTCTCTTTTTGCCCAGTGTTTAAAATTTACCACTGGGCCCACAAGTAAGTCTGTTGTGTCAGTCAGGATTTACAGTTAGTAAGCAGTTTACACCTGAACTGCAGGTCAACTCTGCCATCTACTGGCCATATTAAGCACTTCAGATAATTATGTTTTTGCATCCCGATTTGACTTTGTCTTCTAACGCATTTTTAATCAGTGGATTACTTTTTCGTCAATAGCAATCACGTGCAGATGTTGAATTCCAGATTATACGCACAGCTGTGTTCACAGGCATTGTTTAAACCTATCATCAGTGGCGTTGTTGGGCCTGGGCTTCTGAGACTACAGCTATTTTTATACAGATATAAATAGGCTGCATATTTAAAAAAAAAAAAGAATTGGTCAAATTATATACTTTGCCCCAGATTTAGTAGTGTGTCATTTCATTCAGGCATTTAAGCCCTACAAAATGATATGATATTGATGATCAAAAACATTCTAGGTCCTCTGTGTCATTCAGTGAGCACATTTTGTTTGATTACATTGCTTTGTAGTTTAATCTCCGATTATTCATTATTATTTATTAGTTGATTGTATTATTAATCCAAGTTTTCAAAGTAATTAAAGCAGATAGATAAATGTGGTAAAGTAGTAGCCCCTCAAGGTCCTCAAATCCTAGAAAAGCTCCTTCCCATCATTGTAAATTGTCCTGGTTGGATATTGAAGAGAGTGCTTGATGTTAATTGTTGAGGTAGGTGTGCAGCTCAGTCTTGGATCAGTGCTATCATAATTAAACCCTGGCATTGTTTTCATAAAGACATGTTTTTCTCAATAGTCTCAGTAGGCTACATCAGTGATGTATCAACTTGATAATACAGTATATTTCTTGTTATTCTGTCTCTCTCTGTAGAACATCAAGTCTGCCATGTCAGCAGAGCGAACAAAGGGCTTCTGCCACGTTGTGGTGTCCTCTAACCTCAGAGATGGCGTCTCCCACCTCATCCAGTCCGCAGGGCTGGGAGGCATGAAGCACAACACAGTCCTGATGGCCTGGCCTGGGACCTGGAGGCAGTCCAATGACCCGCAGTCCTGGAAGAACTTTATAGGTACAGATTAGCAATATGTTGGTGCAAAAATGCAGCTTTACATATGTGGATAATTACAGAAAATTACAACTGGATTTATTTTAGAATAGCATATGAAGTAGTGATCTTCCATTATTTCTATTGAAATGGCAACAACTTAATGAGCCATAAATAACACATACTGTTTGATGAGCCATGTCACTCATACGCTCTCATTCTTACCTTTCTTCCATCCAGAGACAGTACGAGAGACCACAGCGGCCCATCAGGCCTTGCTTGTAGCTAAGAATGTGGACAGTTTCCCCACCAACCAGGACCGGCTGGGGGAGGGCACCATCGACGTGTGGTGGGTGGTCCACGATGGAGGCATGCTGATGCTGCTGCCCTTCCTGCTGCGACAGCACAAGGTTGGTGTGTGCACCATTTGTGCTGTGACATCTTTAATCCATACAAATTATTTTAAAAATATTTTTTATTCCTCTCTATCTATTCAAGAATTCCTCTTTCATACTGACTTATTTGTCCCAGAATTCTCTCTCTTTAACAATTGTTTCTCTTTTCTTTCCTTTTCTCATCGGTCCGACAGCGTCATGTTTATCCATCTATCCTTCCTCTGACTGACAGTCTTGTTCTTCCATTCCACCTTCCTCCATAATAACAGTGTCTTTTCATCCTCCAGGTGTGGAGGAAGTGTAAGATGCGTATCTTCACTGTGGCCCAGATGGATGACAACAGCATCCAAATGAAGAAAGATCTCCAGATGTTCCTGTACCACCTGCGGCTGGATGCAGAAGTGGAAGTGGTGGAGATGGTGAGACTGTGTTTAATAGATAAAGCACTGCATTGCAAAAATGGTAATGATGCTTCACTACATCTGTTAGCAGTCAGCTAATAGAGTTTCCTTTCGCTCCACATTGTACTGACAACAATGTTTTATGTCCACTCCTGTGCAGCATGACAATGACATCTCGGCCTTCACCTATGAGAAAACACTTGTGATGGAGCAGAGGTCTCAGATGCTCAAACAGATGCAACTTTCCAGGACTGAGAGGGAGAGAGAGGTAATGCACACGCCATCTACCTGAACATGATCCTGCACTTACAGGCATTTCCAGTTTAATGCAAGTTAATGCAATATTTTTATGGTGTGTCTTAGATTAGACACTACAAAGATGAGCTCATAAACGTCATTAACAAGATGGCATTAATTGTTACTGAAAAGTTGTTTGCATCATGTTCCCTGTAGTGTGTCAGCATTGTTATTAAAACCCATCTAAGTAGCTTTAACATCACACAGGTCAGATTATACAGTCAGTCAAATAAGATCTTGGGTTTTTTCCATAAATAACTGTATAGTTACATTAAAACAGTATTTTAGTAAATGTGGCCTACCGCTGCATTACATGACAACTGGCCCCTTTCCTTGTTCATCTGCCGCCGCCTCTCTGGGCCACGCCACCCCGCTCAGATTCAGAGTATCACTGACGAATCACGTAGCTCAATCCGGAGGAAGAACCAGGGCGCTGCCCAGGGCACCAGCCTCAGCCGGCAGTCCTCAACGGCGGAGGACACTCAGGAGGACGAGGTAGAAGATTATGTCAACCCACTGTCCCTCACTGTTAGAAACACAAACCTGTCTTCACAAAGCTGGATCTTTGGCTACAGTGCTTGTCATTTTGCTATTTTAATGACTTTTATCATCAATGTGGTTTAAAATCTGGACTCAAAAGATCTGATTTAACTCCCATATTTAGTAGATGTCAAAAATAGATGTGCAAGTGTTAAAGCATATATTCATCACACACACTTTAGTGTGGGTATAAGACTGTGATGCACAGACAATATAGAGCACAGACAGGAAGGATGGTGGCGGAGTAATCGTACTTTGGTTTAAAATAACTAGTGCCATAGGAAATGCATTTTTGGTCTAAATGTGGGCATAGTTATTCAGTTATATAAGGAGTGGCCTCTTTGTATAACCATACCAAGAGCATTGTGGTGTTAATTGCAATATGTGTTTATGATAAAAGTTGATAAGTAAAAAAACTCAAAGATGACTTTATTAGAGGTCCTTGGAAAGGTCCTTCAAGCATTTGTTTGAATTATAAAATTTTCTCATTTGCTGAAGAGACTTACTGCTGTAAATGTTGGCATTGTTTTTTTTTATTCTTCATGGTAAAAGAGATGCAGTTATGTTAGATCATCCACACCATGCTCCTTTTGAACAAAATGTCCAAAAACACATCTTAAGCATCATTGAGGCCAGTACCTAAAGTCAGTACAGAACTAGAACTAGAGGAAACTGTTTAGGATAATCCCTTGTTCTTTTTAACCATCTGTGGGTTTACCATCAGCTCATGGCTGATTGATCATGTACATACAATGTACATGTACAAATAATAATCTTAAATCAGAGCTAAAGCTGCTCCAGAGCAGCTCTAGCTGGCCAAAACCAGTTTACCAGTCTACCTAGAGTGCACCATTGTGTAGTCCCAGCCCAGGACTACAAGTTACTTATTGCTACATTGTCTGAAAAGTGCCATTAGCCCCTTTGGTAATGTCACTGGCAAACTGGTTCATGATTACAGATAGCATCCGACTACTGCATCTGACAATTTAACCACAAATCCAGACCGGCCCGACAGTAGTGCTTCTTACTGTATAGTCATTGAGAGATGCTTTGTGAACACCAGCCCCATCGCACCTTGAAACTGCTGCCTGACCTCCCATTACCACCATAATCCCACCCCATCCTCACTTTCCCGAAAAAATGTAAGTAAAAAGAGTGGACAGTATTGTCTCAGAAAGCTGTGAAACTTTGTTTCACCATGTAAGAATCTTCAGAACTTTCCTGATGTCCTGATCACATCGTTTTTGTCAGCTCCTCTTGTACTGTAGGCTCAGATTTACTTAAGATCAGTTGTTCGTTGAGCTGAGTGCTAATGTTAGCATGCTAACAGAAGGTCGCCGCCCAAAATACAGCTAGATAAGTCTGACATGTTTTCAGAACTGGCCACAGTGCAGAGAATAAACTCTCATGATCCTTGTTTACTGTTGTTATGAAATGCAGCCTGACAGGTCCACTATACAACGTTTTGACCTTTTCACCCAAGAGTGGTTTATACTCAGAACTCTGACTTGACAATACTGTACCCTCTTTTTTCATTTTAGTTTGACCCATCATCTCCCACCTGCCTGTAACCAGTGTACTGTACAGTAACAGTAACAGCAAGTAGTCAGCAAGCATGACAGGTAGAGGATTATGTTCCAGAAGCTGATATTAACAACATAGTCTCGGTTTCTAATCCATTAAAGGAATATGACAATAATAATAACTGTTTATTTTAATCAGGAAGCCTTTAATATGTTACACAATCAGCCTGCTGTTTTACTAGCAGCATTCCCTGTTTTTTATATAATGCATTTATGAAATATGACCTGGCACCAAGGAGCACAGAGGATATAATCCATATCTTTGGTGACGCATGATAATAAACCCGTGATTTAATGTTATCCTTGGCGCTTACATGAGTGTTGACTTTGTGCCCTGAAGCACAGACACCAGAGCATATCTGAAGAAAGCTGTTGTCAAATCTAAAGTAACAGATCATACTTTATTGTAATAATGATGCGCGCAGGAGTGTAGTGCTGTTTAAGTACTGCAGCAAACGTGACAAATGTGCATTCATGCACGTGCGTAGTTAAGCTGGATTTTGAAGGTTATGTTAAACTGCTCCTATAGCGACAAGTTCACGTACATTAGTCAACAATAACTATAAAATGAAGGGATGTTTTATTGTTGTTCTTGTTTCGTCTTCACCAGTTAAGCCTTGCTTTGAAACAAAATGTCTTGATTTCTTTCAAAAACTTGGAAAGAATGCCATGGGCAATGTTAGAAGAAATGGCCCACAAATTAGCAAGAAATTAGGTCTTAAGAAAACATAACCTTTTTTGTTTTTTTAGGTTTTTTTTCCTTAACATTTTTCCCTAACTTAAAAAAATAACTTTCCAAACTTACTAACTTCTTACAATTTGTGGAACATTTCCTACCAAGTTACTCAATGCCTTTTTTCCCATGTTTGTAAAAGAAATTGCACCACTTCGCTCAGGATTTAGATATTTTGTGAAAGACGCCTGACAGCAGCAGCAAAGTGTTGTCACTCCAGGTTTCAAAGATTTAACAGTTAGCAGCTATAGACTGAGAAAAAATCATTTAATTCACTGTGCAACTCAAAGGCTACCATCGCCTGCTACCTGCAACTTTAAAGGTGGAACGTTTTCACATATGTAACAAGATGCATGAGTTGACATCATGAATCAATCAATGCAATTAGATGTTAATTTGACAACTTCCACTTTTCTACTTATTACTATTGTCTCTCTTGCATGACGCACGTAAGTGATAATAGGATCTTCATCCTAATAATGCAAATATTCTATTTTCTCAATTGGAGAAAAAAAGTGACGGGGCGCCGTTCCAGTCCACTCTGCCAGTACTACACCCTAATCCTGCTCTGCTAAACTACTGCTGTGCTGTATTATCCCTGCACTATCCCTGCTTTACAGGCTGATAGACCAGCTTTATCAGTGATTAAGTGACATACTTTTAGCATGTGTAATAATCTTTTGAAGCTCTGTATCTAATTTGGTTGCAATCATACTGTACCTGTTTCATCACCACCACCACCGATCCTGTCATCACCCATAAATGTTGTGTTTGAACCCAAGCTGGGATTTCCAGTCTGCCTGCAGAAACTTTCTATTTTGATGTCCAGTGTATATTTGTTCTTTTATGGACTTTGTGTTTTTTGTAATTGTTGATCAGGTTTGTATCATTCTCATTATTCTATAGCATGGTTCCACCCAACTTTTATCAACTTTTACTTGCTTGGTTTGATCTTTCACTGGCCAACCCCTCACTTTGTGTACCTTTTATTTACCTCTATGGATGATTCCTCACTCCTGTTTCTCTCCATTAATTCATTAGAGTCCTGACTGCTATCTTGCCACCTTTCCTTGTTTATATCTCTTTTTCCATTCTGTGTACTGTGTTTCATTTTGTCCCTCTTCTGACATATATCCCAGTTAACCAATTGAAACCAGAGCAAACTGGCTTGATTTTTTTTTTTTAAAGTAATGAGAGTAATGAGCAAGAGCACTTCATATAAGAAAAATACATAAAAATAAGCAACCAAAAAGACAAGTTTAAAAAAAAGAAAGAAAATGACCTTAAGAAAGAAGAAAAAAAGAAAAAATATATATAATAAAAAAGTTTATTTTTCTGTAACAAAATTTTTAAGATACTTTTCTTGGCATTTTTCCTAGTTATTTGATAATATATAATCCTCATCAAATCTTCAGATCATTTTCTTGTCACAGGACACTTCTTACCAAGTTGCTTATTGCTTTTTGCCCCGTGTTTTCAAAATAAATCCAAGCAAATTTCTGAGGTTTCAGAGGTTTAGACACTTTTGAACAGCATCTTATTGCAGTAGGGAAAAACTGTCAATCCAGGTGTCAAAACCCTCCATGTTCTTCTCTCTCCCTCCCCCCCAGGCCCAGCTGATCCACGACAGAAACACAGCATCTCACACCACCATAAACGATAAGGCCGACACTGCACCCGAGCGGGTTCACATGACCTGGACCAAGGACAAGCTCTTCACGGAGCGTAACCGTAACCGCGAGTGCAATGCCAACGTGGCTGTGCGCGACCTGTTTAACATGAAACCGTAAGTTTGTCTAAACACAACCTGAATAACGTCAAAGTTTTGCCTTGATCTCTATCTTGAAGTGTCAAATGTATTGTATATGCAACAGAAAAATACTGTAAAGGTTACAGTACAAAACATGTTACTGCATGTGCCTTGTGAGAGACATTTGCACCATTTTGAACATCAAGTTTTTAACTGTCAAGAAGTATTCTGAAGAGTAATCCACGGCACATATAGAGTACTGACAGGACTTCAGGATGGTGCCAAAGCCTCAGTGCAGGAGGACAGCATGTGTTGATGTAGCAGTAGTCATGAAGCGCAGCAGGGTGAAATGGGACAATTATATGCATTGCGTGTGCATTCAGGCTGCATTTGGTGTGTGTGCGCATGTGTGTACACTTTCAGCCATCTCAGTCTTAGTGCATGGCCACATCATGCAGACCATTTGCCGTTTAGACTAACACCCTTTCATCCCATACTGTCCATACCATCAGTGTGTGGACTTGATCACGTGTGTCCCAGTCCACTTTTATTGGCTTCTAAAGTTTGTTAACATATTGTGAAGTCTCACAGGAAGAAATGGAGGCAACTTTTTCTCAAAGCCTCACCAAACATCAAACGGCTCCGTGTAAGTTTCTGAGGTTTTTGTCGGTCACCTTTGGGTGTCCCGATGAGCCGTTTGGGACAGTTGGAAGCATGCGGTGTGGTGGAGAGAGCTGGAGAGCTGTTGTAGGAAGCATCTAAGCCTGTTTCTGTTGTTCTGTCCCATTTTTCTCCTTCTAGAGAGTGGGAGAGTCTGTAAGTGGCATTTTTTTTTTTTTTTGCTCTAGGCTGTGTGTGTGTTCTGCTGCTGTGGTGATCGTAGCGTCGTTCAGTGTCCTCCAGCTCGTGTGCTTGTGTGTCTGCGTCTTTGTTTGTGTGTCCTAATATGCATGGACTTTCTGTTATAACAGTACGATGATGGAAAAAGCCTCCATTCATTTAATATGCATGTGATATTGAAGACATTGTTTGCATGAACAACTTTGTGCTTTCCATTTCCTTATGTCAACATGATTAACACATTTTGAAGAAATGCTCATTTGGTCTTGACATGAAATTATTAATATTTTCTCCTTCAGTAGAATGGAAAGCAGAACTTTGTGATTTTGTCTTGTTTTTCTCCTTCATGTAATTTGGCTTCTGGCAGTTGACATTGTGTGCTTGAATCGCTTTGTGATCTAACACTGTGAAAGTGATGATAAAGAGGCAACATTAAGGAGATAGTAGCAAGATTTTTGACAGTGCTAACTATTAAAGGAAGGTCACCCTAAAATTAAAAAATACATAATTTTTCTGTTACCTTATAGTGCTGTTTATCAGTCTAGATTATTTGGCATGGAGATATAAACTGCTTTAAGTGCCAAAAAAATACATTTGAGAAACTCAACAGCAATGTCTCTCTGCAGAAATCATGACCTTGTTACTCAAGACAATCCACACACCTTGCTGTGAGCAGTTTTATGTAGGAACTGTTTTGTTTCTACCGAATTACACCTACCAGCCGTATCACAACGCAGACGAAAACATGCGGCTCACCTAGCATCACTGAGCTACCTAACATTACATCTCAACCAAGGAGGACGCATTAATGTTTACATCTTGCGCTGTCACAAGCACAAGCTTCTCATTCATGAGTAGATGAACGCTTCCTTCTTATCAGTGATAAGAAATAAAATATTCTTACATGAAACTGCTCATAACAGGGTCTGTGGTTTATCTTGAGTAAGACCAGAGATACACTTGCTGTTAAGTACATGTACGTGTACGCATGATTGCCTCCTGCGTCGATTTGATGCATCGGCTGTGCAAGTCCTCAAAAATTACCATGGCATAGATGCAAGATGCAGTCCAGTAGTTGTATATGGCCTGAGCTCTCACATGTGCCTTTTAGAGGTATCCTCCAGCAGCATGCATTGCGCATAGGCAAGTATATATACAAAAATGCTCATGATGCAGCCGGACGCATATGCGTACACAAGGTTAAACAGCAAGTGAATCTCCTGCCTAACTGGGTCATGAGCTCTGCAAAGAGACATTACCATTAAGTTCAAGTTCTTTTGTATGTGAACCCTCCCTTTAAAACCAAGTATTATTTAGTTTGACAGATAACAGCATGTAAAATAAGGTATGGCAAACTAAGTGATAATAACCACTATGTGGACTTCAGGGTGTGATGCTGCATGCCCTTTTTTGTCCCAAAATGTTGCCTCTTTATCTGGAACTAAATACGCTTCAGTCCGTTAACCATGCCTTGTTTACTCGTTTGTGTTTGACGCTAACACACAAAATGCTTTAACCAAAATGCAAAATGTTATTTACATATTTATGACTCTGTGTTATACTGGTGAGGGTGTTTGTAGCAGAGTTTTAGTGATGTTTTACTTTAAAAGCGAGTCAGAAGAAACATCCTGTGACATTAGTTTTTCCATTGCATAACCATGTAAACAAGAGCAAAGCAGAGCTTGTTCTCAGTGGTTTTTCCAGCTGTAAATAATGGTTTTATTCTTTTAAAGTAGAAGGCATAAGCACGCCGGCTGGATCCTTTCGTAAGGATTTTCCAGTGTGCCACTCCTGTTTTACCCAGGAGTGCTGCCATGTTGCGACAGTAGGCCTCTATCACACAAATGTCAAATTGGTAAAGTACAAATGAATCATCAGGCTGTATCCCAGATTCAAACTACACACTACTTCTATACAGGTTGTAATGCATACTAGTCATCATATAAACTGCTTTTTTTGAATGATATTTTAGCAGTCAGTGAACAAAAACATTGACAAAACTTACTATACTATTAGAGAATAATACAATACACGTGATTGGTGTCAAACTTAAATTTGAAAGTTTTTTATTTGTATTTCAAGATGCTTTGGGAGCTGTTTGACCACCAACAATAAGAGACTAAAGACAGACTGACTTAAAGTTAAAGTTAGTTAAAAGACATTCTTATAATCAGTTCATAGTGTGGAACTGGAACATCTGTGGAACAGCTTTGTTTGCTGTGAAAAAGGCCTGTTGTGTTTTGATGCCAGCGTAAAGCTTACAGATTCTTAGATTACTTGAATCAAAAAATCCTCAGACCACCACTATAGTGAGAGAAAATATCTTGCACAGTGCAAGTCTAGTTTGATGAAGTTGAAAAGACAGCTTTTGCATTTTACTCATAAGAACAAGAGCCCCAGCAACAATCTATTATCATCACTCACCCACTTCATTACTTATAAAATGTAGGGTTTAGTTATTTATAGTTATTTAATAATTAATGATTTGGTCAGTGCTGAGCTCTCTCACTGTGCTCTTCTTGTCAAATTAGGAACCAGTCAAATGTTCGTCGGATGCACACAGCTGTCAAGCTGAACGAGGTGGTGGTCAACAAGTCACAGGGAGCTCACCTGGTTCTGCTCAACATGCCCGGACCACCAAAGAACAGAGGAGGAGACGAAAACTGTATCCTTAAAGCAGCTGTGATCTATGCTTTTATAATAACTAAGCATCAAATGGTAATATGAACACAACATGACACTAGGCTGGTTTTCCATCAACACTAATATAGTGTATATTGAAATTGCAAATATAAAATAGGCTTAATAGAAACACCTCAGTTTCTAAAAAACTAGGAACTGGCTCCCTCGTGATGCAGCAGGAGCTCCAAGAGGTGTTACCGCATCACATAACTCTTCAAAAGTTGAGCGGATTATCCTGAAGTTTTGAATCCACAATTCCTCTATGAAATAATAGGCTATCACCTCCCAGAAGTCCCTCATATGTGGCCAGGGGCTTGCCTTTCCATTATCGCTCACATAACACGCCTTCGTGTCCTTCGATTGGAAATATTGACAGCTAGTGTGGTGGCTGCAATAGAAATAAAGCTGCTTATGTTTTAAACATCCATCATTATGCTTCTTGGAATGTTATCACCAGAGGAGAAGTTTCATAACGTTGCAAGAGAAGTTGTAGAACATCAGTCATTGGAAACGCAGACATCTCGCAGTTGTGTTTTATCGACATTTTGAAAATATCATTTAAGTTTTAATCTGTCTTAATCTGTAATGGAAACCCATACTGTTACCCTTTGTTAGCAGCTGCCTTTTTTAAGACACATGAAAGCTCCAAAATAAATGAGTTGGGTAATGAAATCAAAACTTGAAAGTCTCTTCAGCTTGTGTTAACTACAGACCTTATTTCATTTAACCAAAACCCCATTAAAACAATTTACTTTGAGACGAGGGAAGCAGAAGTGCAAAAATTCAAACTAATTTCCAAGTTTTCAAACTCATTCCTGCACCACTCTGTTGCAGGTTAGATTACTAGCGTTCCAATTAATTGTCTGATGTATAATGTAGCGAATGCGTTCTGTGCTGGACTGTAAGATGATGGTGAAGTGGAGGGATATGACATAACATTGTGCACTACTTTATACTGCTCTCAGTATGTTGCATTTCCTGACTGCTCCCCTCAGACATGGAGTTTCTGGAGGTTCTCCTCGAGGGTCTGAATCGGGTCCTCCTGGTGCGAGGCGGCGGCCGTGAAGTCATCACCATCTACTCTTAAGAAAAAAAAAAACCTCTCACGCCCCACCCTGCACACATGGGCTGTTGCCATGGATACCGGTCACCGGGCATTTTCGGGGAAAGAAGCCTAATTTTGGTTTTTATGATGGGCGGGGGTTGTTGGAAGGCGGGACCACTTGTGATTGACAGATTGATGGACCTCAGGATGAAGGAAACGGCGTCAAATCAGTTGACTGGCTGAGCGAGCACAGTGTGCGTCCACGCCGGGCCACTGTACCCCCCCGCACATGGAAGATAGAGCATAGAGACACTTTATATTGTTCATTTAACTCTGAAGACGTCGTTCTGTTCTGTTACATTTTCATATTCTCTCCCTCTTGTGTTGATGTTGTCACGTTACTGGCGCTCACTGTGTACAGATAAGCAAAGAATGTGTGCTGTCGACATGAATCTCATAGTCTTTTGTGTTGTCTGGTGCACTCTGGGAGGTGGAGGGACGTTTGCTGGACCTGAGAGACGGACAAAGTTACTGAATGGCTTTGAATGGTCATAACATACTGGATTTTCAATATTAGATACAGTTTGGTGATCTGTGTGTTCTGCAGCATAATTTGTGCTTAATGTTTTCATTTCGAATTACTTTTAAGAAACTGCTTTCAGTCTGAGAAGAGCCGTGTGTTTCAAAGCTTCCTGTTAGGTTGTAGAGCCGTCAGTATTGCAGAACAAGGGTCATGTGTGTAGCTGGAGGTCCTCCCTAAAGCAGCATTTGTAGCTGTAGTGTTGTGTGGTTGTTCGCCTTGTCTATGATTTAATGAAGGACATGTGCTCGCCACATGTTGGATCACCTTCTGTTAGGTGGATGTGATACTGGATCATCGGTCACTATCTCCCACTCTCAAACACTATCAATAAGGAAAATAGCCATAGTTAATACTCTAGGACCCTTTATAAGCTTTGTAGAATGACATATTAATGCACATGTATACATGTTAACGCTGACTGAAGTAGTGCTCAGTTTAGAGTGACCATAGATTTTTTCAGTTCCAAGGGCTGTTTGACAGCATGCAGTAGTTTAATGCTAATTAATTCACACATTTAATCTTTAAATCGCCATCAAAATTTTTGGCATTTAACAACATGTATATGAACATAATTGTTCCCACATGGACGTAGTTACAGCACTGTTGACTTTGCACTACCGATTGTTCAGCACTTAATTCATTCTCACCTGGCTCTGTCGCCTGCAGTGACACTCTCTACTGTTCAATACATTGCAACATTAGTGGAGCAAGATACTGAGAATTAAGATCATGGGGTCATGAAACATGCACACAGCACGTAATTCCATATTTACTTCTCCCGTTTCAATGTTTTTATAATATTTTACCTAATGAAACTCTTCAGGCTTTGAGTCCCAGACTGAGTAGATTAATGTAGGAGAAAAAGTGCCAAAATGACTACAAAAGAAACTGTGGAAGTATAATCAATGCATCTTAGAGCATGGCCACCACTTTTTATTGACAATCTTTAAAAAAAAAAAAAAGAAAAAAGAAAGAAAGAAAAAGAGCAAAATTTATTTTTTTATGGTAGAATTCTTTTAAAATTCTGCAAATTGATAATTGAATTTCCCAAATTGTGAAAAATGAAAAAAAGTGTTAGATGGAAGACTAATTTCTTATGCAAACCTCCACAGTTTCTTTTATAAAATTAGCTGTGCAGTATTTTGTAAAGCAGAAAGTCGAATTCTCCTGCACGTCTTTGCAGGGAAATTAGAACTTCTGATTATCAGTTATGCAACATCCGTGTTTTGTTGTGTTTTGTTCAGTTGTCGATGTATGCCTGTGTTACTTTATAGTTCTGGTCTATGTAGTGTTTGTTACATTATAATTGATCTTCTGTTACTTTAAGTGTTAATTTTCTGTGTGATTTTTATGGACGGAGGCAGAGAGTAAGGCGGTATGTGTGAAGACGACAGCAGATGTGAAGTTTTTTTGCATTTTGTTCCATCCCATCAGAAACACATCATGCACAGCACACAGGACTGAACACCCTGAGGATACAGAGGCACCCTGGATTGAGAGTTCTTAAAAAAAAACAGAGGGAAGCAACCAGGGTACAAATGAATAGTTTAATTACTCTGTTAATATATGAAGTTCAAATTATTTCACTTCGTTCAGTTTTATATTTTTAGACCACCAAAGATTAAAAAAAAACATAGTTCTGTATAAATAAACTTGAAAATGTTTAGTTTTAAGAAGTTTGAAACATAGAAAGATAAATTATTAAAGATGTTTTTTTGTTGTTTTAATTTGGTTACTGACCTGAATATCAGTTGCTGTGCATAAAGAAATCATGGAGAACCCCAAACAGAAGATGCTAAAAAAAAGAAAAAATAACCGTTTCTGGAGGTAAATAGGACTGTGAGCAGTGTGTGTTTCCCAGCTCTAATGTTTGAGGTGACTGGAGAATGTTATCTACCTCAAGGTGTCACTGAGGCTCGGCTGAAGAAATAAAAACTCGTTCAATCACAACTCTCTTTCAGAACTGATGTTCCATGTGGATTGGTGAAAGGAAAAAGAGCCTCTGCGATGTGAGAGGACCAGCAGAGTGGTGTGCATGTGTGTGTGTGTGTGTGTGTGTTTGTGTGAGAGAGTGTGTATGTCTGTGTCACTGTGAGGTGAAGTGGTTTGTGTTTCTGCTGGAGTCCAGCTCAGCTGGCAGACCTCACAGGCTGGAACAGGAAGTCACTTGTGGGCACACATGTAGAGGAAGGTAGCCCTGTAAATTGTATTTGTGCCTCTGAGTAATTATTAAAAGTGCTGAAATAAAGCTCAACTGGTCTGCGTCCTGATTCACACTGCTGGAGTGAAAGCCTCATTGTTTAAGAAGCATGTTAGCTTTTATCATGATTTACTTAATCTTTTTAAACCTGGAGTGACATCACTTAACATGGGGAAAAATATAGGGAGAGAGGCAATGAGCAACTCTAAGAAATTGCAAAAAAGAATTGTGGATATTGATATTTTTTTAAGCTAGGGAAATATACATATATATTAGCTAGGGAATAATATACATACATATATACATATATATGTATGTATATATATATATATATATATACACACTTATTTTACAGAATTATTACCATTATTGTCATTTTTTGTTTATTTATTTATTACTTTCCTGGGGGTTTTGTTTGTTTCTTTTTTTTTTAATTTTGTTTTTGTGAATTTTCAGGTAATTTGGTTCTAAAGTTTTTTATTTCATCTGATATTTATTAATCAGAGGTCTCATTCTAAGCCACTGAGGGCTAGTGGCTTTACCAAAGTTACTGGGGGAAGGAAAACTGGATTTTTCTTCTTTAAATCCTTAAAGTTATGAAAATAAAAGACCTTATTTTTCTTCATAGATTCTATTTTAAGCTGTTGTATGCTCGGAGATGTAAATGTCATAATTCTCAAAATTCTGACCAATTGCTTTTTATAACAAGCGTTTACTTGTACTTTTTCTTTCAATACTTAAGTAGATTTAATGTAATAAAATTACTTTTAATGTTTAAGTACAATAAATATCAGACACTTGAACTCAAGTAATGTTCTAATAAATTACTTTAACCTCTAATGAGGTCATTTTCTGGCAAGAAATCTGTACTTTTACTCAAGTGTGGCTTTCAGCTTCTTTGTCCACCACCACTGTTAGCCTACTGCTCACATAGACATAGAGCCGATGATGAGTTGTAAATAAAGATAAGCTTCAACTCCTGTTGAACACAACAAAGTCAGACTCTTAGGAGTGAGTGAAGGTGTACAGCAGGTATTCTGGACAGAGGTGAGTATGCAGACTTGAGGTGATGTTGGTGAAACAGTATTTATCCACTAGAGGTCAGTGTTGTCTTTTTTGAATCAGCCTTCATGCAGCTTGATAGCAGCTGCTGATAAAGAGCTGTATCTCTGAGCCAAATCAAGCTTAGGCACATTTTTGTATTAGATGAAGTCCACAGATACGTCCAAATATTTGTCACCACAGTGAGCTGTTTACTGGCCCGAACCAGTCCACCCACATCATCCCTCTGTGCAGGTTATCACCCAGCAGCCCCTCTGCTGCCCCATCAGCACCTCCCCTTCTATCTAACTGGATAATCAGCTATCCAGTGCAGACAGGCTTGACCCCGACTGGTCACATGATCCGTCTCACACAAACAAACCATACCAACATCTGATTCAATCAGAGCGTGACCATGAATAGAGGGCGAGCAGACCGGAGCCGGAGCTGGGACATGATGCGCTTCATGTTCCGACTTCACAAACTGTATCAGTTTGCCTGTCTGTATTTTCATTATGCATTTATTATGTACGGTGCAGGAAAAAGTATTGACTTCTTTTAAAAGCTAATACACTATATTACCAAAAGTATTCGCTCACCTGCCTTTACTCATACTATGAACTGAAGTGCCATCCCATTCCTAACCCATAGAGTTCAATATGATGTCGGTCCACCTTTTGCAGCTATTACAGCTTCAACTCTTCTGGGAAGACTGTCCACAAGGTTGAGGAGAGTGTTTATAGGAATTTTTGACCATTCTTCCAAAAGCGCATTGGTGAGGTCACACACTGATGTTGGTCGAGAAGGCCTGGCTCTCAGTCTCCGCTCTAATTCATCCCAAAGGTGTTCTATCGGGTTCAGGTCAGGACTCTGTGCAGGCCAGTCAAGTTCATCCACACCAGACTCTGTCATCCATGTCTTTATGGACCTTGCTTTGTGCACTGGTGCACAGTCATGTTGAAAGAGGAAGGGGCCCGCTCCAAACTGTTCCCACAAGGTTGGGAGCATGGAATTGTCCAAAATGTTTTGGTATCCTGAAGCATTCAAAGTTCCTTTCACTGGAACTAAGGGGCCAAGCCCAGCTCCTGAAAAACAACCCCACACCATAATTCCTCCTCCACCAAATTTCACAGTCGGCACAATGCAGTCTGAAATGTACCGTTCTCCTGGCAACCTCCAAACCCAGACTCGTCCATCAGATTGCCAGATGGAAAAGCGTGATTCATCACTCCAGAGAACGCGTCTCCGCTGCTCTAGAGGCCAGTGGCGGCGTGCTTTACACCATTGCATCCGACGCATTGCATTGCACTTGGTGATGTGTGGCTTGGCTGCAGCTGCTCGGGCATAGAAACCCATTCCATGAAGCTCTCTGCGTACTGTACTTGGGCTAATCTGAAGGTCACATGAAGTTTGTAGCTCTGTAGCAATTGACTGTGCAGAAAGTCGGCGACCTCTT
Organism: Plectropomus leopardus; assembly: GCF_026936395.1. Taxonomy (NCBI): domain Eukaryota; kingdom Metazoa; phylum Chordata; class Actinopteri; order Perciformes; family Serranidae; genus Plectropomus; species Plectropomus leopardus. Next base: position 5,015,873 of record NC_142196.1, read on the forward strand.
TGCACTATGCGCTTCAGCATCCGCTGACCCCTCTCCGTCACTTTACGTGGCCTACCACTTCATGGCTGAGTTGCTGTTGTTCCCAAACGCTTCCATTTTGTTATAATAGAGCTGACAGTTGACTGTGGAATATTTAGGAGCGAGGAAATTTCACGACTGGATTTGTTGCACAGGTGGCATCCTATGACAGTTCCACGCTGGAATTCGCTGAGCTCCTGAGAGCGGCCCATTCTTTCACAAATGTCTTGTTTCACAGTCTGCATGCCTGAGTGCTTGATTTTATACACCTGTGGCCAGGCCAAGTGATTAGGACACCTGATTCTGATCATTTGAATGGGTGAGCGAATACTTTTGGTAATATAGTGTAGCTGCTCTTGGGCTGACTGTAAATTATAGCACTGTAACTGAAGGAGGAAGTTTTTTGACTGATGCAACAACAACCTGAACATGAATCCTGTTACCAAATATTCCAAAAGGCCTCCGCTGCTGGTTGTTTGATTTGAGCAGAGAAATGCACAGCCACATTCTGCCAAACTGACAAGAACACCCCTGAGCTTTGTCTTCGTCTGACCTTTGACCTCTGAGCTGCCTTTCACCACTTTCTCTGCACAATCTGTCAGTCCAAAGTTCTGTGTCTCTCTCTCCTGTTTGCTCTGTGCATTGTTGATCAAATCGATCGGGGATGCTGGATGTTGACAACATGACCTGACGTATGTTCAACCTGTAAAAATCTGTGACCAAGACTGAAAGACACAAAGACATTTTCTCATTGATTCTCAGCAGCAGCACTATAGCTGTGGACAAAAATAGCAGTTAAGTGATGTGTGCACTCCAGTTTAATATTTTATTCTCGTGTCCATATTGATTGGAGCTATGACATTCAGCTTTTTCCATCCATTGAAACCTTGCTGATCAATCCTGTCAGCTGCAGGTCAGCAGAGGGCCTGCCAGGTAAAAGGCTGTTATCTGGATGTTTTGTGCTAGGCTCAGAGCAGGTTTTGTTTTAGGCTTGCAGGTGATATTTTAGTTATAAAAAAAAACCCCTGACATTTTCGAGTACTGCACTCAGACGCCTTTCACTAGCATTCAAACCTCTGAAATTTGAGAAAACTGATTTGATTTCTTTCAAAAACACAGGAAAAAAATGAAATAAACAACTTGTAAAGAAATGTTCCATAAACTGCAAAAAGCCTGCAGTAGATGACGTGTGGATGAGCAGCAGCACACAGTGGACTCCACCATGATGAGATTCAAATCCTCTCCGCACTTCAAAGGCCTCTGATCCTGCTGCAGAATGCAAAGCAGCTCAGCTCCATCATATCTTAAAGCTCTGAATATCATGTCTCTGCCGTCGACACTTTCTGTCTTGTTGCATCCTGTCAGGCTGAGTTACTCGGCTCTGTGGAGCGTGAAGGGTGCAGGGTGCTGTGGGGTTCAGGGTTCAGCTCCCTGTGCGAAGTAAAGATGGACAGCAGAGGAGGATGGAGGCTAAAGTGATGGGAGCCTGGGAGAATTGTGACTGAGGTCTGTGAGGCAGAAATACATTCAGTGACCATAAGACAAAGAGGACAGCACACCTTTAGAAAACATGCCTGGTGTCACTTTCACTTTGAGACATTTCAGAAGAGTACACTTGTGAATATCATGATGTTTCTCTCACATCACTCACATGATGAGACACAGATCACATGAAGTACAGCAGGTGCACTTTAACCTCACCTGGCGAATGGTGTTTTAGTGATATATTTATTATTTCTGTCCGGCAGCTGAAGGGTTAAACTGGGGAGAGGAGCGCGGTGAGAGCTGCGTCAATTGATGCAAAGACAGACAGAAAAGGACCGGAAATTGTCCAGGGCTAAAATAAAACCGTAATTGTAAACTGTAATGCTGATATCACAACTATTGTTTTTATATTTTTAATGATATTGCTGTAATCAATTGTAAATTCAGTTTAATAAATTCTTCCGTCTTCCTCTTCCCCTCCTTCTTTCTCTTACTTCTTCTTTTTCCTTTAAATGTACTCTTCAAGCAGTTTCGCACATTTAACTAAGTGGCTTGGGTAGTCGCCTCATCACCAATGTTTTTATTTCTGTATGTTGTGTATTGCCCGTGTCTATGTCTGTGAAAAGCACTATAAAAATATTTGTACTTATTTTTACTTACTTACTTATTTTTCTTCCCTATGTCATCATTTATTTATTCATTTTCTGTGTTCTAAAAGCCAAGGTAATCCCTAAATAGTGTGGGACATGAGAAAAATAACCAAAAATGATAAATAAATTAAAGACTAAATACAGAACCAAAAATGATATTAATAACAGGCAGTAAAAAGACAATAACTTTTTTTTTTTTACCATATTACCAAAATAATCATTTGGTCCTAGCATGATGTTATTGTCTTCTAATAATAATTTCAGAGACTATGATAACTAATGCAAGAGAAACGAACAGTGCACTTAAAACATTCGATATATATACTCCACACAAAAGCTACAATGGTGACAAATATTATCAATAAAGCTTTTACTTTGAAAATCCTCTACCAGTGGCACTTCCTGACATTGTGTGTGATTTGACCGCGCGCCTCTGAAGCTGCAACATCAGTCGCCGCCTTCAGCGGAGTAGCTGCTGTTGCCGCTGCTGCTGCGGGTCCTCCGGAAAGAGACACACGTCGACGGCCGTGTTTTAGTCAGTATGCCGGCAGATAAAGCTCCTCTCCAGCTCTCGTTGACTCCGTGTCGCGGTATGTGAAGGGAGGCTCCAGCAGGAGGAGGAATTACGGAGCCAGGGAGGAGGTGACATGCCCTTCACTTGGCGCAGTCAGTGCGCTGCTCGCTGTCAAACGTGGACGAGGTACAGACCGGAATGGTGCATTTAAATTGTTCTTTTTAACGACAAGGAAGCAGTGCCCGGTTCTCCATCTGTTTTTGGATTATTTTACGGGTGAGGTAACGATATTACATGCCGAATAGCAGAGCCGGGGCGCCGGGGAAATGCAGCTCAGCGGGTGTTTGACTGCAGGTGGATGGCCAACCTGACGGTCCCAGCCGCCGCTTCCCTCCCGTTCAGCCGCCGCTGCTGCAGCAGCAGCAGGTCTGGCGTCATCCGGAGCTGTAGAAACAAACAGAGTACAGAGAGGACTTGATAGGACACATAAACCCGAGCCATGCTTCCAGGGGTCGGCGTGTTCGGCACCAGCCTGACCGCCAGGGTGATCATCCCGCTGCTCAAGAACGAGGGCTTCGCCGTTAAAGCGCTGTGGGGCCGGACGCAGGAGGAGGCGGAGGAGCTGGCCAAGGAGATGAACGTACCGTTTTACACCAACCGGATCGACGACGTGCTGCTGCATCAGGATGTGGATCTGGTCTGCATCAACCTGCCGCCGCCTCTGACGCGACAGATCGCAGTCAAAACACTGGGTGAGTCCTGCTGCTGCTGCTGCTGCTGCTGCTGGGCGGGAGGGATGCTGCGGCCCTGCTGTGGTGGGGGGTGGTGGTGATGGGTGGCGAGCTGACAGACATTACGCCAGGCCACTGATACATTCACGTGTCAACTTTGTAGGTTTATTGTCCTGTAGTGGATCAGACTTTAGTCCAGTGAGGTAAGAGTTTAGATCATTTGTTCCCAGCTGGTCCAGTCAGTGGGTCCAGATTTGTCCTTAGTCATAAGTTCAAGGTCCCCACAAAAGAGAAAGTTAGGAACCACTGCTTTTAGATCAGAGGTGGGATGAGTGCAGACTGATGCATTACATATTCTTCATAACATCACCTCCTTTATTGATGAAGCTGCCCTCTTGTCAGAGGCTGCTGGCCTTGAGGTGGAGGCAGGGTTGGTGCTGAAGTGCTCTTGAGCAAGACCCTTGATTTGTGTGCAGATGCAGCAGTGTTTGGTGTAGCTATAGATGCAAGACTTAATCATTGACTGCATGTGCTCAGCTTTAAAATGTGTGACCTTGTCTGACAGGATGTAGTTTGTGCTACAGTCTCTGTGTGAGCACTGAGACATGTCCTCTGTGATGTATAAACCTGGTAGTCTTCAGTGTTGTCACTAAGGAAACAAACCCTCAGCAGTGCTGGATGTGGGTTAGGGGACTCCCCGTGAAACAAAGGCCTTGGTTAAACACCAAACTTAACCTGTGTCAGTGAAACTGGCAGACACAGAGGAGGCCTGAGTGCAGCAAAAGAGACACACACAAAGAGAGGTTGTTCTAGTTTAAATCTGGAGCAATGCAGCTTATTTTGGAGATCGCGCTCGGGAGCTGTGAAAGAATGGAGGCAAGGACCACAGAGCTGGACTCCACACAGGCTTTATTTACCCCACAGTTTGGCAGCAGAGCTCAGCTGGCAGGGAGCTCTAATAGGTCAGGTTTGTGACTGAAAAACAAATGAGTCTAAAGATGCCGAGCATCCAGGGAGGAAGAAGAGGGTTATACCTGGAGTCATGTCGGATCTTCTACAAAGGAGGGCAGTAAGGTCGGGCTGCAAGAAGATTTTTTATAACTGATTTATCTGAGAAGTTTTATGATTTCTCACAATTATCCAGGGCCTTAGGTGATGTCAAACAATGTCCCGAACCCAAATTAAATCTCTGTAGTTGTTCTGCGGATTTCAATTACGACACATGATCTTCATTAGATGGTAAAAAAATGGAAATTTGAACATCTGCAATCCCATGTCTACTCGCCAACTCCATCTGCTGATGATGCAGTGCTTCTCCCAGAATAAGAGTGTGGTGGTAACTGATGATGGGGTAAAGTTTGACAGCAATGCTAAGGGTTCTTTTTGGTGTCTGTGTGTGTGTTTTAATCATTCTGCGTTCCCTCTAAATGTGGAGGGTCTGTTTACGCTGTTAGCGTGTTTACTACATTATGTGAATTCCGCTGTCACACTGAAGGTAAAACTTCAAACTTTGAAGTTCAAACTTTAAAACCACCATACAATATGCATATTTTAACAGCGCTGTATTTGTGGCAGCAGATGTTTTCATCGTGGCAGGTTGTCACAATAAATGAATCAACTGCTGTTTCCAAGGTCAAGAACAAACCTTAAAGCTCAGTGATAGATTCACTCCACATCTCTAACATCTGTAGTGCAACATCTGCTGTTAGTAATTCAAACATCGGAAAATGAACAGGAGTAGCCTTGATGCATCGAATTTTCATAAAAGATCTTGTTGAAGTGAGAACATTCTCTTAACAACACCCTGGGGTTTTTCTGTGGCGTTCTTATATATATATATATATATTTATATATTTATATATATATTGTACTGCAGAGACTATGATCCAAACAAGTGACGGGATAAATGACTGTGTGGTTAATGAGCAAGGCTGCTGTGATTCTGTGGCTATAGAAGTGATGCTCCTCCTGTCAATTTCTACCACATCAGTCGTCACACCTCTGGGGATCACCTAGGCCTGTCAGCAACAGTCGTGCCTGCATGAGCACTGTGTGTGTGTGTGTGTGTGTGTGTGTGTGTGTGTGTGTGTGTGTGTGTGTGTGTGTGTGTGTGTGAGGGAGATGGAGGGAGGAGCTGTGTGAGCTGCAGAGGGACTCAGAATATCTTCTGTGATTGGACTCAGCTGATGTGTTCTTCGCATGCTGCCTTTTACTTTAACTGAATGTTATCATGGTGGGTCACCAGACTTTTTGATGCAAACCACAAGATGTTTTTTACTGTCATAAATTGCAGGTTGTCCTCATAATCAGCATGTGGAGTTTGGATTAAAAGGGTCATATTTTGTTGGTTGTTTTTACCAAGGCAACGCAGCATTTCCAGTGAGGATTGTGCACAAAAAGCAGGTGTTTTGTGCAAGACATCGCTGTGTTTCCAGCAGGGATAATGTCATGAAAAGTGGTTGTTTTTCAGACATAGACAGCTTCTCCAGCCATGATTGTGTCCACAAAACCATGATTTTTAAGCCCAAACATGATCTTTTCCTAACCATAACCTTGTAACATATCTGTGGTTTGAAACAGATGGATGCCAGCCTTTTTTTCTACCGATTGGGTTGGTTTCTAAAGGGTTTACACATATTAGCATGGTTGGAAAAAGTATCCATAAAGTGGCCTGTGGCTCCTAATGTAAACATGTCACTTCTGCCTTTGCATCCCATCATCAAGATAAGCCCTCTGTGGCTCCATTCATTCTTACACTGCTGCTTCTGTTTGCTCGCTGGCTTCAGTGAATCTGTGGAGTGGCACTGTGAGCCAACAAGAGGGATGGGCCTGAAGTACAGCAGACACTGTTTGTTTATATCATGATCGCACTAATGTCAATACTGTACATGCAAACACAAACTTTCTTGTTGATAAATCTCTTTCTTCATCCAGTCTCCATTCACACTTGTGTCGATGCTCGCGGAGGCCAAATGTAACCCCATGTGAAAGTTGCACAAGCCAGCTGATCCTGCGTCAGAATCACTAATCATGTCCCAGTGAACTTGACTCAACCTGCTCACCAGCCACTGCAAACTCGTCATTGACCATTCTTTCTGTCTTTCCTCTGGGCTCGTTTCCTCACACGGCTTCATTGTGCGAGCGCCGCCTGTTCCTTCCCACCCACCTCTCTCCCTCAGCCTGGGTCCAATCCTATTTGCATTCTGTTGGATGACAAACAGAAAACACTGTTTGCAAATTCGGTTGAACCTGATTAAATTAGCAGACCAAGTCAGAATTGTAGTTTATTATGTAATTATCTGTGAGGCTGCTTCACCAGCTGATAGACCATTAAAAGTATTTATTGTTGTCAGTATTTATGGTAATATCAGTCCTGTTGGGTTCATGATTGTTTTAAATATAGATCAATCTGTTGATTTTTTGATCAATCCAAAATTGAAAATAGTCCATCACAGTTTCCAAAGCCTTAGTATGTGTCTTTAACCCTTTGAAACTTGAAGCAACATCACTTTCCGTGTGTTGCCTTTCACAACTATTAAAAACTTTGAACCCTGAGTAAATCGGTGCAATTTCTTTCAGAAACATGGTGAAAAAGGCAATTAGCAACTAGATAAAAAAAGGAAAAAATATATTTATCATTATCATAATAACATAAAATTGTTAAAAAATAATATAAGCACTTTTTCTGAGTCATTTCTGTTTTGTTTTTTTTTTGTTATTTTTTTAATGTTAATTTTCTGCTAATTTTTGGCCCATTTCTTTCGATGCTCCTTGCCTTCTTCTCATGTTTTTTGAAAGGGTTAAATTACTTGTTTTGTCCGACCAACAGCAGGAAACTCAAAGCTGTTCAAATTACGATGATATTAGAGGAAATCAGCAAATCCTCTCATTATAGTAACTGGAATCAGAGATAAATGACCTCAGCTAATTGTTCCAGTGGTATAATGATTAAATACTGAAATACTGGAGAACAGGGCATGGTGCATGTGAAGATTGCGCAGTAGCTCAATCTGGAGGGAAAAAATGTGGGTATATATTTAATGGTCTGGTGTGTAGGTTTTAGTGACATCTAGTTGTGACATTGTAGAAATGAAACTCTTCCTGTGTGCAAAGCATGTAGGAGAACTATGGAGGCCAACAGGAAAATGAAAATGAAGCTTCTTAGAGACGGTGTTTGGTGTGTCCATTCTGGGCTACTGTAGAAACAACATGGTGGACACAGTGATATAGGACCCGCCTTGTATGTAGATATTAATGGCTCATTCTAAGGTAACAAAAACACAGTTCTTATTTTCAGGTGATTATTAGCTAATGTAAACATATTTATGAATAGTATATACATTTTGGCCAATAGGTGTCTCTAAATCCTATACAGGGGACCTTTAATAGATACATAAAATAGGACTCGATTGGTGTAAGGCTAAGCTGCTGTGAAGCGGTACCTGTCCTCCTCTGATGGAGATGTTGGGGTATATCAGACAAAAAGACATGAAACCACAGCTCATGAATATCTGAATTGTTGATGTATTAGAGATACATAGTTTTTACAGGAGAAAACAACGTGTGATATTTTCTACCTTTAAAAAGATACTAACCTCTCAGTGACAATGTTATAAAAATCAAACCATTCCACAGAAAAAAGACACATTCTGTCATTTTGTGAAATGAAAGTCATCTGTCAGACGACTGAAATCCCCATGATACGTCAGTCAAAATGTCTGTATTGCATCACTATAATGCATGACAGCTCCAGGGAAGTGTTATGTGCCCAGTGTGTGGTCAGTGAGTGGAGCGGCCAGCTGGGTGACAGAGCAAAGCTAACTTCCTCTTCTGTCGGGGTGTGTGAGCTGATAGTAATCTGGCTCCGGCTGCCTTATTGCTTACCTCATGAGCACAGTTGATAAGTGCGATCACAATGTGAACTTTGGCTCTGAGGGCGGTTAGTAATTGTGTTATTTTCTGTCTTTTAGTCATGTTGGTTTTACACACCCTGTAGTGTCACAATGAGTATGTTGTCTGTCTTAAAGTCAGTGCTATTTATACCTCTTAAGTGAAATGTCTCAATTTATTTGGGATGTCTTCAGCAGCTATTACAACAATTTAAACCAGTGTCATCTGGCTTATTTCTAGACTATATGATGTGCCATAAAACTTCAAATATAAGCCCATCTCAATTAAATGCCCAGTCCCTTTTATCAGCCTGGTGTGGCTACAAATTTTGACAACTAAAGGCCTGTCTCAAGTTAGTTAGCTGCTTGGATCACACGTACAAATATGAATGTTTAAACTGTTGTCGACGTGGACATGCAGCTGACATGTTTAGCATTGGACGCAAAAAAGAGTTTAAATAAACAATTTGATTGTATTACCATCTTTGCTGAGCAACAGTTTTGTGTGAAAGGAATTAAAAGCCCTGTCCCAAATATAAGCCTGTTAAATTTAGTGGTTGAAGCATTTAACAGTCTGGGCTAACATTTGAAATTTTACCTGTATGACATGTTGTTTTAATTTGATTCGATTTATTTCAAACACGTAAAACAGAAAATAGAGAAATGATTATACTACCAAGCACACAGACAAAAAAGTAATATTTATAGACAATGACAATCATATAGCAAAATAAATGGTCAAACATATGATGACTTGATGACTTGGTTTACACATTCGGCCAGATGGGTGGAATCTGACTGGCCATCCTTGGGGCACATAGCTAAAAATACAAATAGAGGACAACAAACATGTAATGGTGAATATGTATAATTAAAAACATTTACACTCAATTAAAACCAGATCTGAAATAAGGCATTTGAACAGCTGTAATGGTGGAAGAGTTTAAGTTCCTTTGCAGATTATTCCATGTATAAGGTGCAATGTACGAGAATGACATTTTTCCAAGCAAACTAAATGCTAACATTTACCGTAGGGAAACAGGAAGGTGGAAAAACACTGGTGAGAGTCAACAACATACTCCACGTGTTGTTCAGGTTTGACCAGAGAAAGCTCGTCCCCTCCATGCAGCAAACCAGTCCGTCTCGTCGAGCCGCATCTCTCCTTCCAGAGGGATCTCTTTCACTTTGTTCTGCCTCCTTTCTCTTTCTTGCTACTACGGCATTCCTGAGGCGTCTGATGTCACTCAGGCTTTCGTGGTGTGTTGGGAAGGGAAGAGGGAAACTCACACTATTGGCTCCTACACACACACACACACACACACAACCATGCACACACCATTCTGCTTTAAAGACAGACTCGTGTGAGCCTGAAGGATTTCTTGGCCACCAGCTTGTGAAAGTGTGATTTTTTTGAAACCAGAGGAGATTGAAGCTTCTTTGGTCTGTTTTTTTTCCCGATCAATTTGAATACATTAGCATTTCCAATATACTGCAGCCTGAGGAGTTCAGACTAGCTGCTGTATGTGTGAGACTCACATACGATGCATTTAAGTGCAGCAGACTGTAAGTTTTTCCACAGAATTAGATAGTATCTGCATTTTACTGTCTGTTAAAGCAGTAGCTCTGTAATGTTTTCAGAGCTGCAGTTTCTTTTTGGGATCAAGGGGTGTAAAAATATACAATAGGCCTGCAAGAAACAGAAACTGTGTAAAATAAGAAGGCTGGTGCCCCAGTTTCCTGTCATATAGGTTTAAAGTATTGTTTCTCCTTTTTGGCATAATTTTAACAGCTGTGAAAATGATCTCAGGTGTTACACTATAAACATATATCTAAAGCATTTAGCTGTTATGCCAGGGTACTATCATCAGATTCCATCAAATCAGCTCTGGTTCTGTAACCGGTTCTGTCTCTTTGAACCTTGGTACTATCTAACGAACCAGCTTGCATTTTCATCAGTTTTGATAAGAATCATTGTAATGAAGGATGTGTCAGCAACAGAGGGTGTTGCACAAGGCACACCATAAGTGAACAGTCGTAGCAAGATGGAAGATTGCATTGATTACCTGAGAGCTTTTCTGCTGTTATTACAGATATTTGGTTTTATCCAAGAAACCAGCATGAACCAGCTATTAACAACAGCTGGAAAAACACCACTTTTGTTGTGTTGTGTTCAGATGGCTTTTGCATGCATTTAAACCTTTGCAACTTGAGATAATCAGTTTGATTTCTTTTGAAAACATAGGAAAAAGACAATAAGCAACTTTGCAGAAATATATGTTACATGCAAAAAATAATTTTTTGCATTTTCTTAAGGTAATTTTCACATCTTGTTTTTTGCTTTTTTCAGGTCAATTTCTTGTGAGTTTATACTAGTTTCTTGCTAAATTTGGGCCTATTCATTGTTAAGATGCTCAGTTCCTTCTTTCCCATGTTTTTGAACAAAACCAAGCCAATTTGCTCAGGTTTCGAAGGGTTAATGATGAAGAAGGCTTGGAACACCATTATGTGCAAGACTCTTTCCAGCTTGTAGAATGTGACACGCCACCAGTTTGCAAAAACCTACTTTTTTTACATTTCAGTTTGAAGCCAACTTTTCAAGTTGTGAACCAAATTAATTTTAGTTGTAAAGCTCAAAATTCTTAGGTTTTTGCAGGTCTGTTATCACTTGTTGATAACTGATCAGAGCTGATCATATCAATAGATGAGAGGAGCAGCTGCCACCTAAGAGGTGAATGCAAACTTTTAGACCAAGCAGAGTGAACAGTCAAGTTTCACTTTATATGCACCTGACATTGCGCTGCTCCGTGTGAGTACACTCTGCGTGCCGAGAGTGTGGTGCTGTAAATATATATCTCAACAGCACTCGTAATAGATGGTCCAGCTCCAAAAATAGAAAATCTATTTGTGAGGACAGATGTTTTAAACGTGGCTGGCTGCCACAAATAAATGAATGTGTGAGAAACCCTGGAAAAGAGTTAATCAGCTTGTCTCGCAATACTGAAAATATACTCGAGAATAACATGAAAGTAAATAATGCTGAGGAAGACCATAAGATATGCTCGAAAGCTTTAGAAAAAAAAGTTATTTGACTTTGTTTGATCAAAATACTGATGAAAATAAAGAGAAGGTGTATTTTAGGTAGCTAAAACCTGTTTGATACTCTTGGTTGCAAATATTTCAAAAGATTACATCTAAACTCTCATCAAGTATGTTTATTAATATTTATCTATTAAACTAAGAATTATCTTTAAGAGACCAAAAAAACTGCAAAAAAAGGAAGAATATTCAGTTTAGCAGTGCAGATTGTCTTATTTTATTTTATCTTATTTTGGTCAGTTTTCATGATATTACTGCTGCTGTGTGTGTCTGGAGCAGCAGTGTGTGTGTGTGTATGTGGGCCAGATGCTGAGAGGGAATCTGAGAGCTGAAGTGAAATGCTACACGAGTAACAGTTTCAGGTCCACTTTCTGTCCCTTTGTGCTGTTTTGTTTTGATGGTGGGAGGAGGAAGTGGTGAGAGAGGAGACCTCAGCTCTGTGTGACCCCCTGGGAGAACTCTACAGTGATGAGCCACAGGCATGGAGGGGTATCTTTTTATAGCAGTTGACGGCACTTCTTGACGTTTGTGTAAAAATCCCCTCCATCGCTTTGTTCCATAATTTATCACGTTGTGAAACGGAACTGATTCTGTCATCACATCACGTCAAAATGTAACACAAACCACATGGTAGTTTAAAAGGTCAAGCAACACAGCATACTGCAAAAATGGCTGATCACACCACTACTGACCAGGAAACTGAATATTTTATCTGTTGTCGACCTCAAAATCATTGCTCTGATTACTCATAATGAGCTTATTTGTTTAGCGATATGGCTGAGTCTATTCAGACCACACACACACAAACACATGCAGTGAAATCAAAGAGCTTTTTAAAGTATATCCAAACTGCATGTGATCGCTGTCTGATGTGTGATAGATCAGGTGTCAGGTCAGCGTGTGCTGAGCTGCTCGTCCTCACACATTGAACCAGAATGTCCTGTCTAAGAATAGCATCTAATATATAATACTCATCCCACTCCAATGATATTTTGAATTAAAGGAGAAGGGCAGTTTGAGTAATCATCCAGCCTCCATTGCTTCATACCATTTTCACACGTACCCTTAAAGGTCCAGTGTGTAGGATTTAGGGAGCTATATTGGCAGAAATGGAACATAATATAACTATGTTATCATTAGTGTTCTCATAATCACCTGAAAATAAGGATCGTTGTGTTTTGAAGTGGTCATAAGCAATTCACTGTGCTTTCTACTTGTGTGCTCGTGCATGAGACAAATAAACCTCGAACTTGAACTTGAAACTCGCTCCTCTCCCACAGAGTCCGCCGTGTTGTTACTACAGTAGCCCAGAACGGACAAATCAAACACTGGCTCTAAATAGGGCCATTTGCGTTTTCACATTGGCCACTGTAGTTCTCCTACATGGTTGGCACTCAGCAGAAGTTTCAATTGGTTGCAGACTGCAACCTCTAGATGCCACTAAATCATACACACACACACTAGACCTTTAAAGCTAACAAATCAATTTTTGGAGCATTTAGCAGATAAAGAGTCAGATATTTCCCTTAGGAGTCAGTGGAGACCAAACAGAGCAAAAAAAGAGTGAATGTTAGACTTACAACCACAAAAAAACATGACTAATTTGAGCTGTCTGTGGGATGTGTAAATACATTTAACTTTTTGCAATTTTACAGTATAAACTTGTGATCTGTTGTCTCTTCAGCTTTTTGCTCTGCCTCAAGTGTCCAGAAAATTAGTTAATACGGGGTTCAAAGGTATACAGCAGGAATTGTAAGGTATGTTGTAAACAGTGTCACGAGCAAAAGTGAAAGTGAAAGCCAAACCCAAATAAGTGTTTCGCCTTGAAATATTTGCGTGTTTTTGGTGAAATGTCTGCAGTTTTGGTAGCTTCTCTTTGGATGTGTGTTGCATATGGTCTGGCACCATATTGCTATCTTTTTCATGAAGTTGTGACCCTTACTTGCACCCTGTGCCTAAAAATGTCCCAAAAACAACACTCATGTAGTTGGTCATAAGTCATGAGTTTGTAGGAATTACTTCTGTATGAGTCTATACATAATTTTTTTTTGGAAAATGTGGCATATTATACCACATAACCGTATTTTGTGATGGTGACACACATTGCCCCCTAAACCCTTACCGGCTCATTGTCTGTGTTCTGAAAAATAACCAGAATGCTGCTGGAATAAACAATCATGGAGTGTTTCTTAAAGTGCCTCCAGACTGGCCGTAACACAATATTTCCCAGCTAACTTCTTTACGCCTAACTTAATTTTACACAGCAGATAACATCAAAGAATCTAATGAAGGTAGTGGCAGCATTCATGAGATGAGGCTGAAATAATGGATCAACATGTCAAACGCTGTGAGGGTGATTAACAGCAGCACTTTCTCACTGTGAGTTTATATCAACAACTGGGGCGTCATGGAAACTTTAAATTAGGTTATGACCCCCAGTGATTACCTCCTGTGATGAACTGTCACATGTCCACATCGGGTGTGCCATCACTGGTACTTAGGACCAGCTAAATATTTATTTTTACCAAAGCAAATTTCATCCCAGTTTAGGTCTTAATTGGACTAATTTTTATGTTTTTAAATGACACTTAATGGCAATGAATAGAGTCCAGCAGTGAGCAGGATATATCATAAATGAACCCTGTATCATGTGTATATACCAACTGTAAGGGATTTGCTAAGGTGTCTCATCATCCAGTTTAGTGCTAATGTGGGAGAGAGTAAACAGCATATGATGTTTGCATGATTTTTTATTATCGCCGTGCATTGAATGGCAGCGACAGTTCAGCCGCACTGTAATGAGCTCTCAGGCACCTGCTCTAAAGGGCCACCCAAAGGCGCGCAGCTATTTATAACCTGACTGCAAAGGGCACACACGCGTCATCATAAATACATGTTCCCACCACTGATGCTCTTATGCAACTGCACCTCTGACCGGTGATGAGGTCTTTGGCAGCCCACTCAACTTTGTTAAAGGTCTAGTACACCCAAATTCCACAGACACTATGTGTGATAATAGGGATGAGAAAGTTGTACTACAGCCAGCAGTGTTTGACATCAGATATTCTCTTTTTATGGGCGGGGGCATTCAAAGGGACATTTACAGTTTTTGAACGAACAATTTATATTTGCATTCTCCCTTTTATGGTAACAGTAAAAACAAAAAAAGAATAATGCAGCTATTTTGTTCCCCTCATTTTTCAAAGAAGGTAAACCATTTTTGGACATTTTTGTGGTAACAGCATTTTAGCTTGAAGACTGTGGGAATTTCTCATGACAGCAGTTATTTGTTTTTCTTGCAGCATGCAAGATTAGACAAGAAAGTAAGGATTTACGCCCTTTTTAACTTTTAAAATAGCATTTATTTTTTTCATCAATCATTAGTTCTAGAGTCACCCTGGGTACATTTAGTTACAGCCTTAAGAACTCACTACAATTAAAGTATGATTTATCAGACTTAATGTGGCCTGGCTTGTAAAGACTTTCCACCCCAGAGAGAAAGGCTGCATTAACTCCATTTTCCTCAGTGTGACTTCCCTTGTATTCATCAGTCTGATGGATTAGGGTCTTTGGGTCGAGCTGTGTTTCCGAGCCGGTTTGGAGGCAAACCAACACCTTCAGATGGAGTCAGCCAAGAGAATGAGATAGAGAGGTATGCTTCCATTCCCAGGCCTTTTCTCTCAGTGTCGCCGCTCCATCCTTTCACCACCAGTTTCCCACTGGTTCACGTTCATGTTCTCCTGGTCGTCCATTAGTATGCTAATGACCGTGTGTGTGTGAATAACTGAGTGGATGTGAGAGTGAGGAGGAGACGGCGAGGAGAAGCGAGGAAGAAAAGCGGAGAGGGAGCTTGTCTTCCTGTGAAATTGCCTTTGTGTGTCACATGAATGGCTGGATGGGGGACGCTCTTTCAGCCCGCCGCCACGCTGCGCTGACAAGTGAGCATTCCTGAAGAAAACAGGGAAAGTAGCAGACCTCCCCGTCCCCGCCCCTTCATAGTGATGCTTTTCTTCTGCATGGACCCATAAGGAACTGCTGTGTGGCGGTAAACTCGGGCTGCAGGCTTTGGATGAGGAATCACATTGTGTTATTAAATCCAGGGGCAAGAGAGGGGGCAAGCTTTTGGTATGGAATTATTTCCAGTTAATCTAAAGGATGGGATTGGAGGAAGGCTTTTACTAATGAATAATTCTGCATTATTAGACTGGAGTCTTAATGAGGATTTTTCTCTGTTATTAGATTTGAGCAGAGGATGGACTGCTTTGTGTGCCTGGGTTAAGCTGTGAGACGTGGATTGATTTTTAGCTGCGACCTGCAGCTCTATAGCTCCTTTTGGTCGGTCCACAATAACTTACCCATCTTTTGGCGGTCACAGTTTTTGTCCTCAAAGGCTGAAATTTTACATAGAGGTCACAGCTATTGTAAATTCAAGTTTTTTTCTTTGTATTTTTGCCTTTATTTTGACCATCTCCAGGCCAGACTTAAACTGGGGACATTGCTAAGGCCACCAGGGTGCCCTAAAACGTGTAAAGCTTGAAAAAATAGATAATTTGTTATGTAATCAAAAATTTTCCACCATATCTGAACCTCATGGTGAAAACCTGTATCTAGTTGGCAATTATCACATTTTACAAGTTTAACTAAACTAGTCACCATACTAAATGTGGTTATTTTATGTTTCTGAAAACTACCGATACTCTTGCACTGTATTGGGTATATTGAAACTTTACATTTCAACAACTTTTGCAAATGCAATTTATGTTGCAAAATAATTTCAAGGGGGGGAACACAGCCTCCTCCATGGCCAAGCATATCAACATTGTGCGTCAAATTAAACCTAAATGCAGAACCTTCAACTGTTTTTGGGTTGAAAAATCTCACATAACTCCATTAGCCGCTGCTGCTGCACAGCTGGCTCAGTCTTCATCATCATCATCCACTCACAGCAGCAGTTGTAAGCACACCCAAACTTTGTAGCTAAAATAGTAATCCAATGTTGAAATCCCAGTTGAAATTGGCAGGATAAGAGCTATTTAAGGAGTTTCCATAATGGTTTCAATATTTACTAAAATTAATTATCCCCATCCCTAGGTGTGTATGGCTGAAATCAGACTGTGAGACAGTTGTTTTGTTCTGTGTAGTGTGACAGAGAACCTTCACATCTCTCATTGTCCTGACAAAAAGACCAGCATATGTCAGAATTTTTTTCCCTCTGCCTATTTTGACAACATCTACCATGTAGTCTGTGACGTTGACCCACGGGAGCACATTGCGCTCTTCCGTGCCCAACTATAAGCTGGCAAAGCATAACAACCTGTTACCATGACTATCACCCACAGGGCCGGACCATTACACAGAGTCTGTGACACATTTTCACCCACATACCCACCCTCCTTGCACAGGCCGGGAGTGAAAAGGACAGAGCTCCCCTTCACCTCTGAGTGTCAGGCTTCACTGCTTAAAACTGTGATTACATGCACACATCCCTCAGGCCAAGTCACGGCAAGAATTTATGACTGTGACGGCCTTATCTGACACAGTGACCATCTCAAAAGACAAAAATATGATGTGTGGTCCCAGCACAACGTCCTCCAAAATGCCCCATACTTGCTTAAAAATCTAGTGACCGTGGACACAGTTGCACATGATTCACATTTTTATGCTTCCGTGCACACGACAGCCATGACCTGTGGAATTATGTTTTTGGATTGTCTGTCCATCCATCTCATTCTCATGAGCGCAATATCTCAAGGACACCTTGAGGAAATTTCTTCATATTTGGCACAAACGTCCACCTGGACTCAACAATGAAGTGATTAGATATTGGTGATCATAGGTCAAAGGTCATGGTCACTGTGACCTCTTCTGTCTGATTCTTGTGAGGGTAATATCTCAATAACACCTTGAGGGAATTTCTTCAAATTTGGCATAAACGTCCACTTGGACTCAACAATGAACTGGCCAGACTTTGGTGAACAGAGGTCAAGGTCATGGTGACTTTGCGCCTGTCTGAACGCACTAGCTCACAAAAAAAAAAGCCTTGTGGAAGTTTCCTCAAATTTTGGACACATCCACTTGGACTCAACAATGAAGTGATCAGAATTTGTGGTCAAGGGTAATTCTGACAAAACATGTTTTCGGTCATACATCAAGAATCCATTTGCTAATTATGTATTTAACTGGATAAAATGATGAAGTGAGTACATGTTGTATGCAAAAGGTCAAATGCCAGCTTAACTGTGACATCATGATGTCCTGCAAAAACAAATTTTGGCCATTACTCAGCGTCATAACTCAGGAACAGAAGGGGAGATATTTGGTCTGATACCAAATTTCTGACTAAACTTGGCTGTCCATCTTGAAAATGTACTGATTGTATAGATCTTCTGTGCTGCCGAAGGGAGATGGATGTAAGGCATCCATGTTGTCAAAGACATGGATGGAAACTTCAACTTGACTGGTTCGCGGGGGCAGTAGTTCTATTTTTTTTATACATATTTAGTCATTTGGAGTAATCATTCAGCCCTAACAGTAAAGACAAACATTCATCTTTACAGTTTATGGATGAATTATTGCCTATAATAGCGACAAATGCTTGAGTGTTTTTGGTAGTAGTAGTTTTTGTTTTGGTCAGCTTTGTTGCCTCTGTTTATCATGTTACGACACGCAGCTGCATTAACTTATATGCTTGCTTCCTTTTCCCCCTAAATACTTTACTGATGAGACTGCTAAAACACACCCACTTACTCTGTGTGTGTGTGTGTGTGTGTGTGTGTGTGTGTGTGTGTGAGTGTGAGTGAGCGAGCTGACTGCGGCATGCCAAAACAAAGATACCTGCGTAATCAGCTGCAGTATTGGGAAATCACTTGTGACATATTTCCATCTTGCACAAACACATTATGTTTTGTGTGTCTACCAGCAGCATGTGCTGTATTGTTCTCCTCCTGCACGCACTTGTGATCATTTTCTGTAATGTGCTACAGTCTGGAGCACTGTGTCATGAACTTTATCTGGCTCTTTATTTTCAGTCCTCAGTTTATCCTGTGTATTCCCAAGGTGAGGCTGTTCCATTATAGGAGTGCTCAGATGTCCTTTATGTGCCAGTGTTCAGGAATAGGCCTGTCTGTGTCTCTTAATTGGTCATCTGGGACTGAGGACAAGAGGCAGCTGCAGATCTGAGAGCAGGGCGGCGATGCTACTGTCTGTCAGGACCTCTGATGTACCATCATCAGTGTGTTTTGGGCTCATTCTTTCAGATATTAGTGCTTTGTAGAATGACATGCAAAAACATTTAGCATGGGATGTGAGAATGACTTGTGCATTAATAGAAATGTTTTAAACTGCAGGTTAAAGCATTACACAGTTTTAAAGACAAGCAGCTGCAACAGGAAGTGATATTTTGGTATCTTCACCGCAGTGGAGTGTGTCTTGCTTCCTGCTGTGCATGCGGTAGGTGGAAATAGTGTTTGTGTGACATTGAGGATTCTTCTCAGTCGCTTCCCGCTAACAAAATGTCATGTTTCACCATTATCTTTCTCTCTGCGCTCACGTGCAACAGATGTGGAACATAATCTGCCAAATCAGAGATGGAGAGATGGACAGAGCAGGGACACACACACACACACACACACACACACACCCACACACACACACACACACCCTTCTCTCTGCTGTATCTCTCCATTTCTAAAATACCAGCTTGGTTTCAGGTTCATATTACTGAATGGCTCATATCTTTTTCCATCGTTCTTATTTTTGCCACAAAGAGCGTCCTGCTTGTTCTTATGCATGACTCACTCATACAGTAGCATTGGGCTAAGTATACCCCTGCAGTTTTCCACTGACTCAACGAGCTTGTCAGTTAGACAGTCATATTGATTTAACCAGGATGACAAACAGCACGGCAACAGGTGTCTCTCTCAGTGGAGATAACTGATGTTTGAGAAAAGAAGAAAATTATGTACATTTCTGCAGGTGCATGAAGCGACCGAAATTATAATCTTTATTTTTTTTAAAGGAGCAGTTATGAGCATTTGTTTTTTTCTGAGAAAATGAAAATCAATGTTGATCTCATGTTTATGATGCCTATTGCTGCTAGAAGGGATGCTAATGAGAGCAGTATTATTGGACCAAAATGAACAAAAAAGTAGATTCGTCTAATATCGAGTTCATGATAAATTCAAATGAACAATTTTTGGAGTTGACTTGAGTTCATCTGATAGGGATGTGGGGGTACATCTTAAAGAAAAGGTTTGGACCCACTGCAATTAATTTAACTATTTGAAAGTAGTTAACATGTTGTATAATGTTAGTATAATCCATATACAAACAAAAACTTAAAAATATTAAATAAGGGGGAGTGATTGTGCACAACTTCCCAAAGTCTTGCCATCACTGTGACGTTGCACCGTCACCAAGGTATGGCACCATTGTGCTTGTACAGGCAGGAACCCAAACATGGATTAACTGTCGTTAATCAAGAAATAGTTACAGCACATAACGAATTTCCCTATGGGGACAGTAAAGTATATCATATTGTATCATGACAAAAAAATCGTATCATATTGTATCAGAAAGTATCGTATCGTATCGTATCGTATCATATTGCATGGTATCGTAACGTATCGTATGAAATTATATATTGGAATATATAAGGTATTGTATGGTATGGTATTGTATGGTATTGTAAAGTATTGTTTTGAAGTGCAAAGTATTGTATTGTATCATAACATATCGTATTGTATCGATCCAAGCTAGAAGTATTTTCTTCCTGCTTCAATCTTTATGCTAAGTTATGCTAATAATTTTCTGACTCTGACTCCAGCTTGATTGGTTTCAATTTTCCAATTTATTGCCTGGTGATAAAACAGATAAGGATGTTTCCCAAAATGTTAAAATTATTCACTTAAAAGAGACAGTAAACCTGCGCCTGCCTGGTCTCTCCAGTCTCATCACAATGCTGCAGGGTGCCAAAATTTCCAATTTCGAGACAAATTTGTTGAGTTTAGGAGGAATGATGTGAGAGCGGGCAAATATGCACCTCAAGGAAATACTATAGTGAAAATCTGAAATGACTCCTCATAAATAAACATGCAGAAATGATAATGAGAAGCCGAGAAATGAAGCTGAGGTCAGTTTATATGGCAGGGATTCACTGTTCTCTGTCACAGAATGATAATGAGCGGTATTAGATCAACATGGAACCATGCAAATAGGTGATTTTGCATACAGGAGAAGATAGGCTTTACTGAATAAACTTGGCTATTCAAATCTATTCAGACAGTTACAACCTTAGAGGATCTCATTATTACTGAGAGAATGACAGATGTGTTATATGTCAGTGATAGCTGCAAACAATGAAGCAAGTCAGACTGCAGCCATCTTTTTTTCTGCTGTATTTGGGTTTTTTTTCCTGCACAGTCACTGCTGTGCATTTAGCATTTTTCACCTTGTTTATCTCACACCCCAAGAGAGCTTCATATAAATGAATCATTGTATTGGTGCCCCGTCTGCTGTTAGCCGGCCAAAGTGAGTTATATCCTCCCAAAGCAGCCAGGAGACAGCCTGCCAAATCCAATTGTGGTGGAAACAAATGGCCAAAAAAAGGTATGAAAGGAAGTATTTCAACTGGTCACGCCGTCTCAAAGGGCAGGAATGTGTCAATAGTTAATGGAGGTCATCTCGGTTGATTTATGTAACGTCATTGTTGATCTCGGTCTCGTGTTAGTGATTCAGAGCCTCGGACTGCAGGCCCTTCAGACTGTTATGTGTCATGTCTCTGTGGTCACACTGGATCGCGTGGCATTCCCAGCGAATATTGGTTTTAGAGACAGGAAACACTGTTTCCTCTTAGCCATGATATCAATGACTACGAAGAATACCTTTGAAAATTTTCTATGATCTTCTTGTTGTACAAGCTCTTTGTTAGTTCAAATTTTATAGGTCAAATAAAATTGCACCACTCAAACTATATTTCAATTATTTTATTGAAACAAGTGGGTGGTATATAGAGCAAATAGAAAACAGAGATTTTTTTTTTTTACAGAGTTATCCAAACGTTATCCCAAACCATAAACCTTATTCAATCCAACCCCATCTAATCCCACAGAACTCTTTTTGTAGGTGGCCAGTGGAAATCTCAGACATAACATTAGTAAATGTAATGCAAAAAAAAGAAAAAATCCTGTCTCCAAAATCAATCTGCCCTCCAAATTCCTCAATTCCCTCCTTCCCCTCTGCTGCTTTTTCTCTCTCTTGACCTCTGCGGCAGACAGAGAGCAAGCGGTGTCAGGGTCCATCATCACCATGACAACAATCCCGATTCAACCAAGCATTGGTGACCTTTCTTTCCTCCCCTCCTCTCTTTTTACCAAATTAAATAGGGGAGTTCATCTGTCTGCGTCACTCTGCAGAGCGGCGCTGGCGGTGAGGTGGATAATAGCGGAGCCTCTCTGGCACACAGCTGTTCAGGAGGAGCGTCCTCGCCCCGCGGTGAATGAGATTCAGTGAAGATGTCTCTATCCATTAGTTGTGCCTGAAGTCACTCGGCTGCCGGTGCGCCTCAGGACATTGATGGTTATTAATGAGCGCTCGCTGTCTTTTATTACTATGTCAGCTCGTGGCACGAGTGTGATTCTCCCCTGTTCATGTCAGTGTTGCTTACTGAGAATCTTCTTAGCATCCTAAACCAAAAGGTGGAATTGCTCTGTTTCTTCTTGTGTCAGCACATAGTGTCGAGGTAATAAGCTTAACTGAAGAACGATCACGTGCAGCGAGTCATGTGCTCCTTACAAGAGCAGTGTGTAGATTAGTGCTCACAGCTGTGTGTATGGAATGAGTGTATTACTTTTAAGTGGACGGTAACTGTTAGCTCTGTGCTGCTCATTAGCATTCAGAGCCTCCTGCCATCACAGCCTCGTCTGACACAAAGATGCCCTTCATGGCAGAAGCTACCAGAAAAGAGGGTCAAGCTCACCTCGTGTTTGTCTAAGCCTGACTTTTCTTACTGAGATCAAGTGCACCTTTTTCCTTTATTGCTGCTGAATTCAGATACATAGAGAATTATGGAAAACATGATGCAGTATGGAGATGCAAGTTTTTGTCAAGGGAATGGCAAACTTAAAGCTGGCAGTATTCTGAAAAGGGTAGAAAACAAAGCCAGAACTTGAAAATACACCCTCCTCCTGCAGCTCTCCCCTCTCTGTCCTCAGCTCCTTCCACCAGACAAGTATGGGCATATGCATGCACTTCAAACAGTAACCTGTGCAAGTATCAGAGATAAGAAAGACATCCATCTATACAGTGCATAGCTGTGCATATAGGAACAAAACTGTTTTCCTAGTGCAAAACAAAAGAATTAATGAATGAACATGAGGTGCAAAGATACAAGATGAGAGAATGTTACCCAGACTTTAAGAAGAACGTTCTGGGAACTAAAAGCAAACTGAAAACATTTCTGAAACATTGCATTGTACCATTCTCCGAATGTTTATAGAGCCAAAAATTGCTTGTTGTCAGACGCTCTTTTACATTAGTGCGTCCTTATTTTTTGTGGTTGTTTTACCATGTTGAATTTTGCATCTGGGACATGCATGTGCATCTTTATCTGCATCTGCGTCTGCATCTGCAAGGCCAATAGGAACAGCCTCTCTCTGAAATGACCTGTGATAGGCCAAAAGTCTTTCATCTGTAGATTTTTTCAAGCCTGAAAACAAAGCAGAGGTACAGAAGTCTAGTCTGCTTGAATTACAATATACTGAAAGGTTATTACAGATTTTTTGCCCAATGACAGCCCAAAAAAAGCAGCCTACCCCAGCTTTAAGTTGATCATTCAAGCATGTGGGTTGGTTCATGATTAAAAATAGGAAACAGAATGGCCCTTCTGGTGAAGGGGTTAATGGCAGCACTCAAGCACAAAGCTTGCTGCAAATTTGGAGAAATGCAAAATTCTGTCATCTATTATATAGCCTTCCCTTACTGCTAATTTTAACCTAACCTACTGTGGCCAAACTCTGTCACCAGAACAGTAGGAGCAGTCACGGCGCAGTTTCTAAGGGACAAAGAATCACTTACCTTTATATAATTGATGAGCGCAGGCCGTCTCAGTTGGTGTTGTTCACTGCAGCTCTCCTCAGACCTGTGAGCAGTCTTGTGGTGAATTGCTCACACTTTGCAGGGCTCTATCAATTTCCCCCTTGTTCAAAGCAGTTTGTTATGGTCTGACATTTATTCTGCGGTGCTAATTAATGAATTGGGACACATGCACAGGGGCAATTTTTAACCCACGGCAACCAACAATTCATATGTAAACGAGCTGGACTGCCCTTTGAATCACCTTAATTTGGCAATTACGGGAACAAAAACAAGATGTGTGTCTGCACGGGCTCTTCTGCTCAACCTGTACCTGACAGGCAAATAAAGGCTGCTCTGACAGTAAAATGCAAATGGCACAGTGAGGGTCTGAGTCTTTGTGCGGAGGCAGACAGCTCAGTCTTTGGCCGCCATGTTTTATTTGTCTCAGTTCTATGTGTTACCATTAGAGCTGCGAGGGGAAGTTTGCTGATTAAGATGCTGCGTGTGTATGGGAGTGATTAGAAAGGAGGGGTAGCTGTTCAGCGCAGCTCTTAATTAGACCCCAGAGGACCACTGGGGGTGTAGGTGGAGGCCTGATCACAAGCACACTCACATTTAGCTTTGCATGAGGTGAGTTTAAAGAAGAGCAGCAAGTCAGATTTTGGCGAAGGGGGGTGTGAATGTCTTCAATTTTGTCAAAAATAAATATAGATATTGATATTGCCATGTAAATGCCATTTATATTGTTTACAAAACGTACTGTCAACATGCATATTATGTGTAAAACTAGAGGCGAACGCTATTATGTTAAACATCACTCCATGTATAGAGGCTGTGTCCTCGCCACAGCGGCCCCGGGTTTGATTCTGGCCTCGGCCCTGTGCTGCATGTCATTCCCTCTCTCCCTCTCCCCATTTCACACCTATCAATTAAAGGCAAAAACGCCCCAAAAAAATCTTTTAAAAAAAACAACAAAAAAAAACATCACACTTGTCACATCTCTTTTGCTTCTGCGATGCTGGCATACTGTCCGAAATTACATTATGGAGCATAATGATGCCACCATTGTTTGGTTCTGTGAAAAAAAATGCAAAGGAGGCAAAAAAGATGGGACTTAGGAGCCCTATAGTTCAATCTCTGTGTAAAAAGAGCAACACTCTACATGACATAATGATAAACCTACCTAAAATCTGTAGCCTGTCTATTGCACTGTTATACCTCTTTTCCATTAAAACTAATGCATTTACTAATTTTTTTTAAACACTAAAAAATAGGCTATAGATGCCTTTGCCATTGCCAGAAGACCAGAGCCACGCACACGGCTCTGCAACAGATGAGTATGATTTTCTGTGTGTGAGGTTTCTTGGTGTGTCACAGTCAATGTTCAGGCCAGCCAACAGGTTTGTAAATGGCACACAGCAGTATAGCTGGAGGCCTATAAAACTAAAAAAAAAAAAAAATTGTATTAGCGCATGTCAATTGCCCTGGGTGTGAATGCTGATTGTTACTTTTCCCATTACATTGAATAGCCAAATGTTAGTGGGTGTGAGCAGGTTTTTTTCTAAGTTGAAAAATGGCTTTGCTAATGTTAGAAGGGTCAGTGGGTGTAAGATACTTCAGGGAGTTGTCACTGAGTCATTTCCTAAAATCCATCAACAGTTTGTGGAGGAAGTGTTCTGAAACCAATCTGTGGAAAGTCATACATGAGTTTTTTGAAAGCTCATCTGGCCTTAGCTTAGCTTACTGTAACTTGTGACTTTGCAGGCGTAGTGCCGTGCCGAGTGCACACCCATCATTAACATGTGTTTTTAGTGCGTGCATTAGCAAGCACATGGCTGAAAACCACTCTTCTGGTTACGATTCATCTCCATAGTAGCAGGCAAGCCACTCTGGTGAAGGGGTTAATGGCAGCACTCAAACACATTTAGGAATGCTAAACTCCTTGCAACTCAAGGGCATTAGCTGAAGGGGAAAGCCAGCTGAGTGAGACTAATGCTTGTCATCATTCATAGTTCTGCTGCGTGCACTAATGGACCTGCTGTACACAGATAATACAGACCCTAAATGCAATGTGCAGTTGCTTTATCAGTCAGATCAGTGTGTTAGATCTAGTCCATTTTGGTTGCTTTTGTGCCAAAGACTGAAGACTGTATGATCAGAGCTATATTGGGACAAAAGGAAACACACAACACCAGTGAAACCTTTGTCTTTCATAGCTCTAAAGGAGGGCTGAACTACTTACTATTAACTATTTACTTCTTCTAACAAATATTTTAATTGTAATTTCAATTGCAAGTATTTTTGGTAAAATGTAGTAAGAGGCCTGTATTTGTAGTGTACATGAAGTTTGTACCAAGCATCATCACAAACTCATCTTGTGTCTATATGAAATAATACAGACGCTGTTGTTGTTGAGGTCCTCTCAGGGTTTTAGGAAACTGGTCAGTCAGTTAGAGAAAAGTTAATTTTCACATGAAAATGGACCAATTAACTTTTAGGCGCATTTGGCATGCTTTTCATTCTACATATATATATATATATATATATATATATATATATATATATATATTTTAGAATATTGGCTGTTGTCATTTATATTTCATACATTTTGGCAAGATTGTGTATTTTTGTTTAATCTGTGAATTTCCAACTCAGTTCCTACAGTAAGTCTAAAACGCACTGTGTAACCAAAATTGTTACATTCATACTGTTAAGTGCAAAAAATGCACCATTGAAACCCATTCAAAATGCATTTGTTGATCTCACAGCCATCAAAGCATAAAAACATGCATTGTATTATTTCTGGGTCATTCTGGGCTTTTTCCACCTTTTGTCATTTTTTTCCATATTAGTCATATGATGAAATTACATGCTATTTCCACCAGCTGCACTGTAACAATCAGTGTTGCTGCAAATCAATGACGTATCCCAGGCTATGATCATCAAAAAAGAAAAAATCAACTGCATGTAGTATATTGAAAATAAATCATTTTTGTATTTTTTTAAAAATATAAAAACATAGTGGCATGATGACAAAAACCTGGCATTTAAAGGATTAAAATTCAGAACATTAATAAATATTTCATTTTTATGATTAGGACATTCAGAGCTTTTATTGTGACAAATTATATATATATATGTAATATATATAATTATTATTATATTATATGTATTTAAAAGTTTAACTTAATGGTTGTATTTCCTATCAGTTCAGCAGCTGCCTGTCCTACTAGACAGCTATCAAACTAACTGCTACAAGCCTCTTGTCTAAAACTGACACTAAGCAAACGCCAAGGGCAGGGTAAAATTGAAAAAAAAAAATGTATATTTTGACTAAACATGCTTAGCTCGATGTGGCGACAATATTGTAGGTTTACCATTGGTGCTTTCACAAAATATTAACAAAGCTAGATTTTTTCTAAATAATCATAATGTAGATCTAATGACCAAGTGGGTAAAGGGAAATAATAGAACAGCAGTCCAGTAATTTTAGAAAACTGCTTAATTTTACTGAAATGAAGCCGAGAAAGGCAAGTTATGTCAAGATATTCAAAATCTAAGACCATATCAAGTCTCATATCATGATAGTGATATAATATTGATGTGATTATCAAGACCATATATATAGAAAATTTGTAACAGCATTGACAAAACGACTTCTTTGTTGTTTATATTTGATATTTTTTAAATAAAAAGGCCCCATCCAGTCCTTTAGTGCACTCTTAAGTCAGTGACAACAGATCAGTCAATGGTTTAAATTCATAGAAGAAAATATTCAATTCAGCTATAATCAAATTGAATTTTTTTACCCCGCTACAGTGTGCATGTCTGCTCTCGTTGTGTTTTCCTTTGAGACAAAAAATCATAAACCAACTGTCCGTCTGGTAACTTCATTGACACACAAATAAAAACCCAGTAAATCCCTTTAAGCCAAAGCAGATGACAAACCCCAGTCTTACATACATTGACTGCGTGTTGTTGCATAACAGCAGAGGGCTGTGCCTCTGTTTCAGCTGCAGGAAGAAGGCAAACATCACTGTGTTCATCCATCACTGCTATCAAGGTTGCTATTTACATGCTAATTTCAGACTGCAAACGCATGCCAGTCACACAGTAAGAGCACATTAGACAGCAGGAGGCTTGTGTTCTCTGATTTACCCCAGCAAGAGAGCTACACACTGATGTACATATAGCTGATACATATAGTTCTCCATGTCTGGCTCTCTGTTCCACCCCCTGCTCTCTTTGTAATTGCTTTAAGCTAAATTTAATTTGGGATAATCAGCAGAAAGATGAGCCTGGCCTGTCTCTCCAAGTGTCTTCTCCTCTGCACTTAAGCCAGTGTGTATGCAGCTTTTTTTGTACATTGTTGTGTTTTTACTCTCAGATGTGGCATCATAAACATATTAGCTGTACCCCTCCAAGCCATACCATGTCAAACCAAACCAAACCAAACCAAACCAAACCATACCATACCACACCATACCATACCATACCATACCATACCATACCATACCATACCATACCAAACCAAACCAAACCATACCATACCATACCATACCATACCATACCAAACCAAACCATGTCAAACCAAACCAAACCAAACCAAACCAAACCATACCATACCACACCATACCATACCATACCATACCATACCATACCAAACCAAACCAAACCATACCATACCATACCATACCATACCATACCATACCATACCAAACCAAACCAAACCAAACCATGTCAAACCAAACCAAACCAAACCAAACCAAACCAAACCATACCATATCATGCCATACCATACCATACCATACCATACCATACCATACCATACCAAACCAAACCAAACCATACCATACCAAACCAAACCAAACCATACCATATCATACCATACCATACCATACCATACCATAACATACCAAACCAAACCAAACCAAACCATGTCAAACCAAACCAAACCATACCATATCATACCATACCATACCATACCATACCATACCATACCAAACCAAACCAAACCATACCATACCAAACCAAACCAAACCAAACCATACCGCACTGTACTGCACTTTACTATACTGTACTGTACTGTACCGTACCGTACCATACCATACCATACCATACCATACCATACCATACCATACCATACCATACCATATCATATCATATCATATCATATCATATCATATCATATCATATCATATCATATCATATCATATCATATCATATATATCATATCATATATATCATATCATATATATCATACCATTCTGTACCGTACCGTGCTACACCGTGTTAAAAGCTATTCCAATCTTAAATTCGATGTCCTTTTTTCTTGGACATTGTTGTTGCAGTGTTAAGAGTATTTGAGCTTCACTTCTAATTTTTGTTATCGAGCAGACCACACACAGCAGTCCCATTCTGCAGGGATGAGTCAGTAGTCTTTGAACATTTGCGATTTGCCTCACTTGATTACACCCTTGCTGCGTGTGTGTTTGTGTGTGTGTGTGTGTGTGTGTGTCTGTGTTATTTTTCCGAGCTTTTCCACCTCCATAGGCTTAATAGACAAAGCTAATTACTTTTCCAGTGCTTCGCTGGTGGAGGATGCTCTGTGATCTTCAGGTCCATTCGCTTCCCCTTTGTCTGGTTGCAGCGCTATAACACACAGTATCATACACTTGTGTAATCATGCAAAAATACAAAAATATGTGACTCTTTAGCTGCTAAATGCTCCTACCTTCCAGAGATGGTTGCTAAGTTAAATCTGCCGTTTGGTGCTGAGCAGGTAGTGCACAGTGAGCTGAAAACACCTGCTTGCTGCTGCTGAAAAGAGGGTTGATGAGAGCAGTGAGAACCCAAAAATACAAGTTTCAGGCTTTTAACACCAAAACAGTTAGCTAAAAGATGCTAAATGCTGCAGCATGGTGAGAAGAGCTTTGGGTTCAGTTGATAATTCTCTATGGATTTTTCACTATGAGTGACACCTTAAATGTTACACATAACCTTTAATCCATGAAGTGCCCTCTTATTATTTCTCTGTAAAGAAATAATAAGAGGGCAGCGTATGTCCCCCTAGCCAAAATCAACATCTTGAACATCTTTTAACTTACATACTAGTTTTATACATTGCATTCTAGCATAAGGCACCATTTTATTTTTATTATTAGCACATTATCCATCTTATAATTTAAATATTCACATATTAGTGCTAATTGTCTATTAGTGCATTTCTTACGCTTATATTTTTACATGCTCAGCATACTATACATAATTTGCTTTTAAATATTTTATTATTTTCATTCTGTGCCATTTTTTTTTCTTTTACTGTATTTCTATTTTATATTTTTATTTGTATATACTTGTGCATGTACTTATTTCTGCTTGCGATAATTCTTGCGAAAATCATTCGCTTCCAATGCACAATGAATGGTAGCGAGTTCCTGGACGTGTGTCGTGTAGCTGCACCGTTAGAAGCTGAAAGGAAGGGAATGTTTCTTATTATTCTATAAGATGAAATTACTTGAATTATGAGTTATTGACAAAGCTGTCATTGATTAGTTTTCTATTGATCAACTAATCAGTTAATCAATGAGTCATTTCAGTGGTACTTTTGGATTCTTGAGAATTTAAAGATGCTGTGAGCATAAAAAAGCATAAAAATGGGGTATAGTAAATCCATAGACTCCCTTGCATCCGTAAGTGTAACTAAACCTAAGACAGGTATTGCAAATTAGTGTTTAACTACAAAAACACTAAACACACAGCATCTCTTTCTTTTGCATAAACACTTCTAATGCAACTGTGATGTCTATATCAAATAATCTGTAGCTATAAACTATTCAATACTGCATGCAAATCATGAATTATGTGTTGACAGTGCATCTTAAACTCAACACTTGAAATCATTTTCTTCAGTATGTACCGTAGGAATCTAAAAAGCTCCTCCCTGACTCGTCTCCTCCTCCTGACCCTCGTCCTGCAGGAGCACGTGCGAGGCTAAGTGTGGCAGATGGCTATCACTCCTGACCGGTTCCCCTGGCTTTTCTATTTCTGGCATCCTTACACGGAGGGCCTATTGTGTCCGCTGTCATGATGAAGCATTCAGCATCCTCCTTAATCCACCTGGTTTTCCTCCGTGCTGATTTCCAGCTGTTGCCACTGGGCTGCATTGAATATGGATTTTACTTAATTTTAGCATGAAAACGCCCAGTCTTGTATACAGCTGTGAATGTTTATGATTCAATTCCCTAAGAAAAATAGAGGGGGAAAGATGTTTACCTGTTTCTAATCCTAAAATTGAATGTTTAGTTCCTTTTAGGACGTCAGAAACTATCACAGTGTCATGTCATGTGTATTGTATCACAGTTGCCATGGCATGTTTCCATCTACCTTAATAAAGTCTAACATAAACAATAAGCAATTACATGCTTTACTAGTCAGCTCGACTGTCAAGAACAAATCTATCAACATCGCCCTCACTTACACCCAATCTGACCTTCCTGCACAGCCGCAATTTCCAGCCTTTCCTTCCTCAGCATTACTGCTCCTGCATGCGCACAGTCACTGGAGGTGTGAATGCACAAAATCTCCTGCACCAATGCCATTCGCTCTGCAACACACAGTGTGTATGGCACTCAGTGTTTGTGTGTGTGTGTTGCATTGCATTGAATATTGGCGTTCAGTAGAATACACTGGAGCCATGCAGCGAGGCCCAGATGATGATTGTGGCAGCGAGCCGAGAGGAGCGTTGGACTGGAGAGAGTTGGCCTTCACTCGTAATGATGCAGCTGCTCTCTCTCTTGGCGTTTCTTTGTCTCTGCGTGTCTCTCGCTCTCTCTGTCTCTGTTCCTCTCCCTGGAACTGTGTGCATTTTTCCCCAAAAGAACCTGTTCTTCCTGCTGCTGTCTTAGCACGAGGGTAAAAATGTTAAAAATAGACACAAGCTCCTCTTAAAGGCCCTAAAGCACTACATTCTGTGTACATATCATTGTCATAAAACATGTAACTAAAAGAGAGCATGGTGGTGACGAGTAGATGTCTCTATTTCACTCTCATATTTGGGGCCAGATGCACAGCTCTTTTTGTAGCTTCACAGCTAAAACTTATGCATAAAAAAAATCTGCGTCAGGATTTTTTTTTCTTTCAAAACATGGGAAAACAATGAGCAACGCAAGAGGAAATTATGCAAAACTTTGCAAGAAATTAGTAAAAAGTGCGAGAAAATTAGTTTTTAAAATTAAAAAACAAAACATACAAAGGAAATGACCTGAAAAGGTGCTTTTTGTTACAATAATTCTTGCGCATAATTTTAAATATGGAATTTTGATCATTTTAAATATGGTTTTTTCCTAGCTTTTTGTTTTTTTTCCCTATACAGTTTTCATTAGCTTTTTAAAAAATAATTTTTTAAAGCTATTAATTTCTTGCACTTTGTGGACATTTCTTACCAAGTTACTCTTTGCCTTTTCCCCAGTGTTTCTGCTGATCACACCGATTTGCCTCGGGTTCAAAGGTTTAAATATCAGTGGAAGGCGTCTGAAAGCAGCTCAAGAAAAATTATGTTGCTCCAGTTTTCAAAGGGTTAATGCATATAGTCACAGTCTTAATCTCCTGTTTACACCAACACGTCATGCACAGAGCTAGCAACTCCTTCGACAGAACATTGCTACTTCAGAAAAGTGATTATGTGATTTTTTTAAGTGAACCCCCTGCAATTGTCAGAATCTGCTGTCAGTGGAAGAACAGCGCCCTCTGCATGTTTTATGCAGTAAACCATTCAGCAGATTTACAGACTAATCTTACCTTGCTGCACAAGTGTCACAGGCTGCTAATATTGGCAATGGTCTCCTTTTTTAATGGAAAGGTACAATAGCTGATACTTAAAGCTGTAATGCATTTAAAAGGCTGCACACGGCACATTTAATGAAGACTCAGTGAGTCATCTGTTCAATCCAATTAATTATAATGCCCCTCTTTCCCTCTCATTCTCCTGTTTGTAATGAGATGAAGGAATTAATATTTGTTTTTCAGTAGTTGATCATGAGCAGTGTTGGTAAATCATTAAGTAGTCATGATTCATGAGAAATAAGAGGAATGAAACTATTCCTCGGCCGTTGAGTTTTTCTGCTTCGCTTTCTAAGAAAAAGGGGTCCCACTGTGTGTAACAATATGTTAACCACATGGATTTGTTTGAGGAGTTTCACGCCGCAGGTGTGTGAGACAGCAGGATGTGATGTCAGTCTGTGAGGTTAGCTGATTGTCTCTGACAGGACATCAGTAGTCTGCACATCAAAGACACCTGGAGGCACCTGGAGGCAAGCAGGCTGCCACCGTGCACTGCTGCTGAGGGGAGCACTTCCTCTAATCTTAGAGAGCAGACAGGGATGTACACACCTGTGGCCGGGCACCACCTGTTCTGCAAAATGTCTGTGATGTCGTCTTTCTTATACAAGATACATCATATTTGCCGTTTTCCTTCTTCTCCACTGAAAAAATGTAATATTCCTGCTTCAATAAGACGTTTATAGTGAGCTTTACTGGCTTATATAGTCTCAGTTTTACATATGAAACCAATAGTTTTGCTGTAAAACTTGCACAATATCTATAGGATTGCTCTGTGTCTTTCTGCATCTTTAAACTCTCTTGGTTAGATATGTCCTGCACATGAATTATTGATGATAAGGGACTGAGCTGCTGGGCTGAAGGTTTTTTCTGCTCCATTACTGCTCTCCCTCTGGGCCAAGAGCTTTACCTGTCAGTTGAGCTCCATTTCACCCTGACTATCACAAAGTTGGCATAGCTATTTTACTAACCCCAGCTCCGAGTGTCTTACAGTCCAGCTGTATCTGACACTGGTCTAAAAACCATGAGGTTACCTATCAGTGTCATCAGTGCTTCCCAATCATGCAGCTTTTCATGCCTGTTGCTGAAAAATCAACATTTTTTCGGGTTAAAAGCAAAGATGATAGTTACTACTGACATCCACCACTAGACCTTTTACAACCATCTGATAAACGGGTTGGTTGGGGTATTCTGATGTCCTTAAGATTATTGCAGCCACCTGCAAAATAAAAACATTTCCGGGACTCGTATCGTTGATCTTATTCTTTCGGTCACTCCCCAAAACCGATGAAACATATACGTGTTGCTGAAAAACATATCTTCACTATGCAAAAAAGTTTTTTCAAGCACCCGACAATCACGTTGGTTGAGGTATACCGATTTCTTTAGGGTTAACCTATCCACTAAAGAAAACTTATTTTGGCAGCTCAAATCTAAGATCTCATTCTTTCAGTCACTCCCCAAAGCTCATGACTGTGGGTGAGGATAACATGTTGCTGGGAAACATCATATTTTGACGAAGGCATAGAAGTTTTCTGCGACCAGAATGTCTTACTAGAGTCTGTTCAACCATCTGACAAACACGTTTGAAGTATACTGGTGCATTTAGGGTTACCCAAACCACCCTCAAAGAAAAGTCATTATGGCGACTCATATCCACAATCTAATTCTTTCAGTCACTCCCCCAAAGCTCATGAGCAAAGGTGAGATTCGAAACATAGATCGACTAGTAGAAGATCTTTTGCTTTTGCACCTTAACAGTCCATTGTATGGTCCAACATTATTTTTGATGCTGCAGCAATTTACCTGTGCATCCAGTGCTCGATCTTACCTTCACCAGACTAAACCAACTCACTCCCAGAATCCCATGGTCCTGACCCTCATTATAGCTGCAGTGATGGTCACATACAGCCGGTATTTCTGTTTTTGTGGTGACAGAGATTTTTCTATATCACTCTCCTTTCTCCTAATATACGCCATTTTGTATTTTATGCCTTATTTGGCGCTTGCAGACCATCAGTTCCTTCTTTTCCGTTTGTTTCCATTGTTTGTATAGGGAGGGAAAGATTATGGAAGCATCACTTAACCATTTTAAACCTGAGCAAATGTTGAATTGGCCCAAAAATTAGCAAGAAATTGCTAAAAAGGTTTAAGAAAATTATCTGCGAATAAGCAAAAAAAAAAAGTAAAAAAACAAACAAGAAAATTGCATTAAAAAAGTGCTAAAAATATATATATATATACACATTTTTCTGTATCATGATTTTAAATGTATTATTATAAGAATGATACACACATACACCGTCGCTCTTTATGGTATCCTGTCTCTAAAGGCATTTTGTGTGTGACCTGGTAGATTGACACACATTCTTGCTCCTTTCACATTTGTTCACATATGATGGCTTTATTAAGTTTATCCTCATCTCTGTGTTCGAGCTCCTCTTAATCCCCTTTTTTTTGTTTGACTCATCTTTGTTCTCTGCTCCTCTCTGCCGTGCTGGACCAAATGTTTAGTTCAATGTCATTTTATCTCCCAACTGTTGGTTTACCGCAGTGGCTGCTGGGATTTTACCTCGTGCTCAGGTGCATCCATAATCTATTGGACACTGTCTGAGGGCGGCTGTGTGGCTCTGATGACTCAACAGGCTGACCTGTCTGAGCCAGCCTCAACCTTTCAGAGCATTGTATATGAGGAGCGGAAGGTCATTGTTGATCTGTGGAGGAGCTGTTTTTATCTCTCTAAAGGTCACTCAGTACAGCCATGAGTGTGAATGACGCTGCATATAAAGCTTGATGCCATAGCGTGAATTATTTCCCTCATGGGCCTCTTGCTGAAGAGACTCCTGTGTAATTTTGGCCACATCATGGAGAGAATCGCTGTGGGACAGTGAAATCTGCCTTTAGGCATTTTAGTAGCTAGCCAAGCTATTGTTCTGCAAAGACACTGGGCTCGATATGAGCGCCAAAAAAATCACTCAAGAGCATTTAGCATTTACCCAGAAGGGCCTTGTTCAGGACAATGCATCTCTCCACTATCTGTTTGTGTGTGCCGCTGCCAAAAAGAAGGGGACGGGGGTGCACTGTCGGTGCTTGGCTTTGTGTCTGCAGGGGTTGGGTGGCGGGTGGGGGCTCCCACAGCACTCCTCAGAACTGGGTCAGAGGGATTAATTTCCTGGCCTGGTCGTTTGAAGCTAATGGCAGATTAGCATGGGAAGTTTCACTTCCAAAACAGCCCCTCCACCCACAACCCTCAGCCAGGGCTGGAAATGAAGCGGCAGGCTGCTTTTCACGCTGCGGGGGCTCCGTGAAAGTGTGTGCCGAGCGATGCCTGTGTGTGAGCATATGCTTTCTGTCTGACTCCCCGCTGACCATGTGGGACCACAAGACATTAGAGGTCAGTGTCAGCAGTGGCCACAAGAATGTAACATTAGTCCCGTAGATGCAGTAACAGTTTGACTCAACTGAGAGGTTTAACCAACTGCATTGCCTTAAGTGAATATCTTAAAGTTAAAAAAACAAATAATTATTTATTTTACAAATGAAAAAAACTTTACATTTAGGTCTGTACGGCCATTATATACACCCCTACATGTGGACAGAGAATTATTTTTACTAATTTTAGTACATATTGCTATGTATTACTGGTTTGTTTCATTCCACCGTTATTAAAATTTATTCTAAATATTGACACTAAGATTTTCATTTTTATTGTTAATGCATATCGGTTCCAAATAACAGGTATTGGTCTCATTAGCTACCAATAATTGGTACTGTTATTGTCCCTGAAAAACTAATATCGATCAACCCCTAATCTAGAACTTGAATGACAAATAAGTTAATTGAAAGAATAATCACCTGATTAATCAGTCATGAAAATGATTGCTAGCTGCAGACCTGATTCGGGGGAGCAGACTATGCTGCTGTGATGTTGGAGGGTCAGGTTCAAATCAAGTTAATGATGCATTTTGTATGCCATTCACTGGCTCCCGTCTGTCCAGTAAAAAGGAATAATAGAAGAGACACGATGTGTCTGTGTGTCTCCCACATTACTGGAACCTCGTCTCGCTCTTGTGTTTGGGTGTTGCCGGCACCAGTGGATCTTTAACTGTGCTGGAAGTGATTTTAATTAGGTTTCATACAGTGTCTACAGGCTCTTTATCTCCTTTCCCTCTCCGTCTCTGCTGCACCTTCTGTGCTCGTCTTTTTATCAACCTTCCATCAGGCCTTTAATACCAGGGAAGTCTGTCTTAAGCTCTGCAAGCTGTGCGGTCTCACCACACCGCACAGTTATCACTGCAGTATTGTGCACGCCTGCCAACATTAAAGCCCTTTTAAATTGCATTCAGGGGATTTTTGTCCTCACAAGATTTATTATTTTTGATGTTGCTTTACGGTTTTGTATTTTTATTTTGGAAAAAAGTTTGAGTTTTTTTGAGTTATAGAACCATTGCAGCAGCATCAATAAGGAGTTTCTCTAATATTTTATTATACTTAATCTGAAAAGGTTTGAGAAGAGCATGTTCCCTGTTAAACTTACTAGACATACTATAAAGAGTATATATATATTAAGAGCCCTCCCTTGCCATAAAGTTCCCATGACTCAGAGGAGAAAGCCCAGAAGGTTTAGGAATTCTTGAGTCAGCTATTCTGGGAATTGCCTCATTCTGCAGCTCTGCATTGTTTCTTCAGGGGATGTTTTCACGCTCAAGAGGATATTATGTCTGCTAGTGTAGCTACAGCTGACCACATCACTTCTCTGTCTTCCTCTCTTTCCCTACCTTCTGTCTTCATCTCAGCATTGACAGAGAAAAACTGTCAAAACAATGAAATTCTACAGCGGTACAGAAAAGCACGCTTGACTTATTCCCTGTTGTCTTTCCTCTCTTTTATAGGTATTGGAAAGAACGTCATCTGCGACCGGACAGCAACGCCTCTGGATGCCTTCCGGATGATGTCAGCGGCCCAGTACTACCCCAAGTTGCTGAGCATTATGGGGAATGTGCTTCGCTTCCTGCCGGCTTTCGTGCGAATGAAGGAGCTGTTAGAGGAGGGGTACATCGGGGAGCTTCTGGTCTGTGAGGCTCAGGTATGACAAAAATATCGTTTTTTAAAATGGACATTTTTCAGTTGCTTTCCTGCCATTTATAATAAAGATAACTATGTGACGCTTTCTCTTGAGGTTAGCGTCCGTTACAGCAGCGCCCACAGAGCTGGCAAGATATCTGTCTGGCTTAAAAGCACTTTAGAAGTGAGGATACTTTATGGCACACTTTATGTTTTCGAGTTGCCAGTCTGTCTGTCTGTTAATCCCCCCGTTGCATTCTCGTGATATCTCAAGAACACCTCGAAGGAAATTCTTTAATTTGGCACAAATGTCCACTTGGACTCACAGATGAATTGATTACACCCAGAACACAATGTATGCATAAGCAGTGCGGCACCCGTGGTATTATTTTGATGCCTATATTAAGATTAGAGCAGCCATGGTGTCTGCATAAGCAGTGCTGCCCATGCCCAGCACAGTTGCGGTTCATCTAGAGAAAAGGAGGCTTGCTGATTTTGAAACATAAAATGTGTAGTTCTCAGCAAAAGTAGACAGTGAAAATAATCTTTGTCTCCATACCACTTTTTACTAAAGTTTCAACATTTTAATCATTCACAGACATGAAGAAAATACAAATATATATAAATATATTTTGCTCAAACTTTGCTGTTTCACTTTCAAAATAAAAGCCCACTGATAATGTCTCTATTGACAGAGTCCCTTTAATTGATGACACAAGGCCTTTTATTTTGAAATATTTGCAGGACAGTGTTTTTGACAATGCAGTGAGTATCTGCTTTTAATTGTAGAAATACAGTAGTTGCAGCAGCACTGCAAACAAACACTGCAAGTATGAACACTACAAGCATGCAAGCTGCAGCAGTTTGGTGTCAGGTGCTGCTCATGCATGCAGTGTGTTCCAGGCATAAGTCTTGGTGGTCATAGGTCAAAGTTAGTCTGACCTTTTGACCTCATTCTTGTGAACAGAATATCTCAAGAACGCCTTGAGGAAAATTCTTTAAATCTGGCACAGACA
Organism: Plectropomus leopardus; assembly: GCF_026936395.1. Lineage (NCBI taxonomy): Eukaryota > Metazoa > Chordata > Actinopteri > Perciformes > Serranidae > Plectropomus > Plectropomus leopardus. Next base: position 5,054,246 of record NC_142196.1, read on the forward strand.
TCCTTGTTGGACTCACGTTGGACTCAACAGTGAAATGTTTAGATTTTGTTAGTCAAAGGTCAAGGTCACTGTGACCTTGCATCCATCTCATTCTCATAAACCAATTTCTCAAGAAGGCCTTGAGAGAATTTCCCCAAATTTGGCAAAAATGTCTTCTTGGACTCAAGAGGGAACTGACTGAATTTTGTGGTCACAGGTCAAGGCCACTGTGACCTTACATCTGCCTCATTCTTATGACCGCAGTATCTCAAGAGGACCTTGAGGAAATTTCCTCAGAATTTTTTTTCCTTGAAATTTGGCACAAATATCCAAGTATGCTTCAACAGAACTGATTAGAATTTGATGGTCAAAGGTCAAGGTCACTGTGACCTCACAAAACATGTTTTTTGGCCATAAGTCAAAAAATCCATAAGCTAATCATGACATGTCACAATAATGTTTAATAGGATAAAATGATGAAGTGATGACATTTTTTATCCAAAACATCAGGTAAACAGTGACTCAAATCATATCAAATCATAATGTTCTGCAAAAGCATTTTTCTGGCCACTTTCCAAATAATTTCTAATATAATAATAATAAGTTCTAGTTTTGTTCTTGGTTGCCCTAATCATGTTCAAGTGTATAAAGGACCTAATGCAGAATCAAATCTTCACAATTTCTCCTCTGCCCTAAAGGTTCACAGCGGTAGCCTCTTGGGGAAGAAGTACAACTGGAGCTGTGATGACCTGATGGGAGGCGGCGGTCTGCATTCTGTAGGCAGTTACATCATCGACCTGCTTACGTTTCTGACCGGTCAGCGTGCAGCAAAAGTCCACGGCTTCCTCAAGACCTTCGTCAAACAAACGGATCACATCCGAGGCATCCGTCAGATCACCAGCGATGACTTCTGCACGTTCCAGATGGTACTCGAGGGGGGCGCCTGCTGCACTGTGACGCTCAACTTCAACGTGCCTGGAGAGTTTCGGCAGGAGGTGATCGTCGTGGGGACGCTCGGGAGGCTAACAGTCACGGGGACTGACCTGTACGGACAGAAGAACAGTGGGGGCGGAGGAAACGGAGGAGGTCCTGAACTCTTGGTCAAAGACACCACGCCTCTTGAGAAGGCTTCCTTACCGGAGAAGGCCTTTAGTGACATTCCGTCGCCGTATCTCACCGGAACGATCCGCATGATCCAGGCCGTGCGGCAGGCCTTTCAGGGCCAGGACGACAGGCGGACGTGGGACGGGAGGCCTCTGACAATGGCCGCTACCTTTGAGGATTGCCTTTACGCTCTTTGCGTGGTGGATACCATCAAGAAATCCAATCAGTGCGGAGAGTGGCAGAACATTGTGGTGATGACGGAGGAGCCGGAGATCAGTCCGGCCTATTTGATCAGCGAGGCCATGCGGCGGAGCAGGATGTCGCTCTACTGTTAGCATCCGGCTCATGTGCGGACCCCTTTAAATATGCTGAACGCAGATGTCGTATGAAGGTTGCTGGATAAGCCTTTGTGTTCAAACTTATACAGCTTCTGGGTTCAGTTCCTAAATTCATCACCTGCTCATTGAAATACCGTCATATCTGTATTGCTACTGTTACAAACAGAGAGGTTACACCACTATGATTCACAGAGTTCCTGTTACCCTGCCTCAGCTGCAGAGGACAAACAATGTGATCAATGTTATTTATACGGAAGCCTTTCCTGTTTTCCATTTTGACAGAAGACTTCCAGGGAGATGCACTTGTAAGTCAAACATGAGAAAGATATAGCTCTACAGTGAGGCAGATCAGGGAGCGAAACTAATGCGTCTTCACCGTAAGGGTATTGCGCCTCTCATCTCTCTGTATTGACTGGGTCTGGAAGACGCCACCTTACACTGTGGGTCCAAACGAGGACAGCCAAGGAAGAACGACAGTCCTCAGTTCAAACCGTGCCGCTGTAATTGTTGCTATAGTCTTAAGTACTTGCTAGTTTTACCAAGTGAATGTTTAAAAAAAAAATTGTGTGCTTGCTCGCTTTGGTGTCTGTCTGCTCTGTATGCTTCCTCTGTGCGTGCGCAACAAGACAGAAAAGAAATCAATAGTTTGGCTGGTGGGTTTTTCAGAGGGGTTTACCTTCTGGTATGCAATATATCCAGACTGAAGTCTTTTATCTCACAGCCTGGAGTAAAGGGTTAAAATACACTATGATATGCCTTTATGCAGTTGCAGTAGCCTGTGCATCAGTCTGCGAGTCCTGTGTGAGTGTCCAGCGCAGTGATACTTTGATGATCTTATTTATGTCATGCTTTTCCTGTTGTCGTGAAGCATAGTCAGGAAATACACTGAATTCTGTGTGGTGTGTGCACATCTGTACCGAGCCTTAAGTCTGGGTTTTAATACATTCTTGCACTAAGATGAGAGTAAATGCAGAGCAAAGTGGGGGATTTATCCCCATATTGCAATAAAATGGGTCACACTTGCATCGATCTATGGTGATTTAGCATTTAGCATGCTTTTTAAAGCTACTTTAACATGCACAGTGAAATGCATCACATGGAAGTTCAGTTTGCACTCACCTAGAACTTGCAGTCAGTTAACTGTACAGGACAGTGTGGTTGATAGGAGAGTAGATGAGCATTTCATTCAGTTTGGAGGCATTAAACGTTAAGGCTGGTGATATTCTATGAACAGACAAAAACCAACACGTTAATCTGTCACGCAGTACTTTTTGACTTCCCTCCTCTGTCTGCGGTTCCAAGCCCCTCAGTTCTTATTAAAGGTGGATATCTAAGTCAAATATGAAAAGTGTCAGTTCTAATAATCTAAAAAGTGAAAATTATAACCTGAGTGCAGTTTTCCTCGACTCTACGTAACATTTTAGTATATTTCAGTTAATTTTTTTGGGTTTACATTTCCCAACTTTACTATTTTGGGTAACTCTTACCGCTCTCATCAACCAATATTTTACTCAGCTAAAAGAGAGTGAATATCAGATATGATTCTTGCTATAGACATTAAAAATAAGACTTATTTTCCAAAGCATCTTTTTAGTTTTGTTTCCTAAATAAGAGTGAATAAAACATTTTTTGAGGTCAAGTGTCAGCTATTAAATAATACACATTCTGTGTAGGGTCGTGTGATATGGAAAAAAATAGATTAAAATATTGTAGGACTGGCTATAGGTGCTTTCAGAAAACATTTACACAATGAGTTTTTTTTTTTAGGTCTCATTTTTAATCCTGGATGTTTGATCATCAGAAAAGTGGGTAAAGGCAAATAATGAGTTCAGAAATTTAGATCACTTTACCGTAATTAAGCCTTTAAATCCAGAAAAAGACACTTACAATATAATGATATTAAGTTGATAATATCACAATATCTATATATCACCATCCTTATCCTTTAAGGCATAATTTACATGCAGTGTGATTACAGCCGGCCTCCACAACTTCAATGCAAGAGATGTTCACTGTGTGTTTATGCTGCATACAAAGTCACACTGACTCGCAATGTTTGGATAACTTTTGCTAATTTTGCAGAAATTTTGCATAGAAACTTCTCATGTTTTACTACCCGTCGGTCACATAAGAAACCTAACTATCGTAGAGTATCTGCAAATCCAGTTTGTCTTAAAGTTTGCTATCTCAATACAGGAGAAAGAACAGTTCTGACCTACAAGCCAAAAGATTGATTTTTTTTTTTTTTTACGCATCTCTGTTCCTCTGTGTGGTTTCAAGTTCTTAAACTGTGCTGAAATACTATCTATGTAACGACTACTGAAAATGTACATATGAAAATATTATAAAACAAAAATATGCGTTTGTCTAAAGAAATAAACCAGTACTGTATGTATTTTATTTGTAAAAAAAAAAAAAAAAAAGAACAACCAAGGAACTGGAACATGTTTTGACGAGTGTTAAGGTATTTATTCTTTGTTTTTTGCTGTTGAAGTTTTGTGGACTGACCTGCAGTGTATTTGGGAGATTAACAGCAGACTGAGGCCTTGGAGCATTCAGCTTCTTATCCCCATTTTTGACCAAAATATTCTTGTAATGCTGTTATGAAAAGCTTTATGTTTGCTCTTTAGATGCGTCAACAACATCAACATGGCTACGCTGTGGCTGTTCACAGCTCGTATCCAACAGTATAATGTCACTCTGAGCTCTTTTGCTGTTCAGTGTTTTGTGTATTTAATGGGTCACATCGTGGTTTGAGAGGTCAGGTCACATTATGTCCCGTGCTGGGGTGTGATCAGCTGCACACAACTTTGAAGCTTCAGATTTTAGAAAAAAAAACACCCACCTCTGCCTGAAAAAGCTGTTAGTCCAACACTGATAAGCTATCACTTTTTAAGATAACTCTTATGATATTATTGCCCCTTGTTTACCAAGCGCCTTATCAAATCTGCATATAGACTTTACCCTTTTGTCTGATAACAGTTTTCAAAATATGAATGATTTAAACCTTGACACTGGAATTCCCTATTTTTGGTTAGTCGTTATTTTCTATAAGCCGCAAGTAGATATGATGTGATAGTAAAAACATTTAAGGCAATGAGTAATTTCACAAGAAATTACCCCAAATTAGCAAGGAGTTAGTAAAAAGTTACAAGAAAATTACCTCAAAATTAGCATGCAGAAAAAGAAATGCAAAACAGTTAAAAAAAATAAATAAACAAAATAATTAAAGCAATTAACAAAAAAAAAGAAAATTGCTGTAGAAGAAAAGTGCTAAAATTTAAATGAAAGTGCATAATTATATATAAATAGTTATTTTCTAATAATGATTTTCAAATTATTTTTTTTCTTTTTTGTTGCTAATTTTCAGTTCCTTTTATCAAGTTTTCTCACAATTTTTGGGACATCTCTTATGAAGTTGCTTGTTGCCTTTTTAGCCATTTTTTTTTTTAGTTACAAGAAAAAATACCAGAAATTAACAACAAAAAAAAGAAAGAAAAGGTTGAAAATTCTTGTGAAAGGCGTCTGAGTGCAGCACAAGAAAACAGATGTCATTCGTTTCAAAGGGTTAAATCCTTCAAATGATTTAGTTCACTGGTCTATCCTTAGACTTATTTTATGAAGTTTAATTAGCTGTGTTGAGTTTATTATTGATTTCCAGAGAGATGTCCGTGAAAGAACTGAATCATCCAGCCCCCAAAGAAACACGCCAGGAGTTCAACTCAAAGATTTAGGGACTCTAAACTCAGCTTTAATTACATTGAATTTTAAATATTTTTTTTGCTCATATTTTTCCCATTTGTGTCCTAATCCACAATCTGTTTGGCCCATGGGCGACTTGGTTTGCAGTGTTTCATTGCCCAGGCCTGCATGTGTGTAGGGATCCTCTCACAATAGATCCAGTATGTTTCAATCAGCTCGGGTCTCATGCTGAGATTAAATTAACTATATTTAGTTTCCCAGGGGGAGAAAAGATGATTAAAAACCAACAGTGACTCATAACATCAGCTCAGCCAGAGCTTCTTGAGCTCTTTTTAAGTGTCTGAATGGTGGATTTACTCTCAGTTTGTGTAGTTACGCTAACTGGAGCTTTATCGACATCCGCACAGACCCATCCTCCTCCGTGGAGATGCAATTAAACAGCTCGGCAGACACTCCCCAGCCAGCTGCCCGCGCTCTGTGCTAAAATGTGTTGTTAGCATCTGCTTCAAATTAGGGAACATCGCGACACCAGAGGGCTTTTCATTTCAGATACTTGGGAAAACGTTGCAACAGAAGTGCAGGAATTTTAATTTGCAAGTTATTTGGTGCACTGAAAATGCTGACGATGACGGTGATGCAATAATCTCACATCACGACCTTAATGCTTACAGCAAAAACCTGAAGTGCTTATTAGTGAAGCATCTGCAAAGGCTTTTTAGCTGTGCGTTCACATTCAGCGCTGCACGGAGTTGCAATGGGCTACAGTCTAACTCAGATGAGGCAATATCTGTGCTCTGAAGCCCTGAATATTTAATGAGTGGAATTTTAATGAGCTGATACAGTAGAGTTTGCCGATTTTATGTGATATAAAGGTAGTCAGTGTTCATTTTCTTTTAAATGTTAAATCACTGATTTTTTTTCTGCTTGTTGAAAAGCTGTCCAGTGTCACGTTCAGACATCAAATTAATGTTAAGGTGATATCATTAGTGCAAAAGAGCTGCAGACAGTGAAGCTCGTGTCCCATCATACAAATGCTGTGATGTAGATTTTTATTTTATTTTACTTTATTTTTTGCAAGAACTTAATTGTATAGATTGCTGCTCGCGACCTGTTAAGGCTGTGTGCTTCAGAAAAAGGCGTTACAAAGAAATAACACAAGAGGTGCCCCAGTTCCAACTTTGCACTTTGACTGCCTCGCCGGTCATGACTATGGATTGCTTGTTCTCGCTTTGCCAGCATTCGCAAACCGTTCAGGAAAGGCTTCCCCTTAACTGAGGGAGAGAGGGGTAGAGGTGGGATGGGCTGAAAATTGTTCATTTTGGAGACGAACAACCTCAAAGAGAGGCTTCTTCTGCCCTCGGAGACCGTTACTTAGCAACCGGAAGCCACGTTGCCAGATCTAGGTCCTGTGTCTTCTTTTTTTTTTCTCTCTCTGTTTTCATTTTCCCTCACACAGTAACACACTACCCTCGCCCCTCTGTATGTGTACACACCTCTGGCTTTCACACTTTCTCCCTCCATCTCTCACTCTCTTTCTCTGCCTGACTGGTCAAAGGGTAAACCCTGAACAGGGTTTTACAATCAATGAGAGAGGTAACGGTTTTTGATCTGCTGTTCATTGGTCTGTCACTTCACATTTTTCACCGGCTAACTCCTGAGATCAGTTTCTCCTGTTTTCTTCTATCTTCCGCTCTCTCCCTCTTTTTTTTTCTATTGTGAGTCAGGTTGAAGCCTGGAGGACAAGCTCACTGGTGCTTCTTCAGACCTTCCCCAGAACATTATCTCTTTTCTCCTACCTTCTCTTCTTTTCTCCTATCATCCTTTCTCCTATGCTGTCCTTATTTCTATCTTTTTGTCTCCTATCTTCTTTCCTCCTATGTTATCTTCATTTCTTTTCTCCAATCCTCTTTTTCTCATGTCTTCTCTTCTTTTCTCTAATCTTCTCTTCTCCTGTCTTTTTCCCACCGATACGCTTATACTATCTTCTCTTCTTTCCTCCTTTTCTACCCCAATCTTCTCTCCATCTATCTCCTTTTCTTTTCTCCTATCTTCCCTTCATTTCTCTTTTCTTCATATCACCTCTTATTTTCTCCTATTTTCTTTTCTTCTATTTCATCTTCTTTCCTCCTATTCTCTCTTCTTTTCTTCCATCTTCTTTTGTACTATCTTGTCTTCTCTTCTGTTGTCTTTTATCTCCTATCATCTCTTCCCCATTTGCTTTTCTTTACTACTATCTTCACGTATTTTGTCATTTTTTCCTTTTATCCTATATCCTTTTCTCTTCTCATATCTTCTCTTTCGCTCTCCTTTTTTTCTCTTCTTTTCATTCAGTTTAGGACACAAGTAACCAAGGCAACCCCTTTAATAAAACTAATGACAGACAGATTTGGGTTAAGAACACCTTTCCTCAGCTGGTTTCTGAATGCTGACTCCTGCTGTGTCTTGCTGTACACTGACCTTGTTCAAAGAAAATCAAATATCCATCTTGATGCTGTATTGTGACTATATCCAATATTTATTGTTATGTATGTATATTGTGGACGCATGGACCTCTGTACATACTGTAATTTGAGCTCTTTAAGGCATATTTATGACTCTTAATCTAGAGAATGTACTTACTGTAGGAATAATTTATATTTTCTATCCGTTAAGGACAATATGCCATTTTTAGGAGGTCTGCCTGTGTCACAGAAATAAAAGCCCCCTGAATTCTCTGTGTGCTGTAAAGTCTGATGGTGCGCTTCCGTTAAATCACTCCCCTCTCCTCTCCTGCTCTCTTTTTTTGACTGACTGTGTGACTCCTGCCTCAGTGTTTTACTGTCTCATCTCCCTGCACCAGTGCTCGGCATTGATTGAATGTGTTTGGATGAGGTTGTGTGTGTGAGTCTGCGTGCCACATGGTTTACGGCTTCAGCACTTGTCTAATGCTGCAGTTTCTATGGAATAAAAAAAAGATATGTACATCCATAATGACTCAAATTTTAATTTCTTATTTAATATCTTTTGATTACAGACTTGACGTCACAACTAAAGCCATATAATGACTTTTGATGAAAGAAATTTCAGTGCTACCAAAACACCTGCTGTTGCTCAGGGAGTAAGTGACAGATTGTTTTTTTTTTTGGGAGGATATGCAGGAGTCCTTCAGATTCTCCTTGGTTGCACAGAACATATGGAAAGCTTCTGCTGCCCCCTGCTGGCTGCTGGAGATGCTGCAGACTGTATTTTACTGCATATTGTTGACCTGAGGCAACACAAGTAATACACCCTCCCATTCATAAATATTACATAACCTTTTACAAATTAGTTGATAATATGCTTCTGTTGTCACAGAGCTCCTGTTAGTATGTTGCCAAAAACAATAAAGTTTTGAGTTGGAGTTTGTTATATTCCAAATTCTACATTTTGATATTTTTCTTATTGTGGCCTAAATCCATATTGGTTCCAAATATCGGTTATTGGTCTCACTTACCACTTTCAGTATCAGTATCAGCACAGAAAAAAATGCATCTGTCGACCAGCACGTCTTAATGTAAATGATGTAACAATTCAATTAAATAATATATTATCATTACATATATTAAATATCGTAGCACTTTTTGTGCTAATTATAATGTACAGTCCCCTGCGTTTGATTGGCTCCTTCTAGGTGGGCTCTCATCGAGGTGAAGATTGTGATTGGCTCTGCGTTTCATCTTCTCCTCCAATCAGCGGCTGCAGCGCAGACCTAAGCCTCGACCAATCCCGAGCCTGCCTTATCGTCCGCGGCTGAAAACTGGTAACCTTCCGCCCGTTAGCCGCCTTTTGTTATTGTTGATAGTGACTTTCTTTCTTGAGTCATTTTTAAGTGCTATTTGAATGTGGTTCGATTTGTATTACTTCCGAAGCACTAGACCACACAGGGCGGTGAAATGTGCAAACTATTTATGCGTAAAACCGCGCAATAACAGCAGGTTCCTATCATACTAGGCTACGCTTTCTGTGAGCACAATGAATAGCTGAGACGTGTGTCAATCACTCTGCACCTGCTGCCATCTCCCGCCCCCAGCTCTCACGAGCCAATGGGAGCCTGGCCGACTGACACAAACTTTGATTGTCTTCGACAAGACATAAACAAAACAAACCAACATTACTGACTGGAAGTTTCCTGTGTGTCATTGTGGTTTGATATTAATCGAATCCTAAAAGGCGCCGACTCGTTAATTCATAAAGTAAGTATTGTACGTTTTAATTCTGCTGTAATTTTTTTTTTTAATCGCAGATAGAAAATCAGTTCTTGCAAGACACTGTTGAAGACTGGAAAAATATGTCAGGCATCCTTAACGCATATGAAAAATCAGCTGAGCATGCACAAAGTTTTCACGAATGGAAAGAGCTGGACAGAAATTTGGTCTCACAAAACGCCGTGCACGCTCCTGAAAGGTAAGCTTATTTGTCCTTTTGAAGTTAAGTTGCTGTGCATTAGTCATGATGCACAAGCGCACAAGAGAACGATATATAGAGAGATTCTCTTCGGTATGATGTAGTTTAAAGAGCAGAAATATATTAGATTTACGAAATAGCTATGTGCTGTCATCACTCTGCTGTATAGAATTCTGAACCAGGTTATTGAAGGTAGTATGAAGATATATTTGCTATTATTTGTATATGTGGATTTGCAAAATGCCTGCATGTTAAACCATGCATACTTTGATATTGTTGACACTTTGAGCATGCAAAGAAATGAGAGAAAAGACCTCCATTCGAATACAACAAACCAACAATTTAAAACTGCTCTGCAAGCAACTTATTTTCAGATCATAAACTGAGATGTAAATTCAAAAAATAGCATAGACTTACTAAACCAGAGTATAACGGTTTTGATTCTGGGTTATCCTTTGGATAAGACATATAGATAAAAGATGACAAAATAAGACTTGGGCTTAAGCCTATTCCTTTTTCAGCCATTGACTGAGCTTTTGACTTCAGCTTTTGCAAAATATTGTTTGGTTTCTCATGATATATGTAACTATAATTTAAAAAATATGAATCCAGATACGACTGATTAATTATTAATAATTACTCTTGCTCTTATTATTATTATCATTACTATTATTATTGTTGTTGTTGTTATTGGATTATTTTAATTGGATGACTCGTTAATTTTAAGTACTTATATTACTACTACTCGTATGCATGTATTTTATTTCCTAAGTTCCATGCAATCTGTTAACTCTGAGGTTGAACTCATTCACACTAACAGTAGCAAAGGGCTTTAGGAGGTCTAACCCTCCAAACCTGAACCCTTCAGCAATAATCCATCCAAATATATACCTCAATATACCTCATGGTTTTTCATATGAAAAGTAAGCAGACATGGGTCTCAAGGTTTATTTAATCCAGCTGTTCATATCTCATACACGTCATGAGCCAGTGCAGAAAATGCCAGCAGCAGAAAATGCCTGAATTGAATATGCGTTATACGAGTTTCAGCCACAAGAGGTCAGCAGTGCACAGTACGAGCTGCATATGGTACCCTGTGTTTGTGATCGCGGGTAGAACTATGGCGCAAAGTATTCATGACTGGGTTTCGGTGTCGCTCGTGTCTCGTGCTGTAACTGCATGTGTACGAGGACGCACATGTACACTTTGACAAAATAGTGCTGGCTGTGATATGAATAAATAAGACCCGTGAACTCCTGACCTCTTGTGGCTGATGTTAGTCTAACAATGCATCAACTACAGATCAAAGTTGTTGGAGAATTTAAAAGCTGACTCCTTAACTGTAACGACAAATAAAAAAACAAAAACAAATGAATTACCTACAATCAGAAATGGAAGAAGTACTTTACTTTTTACTTAAGTTAAAAGTAGAAGTTAAAGTAGCAGTACCATAATGCAGAAATACTCTAGCACAAGTAAAATTCCTGCATTCAAAACTTTCGTAAAAGTACGAAATTGTAGAAATTATAAAGGTAATCTTTTGACTGTAAATAGATTATTTGAGCACTCCAAAACAGCTGGAAGAAGAGCAGTGCAGCATCCCTGTGAGGGGCGCGGCCTCCTCCTCTCCTCCCTCTCCTCCTCCTGTGTGGCTCCTGCTGCTGGATCTCTGTATCTGCAGCTGTGACACTGCACCGGAGCGGAGCGGGAGGACGGAGCGCTCCTTCCAGCCTCAGCGGCGGACATGGCGGACGCCGCAGCGGAGACCACCATCAAGGTGGTGTGCCGTTTCAGGCCGCTTAACAGCGCGGAGGTGGCCCGGGGCGACAAGTACATCCCCAAGTTTCAGGGAGATGACTGTGTGCAGATCGCGGTGAGTGTGTTTCTCTATTCTCTGAAGTCAGGAGATAAACTTAACACCACTTCTTCCACATTTTATTTAGTCAAAATTAGAATAAAAATAGGCCCATGTGTCTTAAAAATGCGGATGGATACACAGGTTTTAAAAAGTGTAGTTAAAGAGGCCCAGGTGCTATCAGCCCTGGTTATAAACATAGACCAAACTTCAATCAAAATTATTGCTATTTATTATGACTTTTCTTATCAACAACTCCAACAAATAAGGTTTGACACATTTTCTTAACTACTGGGACTTACTTTAGCTGTAAGGAAAGAACACTGTACGCAAAAAAACCCCAATTCTTTCTCGTACTTTTATCACTTGACAAATGTTTGCTAAAAAGGCTGCAATAGTGTTTGCCTAGCTTAGTTTTGTGCCCTCTGTTAGGTGTGGCTAGCTCATTTTTATTAGCCGGACTCATTCCAAAAATATCGATTGATATTTTAAAGACGTTTCACAGTGTCAATTTGTCGATATCAACTTTTCGTTTTCAGACTTTTATCAACTTTAACCAGTCAAGACGGGAAACTTTACCCCTTAATTAGGCTAAAATTCATCAGCTTTACCTGCACTGAGCTAATTCGAGGTAACTGCTAACCTTAGCATGCTAATGCCTTCTCATCATAGACTGTATAACAGGGGCGGACTAAAAGACCACGGGCCCCTGGGCACTTTGCAGAAGGCCCCACCATCTGTTGTTGTTTTTTGTCTCTTTGTGGTTATTTTGTGTGTTATTGTTTTGTGTTTCATTTCTCTTTGAAAACATTGTGTCTTTTTGGTCATTTTGCGTCTCTTTGTAGTTTTTTGTGTGGTTCTCAACTGGTCTGGCTTGGGGATCCACCATCACCCCTTAATGACAAGCTGCGACCCAACTCGAGGAAAAAGTTCAACTTCTCAAACGTATTTAATGAAAAGATGGTGCAGTTTGAAGCTAAGATAGTACAGAATATCACAGTACGCCAACACAAACACACTTACGAGTACCCACTCATTCACTATATCACTATTCAGTCATATATTCAAGCATTAATCTTAAGGCTGACATAAGAATCACAACATTTCAGTAACAGCCATTTTAACAGACTCAGTTGAAATGGAGTTAATTAATGAAATAATGAATTAGCATTACAGGGCATTATCGCCGCCTACTGTGAAGGAGTGTGAATAGATGGCACCCTGCTGCATAAAAAATCCACCTCAAAATAAAAGCACAGGATTTTTTTTCTTAACATTTTTTTTTTGCCCAGGCAAAGGCCTGCGACCCACTGAAAACAGGTCCATGACTCACTTTTGGGTAGCAAGCCACCATTTGAGAATCACTGTCTTAGAGATCATTTTTTTGTCTCTCTGTGGTAATGTTGTGTCTCTTTAGGGCTGTTTTGTGTCTTTTTTGGCCTTTTTGTGTATCTTTGCAATCATTTTGTGTCTTGTTTGCTATAGTTTTGGCTTTTTTTTTTTTTTTTTAAAGTAAATTTGTGTCTTTTGTCTGTTTCCTTGCTCATTTGTGTATTTTTTGGGCATTTTATGTCTCTGTGGATGTTTGGGGCATTCGTAGTAACGTTGTGTCTCTTAGCTGTTTCCATGTCTCTGTGGACATTTTGTGACTCTTTGTGGTCTTTGTGTCTGTTTTTGGTCATTTGTGTTGTTTTGGGGCATTTTGTGTCTCCTTGTGGTTGTTTTGGCCCATTCGTAGTAAATTTGTGTCTCTTTGTTGCTGCCTTGCATCTCTTAAAGTTTTTAGTGTCTATTGGTGTTCATTTTAAGACTCTTCTTGGTCTGTGCATATTTATTTGACTTACATTTTAAGTGAAGGCCTAGACAGTTTGGGCCCCTGGGATTGTGCCCTGTACGGCTGTTAAGTAATCCATGAGGCTTTGCATAGATGCTGTGTTAGCGATAATCACATGTTGATCTAAGCCTTAAAAAGTAAAGCTTAGTCTGATAAAATATGAACCTTCTGAGGCGAATCAGACAAGATGAGTTTGCAAATTCCCAAAATAATCACCACACAGTCCTGTGACTGAAAAACTACTGAATGAATGAGTGAGTGTGCGGTTTGGTGATAAATGAAAGGCAAAGCTTGATTAAGTGTGTAGAATTGAAACTCATAACAAATGCAGAGTCTTCCAGGCACAGAGTAAATGGCTCAATGAATATGTAAGTGATGTGAATTGTTCTTTTTGGCCGCCACAGTCATCTGATCCCAACAACTGTACTTTTACAGTGTGGGAGATTTCTGCTGTGTCCATCATCATCTAAACATGAAATGAGAATAACATTTTTTGTAAGAACAGTGCTCATCCCTGCAGCTCTACACACTTGTGCAGTCTGTGATACCGAATCTGTTCTTGTCATAGAACAACACACTACTTCCATACTTCATTTTGGTTTATCCTTTCATTTGTCACCCCAAAGTCTTATCACTCTATGGGCTGGTGGTAGGTGTTGTCACGCTTTTTATGGTGATGATTATGACTCTACATGATATTTTTAGTGAGGACAAACTACATTTCCTTGGCAAACCATAACCACTGATGTTCACGACCGTTAAAAAAGAAAGGCTGCTTTGTTCAGAGGTACTGACTTCCAGTCACAGGCCAACTGATAACCAGTTATATCATGTGGAAAAGTGTTGATGTACTGTTTCACTCCTCCGTTCAGTGCAGACCATATCTAAGGCAGCGTTCGGCCAGGCCTCAGATATATGTTGCTTTTTCTCCTCCACTATTTAATTAAAGTAACATAGTAAACATCAGTTCCAAAAGATTCTGAATATCATCCAGATTTTGGACAATTATGTGTTTCTCACTGCCAATAGAAAAACCTTGTATATGTCGCAGATAAGCTAGTAATCCTTTTATTTTGAAATATAAATTTAACTCAAGATCCACTTACTAGCTTTTCTTGTGCTTACAAGATTTTGTTTAGTTGCCATGGAGATAGCTCAGTTGTTGTCACATGACTTTTTCAAAGTAAAGGTGTAGAAAAAAATGTCTCATTTAAGAGTTTCTTCTTATTTAATTGTATGCTATTAGTACACCATACCAATTATTATGATTTATTGTGTATTATTGCACATGATCAGATGCTGACTCGACTGTACAGAGACAGACTGAAGAGTTTATCTCAGCGAAGAAGCTGATTCTGCTGGAAATCAAAGCCTGATTTTAGTCTCACTTTCCATTTGACAAAACTGCACACACATAACCTGCTGCTACATATCAGGTTACTGTTTTGTTTCTGGTTAAATGACTCTACTTCCATCTGATACTTTCCCTGCAAGGAATTTATAATGTATCTCTTCTAATTTATTTGGAGGCAGACAGAATTAACAAGTGAAACATATACAAAACAGTAGTAATTACAGTTTTTAAATGCACCTGTTGAACTCTACTTAGCAGTCAATAGAACAGTATTTGAGTTTAGTGTGACTGACCAGCTCTATAATGCTTTCCACAAGTGAATCCGCTGCATATGAAGGACTGGTATTGCAGTGCAAATATCATCCACTATGGAAGAGTTATACCAGTTTGTGTTGTGTGAAGCAGCCAGTGGGAGAGCAGTGAGAAGGCCCCTCACTCTCATTAAGATTATTGTTGTCTTTGTATTTTGCATATCTGTGGATTTCTCCTTATTTTATTTTTGCAAGAGATTGAACTCAGTATTGGATTTTGTTAAATTCTCA